>NW_026596079.1:14034764-14088217 GCF_907164565.1 Psammomys obesus
TTTTTTTGCCTTTTAATTTTCTTCACAAAAGTTTTTTTCAAGAATGAAATATCTAATGAAAACAAAGGTAATTACTTTTAAAAAAAAATCATTCTATCTTTGCTCATCATGAACCCTGCTGGAAAGATAACCACTTATATTGTTCTTTTTCTTACAAAATAAGTGAAACCATATTCTGGTGGAAGATTGTAGCTTCAGCGCTTCTGCTACAGTCTTTAGCTTTAAAAATGAAAGGATAGCTCAGTCTCCAAGTGGGTGCCCTAGTAATGGAAACAGGGATGTTTCTGACATGAACTCAGTGGCTGGCTCTTTGATCACCTCCACTTCTGTGTCCTTACCAAGCCTCAGAAGAAAACTATGCAGCCAGTTCTGATAAGACCTGATAGGCTAGGGTCAGATGGAAGGACAGGAGGACCTCCTCTATCAGTACCCTGAAGAGGGGCATGGGAGGAGAAGAGGAAGGGAGGGCATGATTGGGAGGAAATAAGGGAAGTGACTACAGCTGGGATACAAAGTGAATAAATTATAATAAATTTAACAAAAACCAAAACGTAGTATAAAAAAAGAAAGGCTATAAAATTGTCCAGGATGGAAAGCGAAGGATGGATCTAAAAGTAGTTAGGGAGTAGCGGAGTGCAAATGCTCAAAACGCACTGTAGGCATGTATGGAATTCTCAAAATAAAATTACATATATAAAATATATTTGAAAAATCTCAAATAGTTTTTCTTTGTAGAGGTTCAGAAGAATATACAGCCAAAGCATCTATGAGGATAGTGCCAGCCAATGATAAAGTCCTACAACTGGGAATTTAGTACAAAATTTGCTTAATCTTAGTGCATGCAAGCAGGGCCTCTGAAAGGGAGAAAGAAAGGAAGAAAAGTGAAGAAGGTAGAAAGAGAGGAAAGGAAGGAGCAAAGAATAAGAGGAAGGGAGGCAAAACAGAAAAATGTTATTTGTAGGCATAACATCACAGAATTTGGGGGATTTGTAGACTCATTAATCAATTTCAGGAAGGGCGGGGTTGGTTGTGTAATTAGTAAAAACAAAAACAAAACCCCTCCTTTTCTCATGAGCTTCAGTGAAAACAGGACGAAGTTTATCATTTGGGTTGACACAAAATAGAAGAGGTGGGATTTTCATTCATTTCTTTCTTTCTTCTTCTTTTTTTTTTTTTTTTTGGTGGCACATGACTTTATTGTTTTATTTTATTTATTACATTTTTTTTTTCAGTTTGTATCCTGACTGTAGCCCCTTCCTTCATCTCCCTCCCAGCCACACCCTCACTTATCTTGTCTCCCACCTATGCCCATCCCCTTTGGGCAGAGTGCAGAGAATCTTAGGGAAAAAGGCAGAGATAGAAAGACCTGGAGGGGACAGGAGCTCCAAAGGAAGAACAAAAAATCTGGGTGCAATGAGTGGATCTAGACCCCCTGCTCAGATGTAGACCATAGGCAGCTCAATCTCCGTATGGGTGTCCTAGTAAGGGGAGTAGGAGCTGTCTCTAACAGGGACTCAGTGGCTAGCTCTTTGATAACCGCTCCCCTCTCGCCTTGGGGTTGCAGCCTAGCCACAGAGGATGAGGATGCAGCCACTCTTGATGAGACCTGATAGGCTAGGGTCAGATAGTAGAAGAGGAGGACCTCCCCTATCTTTGGGATATTTTAAAGATTTATTTCATTGTATTTTAAATGAATATAACACACACACTTGTGTGTGTGTGTGTGTGTGTGTGTGTGTGTGTGTCTATGGAGTGGTTTATGTGCATGTATGAGTGCAGGTACCTGAGGAATCCAACAGATGGCATCAGATCCCGTCCAATTACAGTTAAAGGCAGTTGTGAGGTCTAACATAGGTACTGGGGCCTTCTGCTATAGCAATGTATTCTTTTTTTATCACAGGTTATTTACTTTGCGTTCCAGCTGTAGCCCCCTCCTTTATTCCCTCCCAATCCCACCCTCCCTTCCTCATCTCCTCCCTGCTCCTTTCCAAGTCCACTGATAGGTGAGCACTTCCTCCCCTTCCATCTGACCCTAGCTTATCAGGTCTCTTCAGGACTGGCTGCAATGTCCTCTTAGTTGGCCTACCAAGGCTGCTCCTCCCTCGGTGTGTGTGTGGGGGGGGGACAAAGAGGTAGTCATTGAGCAATGTGTTCTTAATTGTGGAGCTATCTGTCTAGCCCTAACCACAATTTCTGGGAGCAGGAATCTAGAAAAGAAGTTCAGGACAAAAGAATTGTAGATAGAATATGTGCCCCTCTTCACTAGAAATCTAAGCAAACTAAATAAGAGGGGAGTTGTGACTGTAATTTGTGGCCTTGTGAATCTCAATATTAGGCAATCCTGGCTGAGGACTATCAGCTGGAGGCTATGAAGCCCCTCTGAAATGTTGTTATTGACTCAAAAAGACAGTTTTGTAGTGTGAAGAATAAAATGCAAAGTTCTTTGATGGAAGCTCTTTCACATATTTTCTTTTTCATTCTCTGAATATTCTGAAATGCATCAACACCCAGTGACTTCCTTTATGAAGGTGGACTATAATGGTTTAGGTTGCAATGACTGCCTTAGTCTGAAGTTCACTCTCGTCTTCTACAGTTATATTCAATCAATCTCTTACATATTTTTTTTTAACTCTGTCCCTTCTTTTTTGACAGCACTTACGTTTATCTTAGCTGCAATACTTATCTTTCACAGCTGTGGCTACCCATGCCTCCCAAACTTTACTATAAATTTCTTGAGCAAAGACACATAATACACATCTTTGTAATGTACAAAGACAGTTGGACCATAATAAATGTTCAATAAGTTTCTTGTAAATAAACTGTTAAATAAAACTATGTGAAGGAGCTCAAAAAGCTGTTTGAATTCCTCAGTCACTATTTGTGTTAAAGAAGCTATAACTTGTGTGGAGCACTGAAAGATTATCACAGAAATTAAGCCATAGTCAGAGCCCCCCCCCAAAAAAAAAAGTCATGGAAAAAAAAAACCTATAAATTCCCTTAAGTTCTTGATAATGTAGCAAGTTGGTTTTTCATTTTAGCTCCTGTTTCCTACTTCATTGCTCCAGTTTTTATTGATTTAAAATATTTTGATACTCAAAAACTTTGGAAGAATTTTATAAATATATATATATATATATATATCCCTATATGCTGTTAATCCAGATCTTCAGTTCTTGAAGTTAAAATTTGCCTCAGGCATTCTCTCTCTCTCTCTCAATAGAAACTCACTTACTGTATAGTTCAGACAAGCTTTGAACTCAGGATTATCCTTCAGTTAGCATCTCAGTTACAGGTATTCACTACCATGACACTCGCTCCCTCCCTCTCTTTCCCCTCCCCTCCTCTCCTCTTTTTTTCCTTCCTTCCTTCCTTCCTTCCTTCCTTCCTTCCTTCCTTCCTTCCTTCCTTCTTTCTTTCCTTCTTTCTTTCTTTCTTTCTTTCCTTTGCAGGTTTCTCTGTATACCCATTCTCTGTATATCCTGGAACTCACTGTGTAGACCAGACTAACCTCAAACTCACAGAGATCCACCTGTTTCTGCCTCCCAAATGCTAGGATAAGAGATAAAAGCCATTGTGCCTGGCCAATAATACCTTATAATAACAGTTTTGTTTTGTTTTGTTTTGTTTTGTTTTTTTCTGATCTAGGATCCAACTAAAGGCCACATACTGTACTATGTCTCTTCATGTCCTTACTTGGCAATTGTCTGTGGTTCCTCCTGTCTTTTTCCATCAGTGGCACTCTTTCTCTCTCCCTCTTCCTCTCTCTCTTTTTCTCTCTCTCTATCTCTGTCCCTCTTTCACTCTCTCTCTCCCTCTGTGTGTATGTGTGTTGTATGCACATGTGGGCACATTTGATTTCACATTTGCATATGTGAAGGAGAGTCAGAGGCTGATTGTTGGTGTCTTCCTCTGCTTCTCTTCAATTTTTTGTTCAGTCTCACTGAACCGGGAGCCCACTGCTGTAGCTAGACCACTTGGCTAGAGCACTCTCAAGCATCTGTCTGTTTTTGCTTCCCAGTGCTAGGCTAATAGATAACTACCACTGCTCCCCTCTTTAGGTATAGGTACTAGTGATCTGAACACAGGTTCTTATGCTTATGAACACAGGTTTTTATGCTTATGCAGAAAGCCCTTTACACACTGAGTTTTCCTCCAAGACCAGCACTGACACTTTTAAAGAATGCTAACCACCAGTTATGTATACAGTACATCAGTTGACTTTGTACCATATTTTCCAGTGATTAGATTTCATTTACACATTTTGGGCATAAACATCACCAAGTACTGTCACCACATCTCATTGGGAGTCACCTGGTATAAGTTCATTCCAACTTCAGTGTTGTTTCCCATAGATAATTTAATAAGTACAATAGGAGAAAAAGTGGCTCTGCAGTGATGAAATCTGACACCACATTTTATCTAATTACTTGAAGTTCGCATTACCAAGGGATGCTTTTTAAAAATTTATTTAAAAGCAATTGAGTTATTTTAAGAACTTTCCTGTCGCTCATGAAAATTACACATTATGAGGAAATGCATGATAAAAAGTGAGATTTGTAGTTGTAGGAATAAATATTTACTTGGCACTCAGAGCACAAGGCAGAAAATAAATATTGTTGATGTTCAATTAATTTTGACTCCTTACTAACAAATAACTCACTCTCAACACTTGTGTCATCTAACATCTTCCCAAGACCTGTATGCAGATGGAAAAGCAAGAGTAAATTGAGCAAAATCATAACGCTCTAATACAATACTGGCAGGGGTGTTTTTTCAAGACCAGTTATCTTCTGTATTTGCCTGTTTACTCAAAAACAATATTGACATGTCTACTAAGCATGGGAAAATTGTTGAATGAGATTCATGGTAAAAGTCAGAAGCTAATTTTATTTTTAATAGTTTATTAAAATAGCAATTCAGGGACAGAATATAGAAGAATGTCAGATTAGAAAATTGAGGTGAAGACTAACAAAGGCATATGATTAAAAAAAAGAACTTCATCTTAACCCACATAGTCACAGGCTGATCTGGATGCAAATATTTTTAGGGTGGCCTCAGCTTGCAAACTCTAACACCATTTTTCGGAGAAAGCAGGAAGTTGTATTTCTCTGTAGACATGAACATAAAAGCAACATCTATATATAGCACTTTAGGAAAAGCCTCTACAAGAGCCTCAAGCTTTCTGTTTTGATCATATTCAAGTTCTAGATAACCCTCATTTTTGGTTGGAATCTCATTGAGCAGATTTTTATAGTAGATGAAATGAAATGGAAGACAGGAGCATTGTCCACAATGAAAATGAGCCACACAAACAAAGGGAGGTTGCAAATCCATACAACCATTTTTCTTCAGCTGGGTAAAAGAGTTTCTTTCATATTAGATCTTCAGTACAATTCTCTTGCACATGTGAGGCTAGAGAGTAGGGAAAGATGTTTTGTAGTTTTCTTTTATAAATTATCATTATTATTATTATTATTATTTACCATTTATTCACTTTGTATCTCCAGTATAACCCCCTCCTTCATCTACTTCTGGTCTCACCCACCCTCTTTCTTCCCCTTGCCCACCTGGCCATGTCCTTCCCCTAGTCCACTGATGGGGGGAGGTCCTTCTCCTATACTATCTGTCTCTAGCCTATCAGGTCTCATTAGGACTGCTTGAATCCTCTTCTGTGGCCCGGCAAGCCCCACCACCACCAAAGAGAAGTGATCAGAGAGCAGGCCACTGAGTTCATGAGCGCATGCAAGAGACTGTCCTTGATGTCTTTATTAGGGCTACATGGTTATATGGTTACTATCCACTTATAAGTGAGTATATTCCATGTGTGTCTTTCTGCTACAGGGTGACAACACTCATGATGATCTTTTCTAGTTCCATCCCTTGCCTGCAAATTTCATGATTTCTTTGTTTTTACTAGCTGAATAGTATCTCACTGTGTAAATGTACCATAATTTCTGCATCCATTTCTTCGCTGAATGACAACTAGGTTCTTTCCAGATTCTGGCTATTACGAATAAAGTTGCTATGAACATTGAGTAAATAATAAAGTTGCATAAAGTTTAGTAAATATCCTTGTTGTATGGTTGAGCATCTTTTGGATATATACACCCAGGAGTGGTATAGCTAGCACTATTCCTAATTTTCTGAGAAAGCATCAGATTGATTTCCAAAGTGGTTGTACAAGTTTGGATTCCCACCAACAATGGAAAGGGGCTCCCCTTTCTCCACATCCTCTCTAGCATGTATTGTCACTTGAGGTTTTTTTTTTTTTTTTCTTATTGGAAAATAAGTATTTTTTTAAATTTTTTATTAATTACACTTTATTCATTTTGTATCCCCCCACAAGCCCCTCCCTCCTCCCCTCCCGATCCCACCCTCTCTCCCCTTTCTGCATGCATGCCACTCCCCAAGTCCACTGATAGGGGAGGTTCTCCTCTCCTTTCTGATCTTAGTCCATCAGTTCTCATCAAAATTGGCTGCATTGTCCTCTACTGTGGCCTGGTAAGGCTGCTCCCCCCTCAGGGGGAGGTGATCAAAGTTTATGTAAGAAGTGGGAAATAGTAAGAGCTGGAGGGGATGGGAACTCCACAAGCAGAGCAACAGAACAAGATAATTTGAACACAGGGAACTTCCCAGAGACTCATACTCCAACCAAGGACTATTTGTGGAGATAACCTTGAACTCCTGCACAGATGTAGCCCATGGCAGTTCAGTGTCCAAGTGGGTTACATAGTAATGGGAAGAGGGACTGTCACTTGAGTTTTTGATCTTCGAATTCTGATAGGTGTAAAGTGGAATCTCAAGGTCATTTTGATTTGCATTTCCCTGATAGCTAAGGATGTTGAGCATTTCTTTAAGTGTTTCTCTGTCATTCTATATTCCTCTATTAAGAATTCTCTGTTTAGCTCTGTACCCCATTTTTAAATTGGATTACTTGATTTGTTGCTTTTTAACTTCTTGAGTTCTTTATATATTCTGGATATTAGCCCTCTGTCAGATATAGGGTTAGTGAAGATCCTTTCCCATTCTGTAGGCTGTTGTTTTGTTCTGACAAGAGTGTCCTTTGCTTTATAGAAGCTTTGCACTTTCATGAGGTCCCATTTATTGATTGTTGCTCTTAGAGCCTGTGCTGTTGGTGTTCTGTTCAGGAAATTGTCTCCTGTACCAATGAGTTCTAGGTTCTCCCCTACTTTTTCTTCTAACAGATTTATATTGTAACAGATTTTTATATTGTAGTTTTCAATATTGTTTATTACTGGAAGTGACTAACTGATATTTTAGTTTGACACCAACTATAGAAAAGATAGATGGCTTGGAAAACACCTTTCAAGAGTAGGGCATGAACATTGACACATTATTGGAGTCTAGGGAAAAAGTGATTTGCAATCCCTAGTAAAAGTCATTGCATGGAGTAATTTCTTTTCTCTCTTTGCCCTTCTGAGGGGATTTTTTTCTCTCCTTTTCATTCTCGCCTTTTTTCACTTCTCCACGAGAGCATATCCTTTTCTACTAGAGCTCATCCTCTCTAACTCTCTTTTTCCTGTTTTCACCAAAGGAAGACCATAAAACAATACACACAGAGCAAACAGCAGGTAGGAACTTCGACCCTGAGTCAGCTGTGCTGGGGTTTGAACATGGCCCCCTTGTTGGGATATATGTGTGATCTTAAAGAAACAAGTCCCCGAGTTTCTGTATCTGTAAAGCTGGGACAATATAACTGCTTCACAGAAATGCAAACAAAGTTTTCAGACATAGGAATCTGTGAAGATGTGCATTGTTCTTCTCACTTCTGAATCTACACTGTGGTGGCTCTCATTATCTTCTCTAGGACCATAATCTCCTTTAAGCATTTTTAAAGAAGCAAACAGAGAAATGTCATGAGATTGGCTATTTTCAAATCTTACAAAATTGTCACTTTTAATTTCTTTAGTAATATGTCTTGATCCATTTCCTTAATGGATTTTGCTAAAGGCTTATATATCAAGAGACTCATCTGATAGAGACTTTTCTATCAAGAGGGGATATGAGTTTACATGAAGGAAGCAGTAAGAAGAAAGAAAGTCTATGCATATCATCTCAACAGCTGGGCCAGCTGGACCCACATAAAGGCTTAAAGGAAACCAAACAGGGGATTCCCACTTGTGGCTTGTCAGTCGACTGATAGTTTCCTTTTGCTTTGGGTCAAGTGTTTAGTGCTTAGCATGGTACCTTCCATATACCTAAGAATATGCAATACTGTTTTCGTAGTATGCTGTAAGTACTGGATCACTCTAGCAAGCCATAGACACCTCTAGAATACGTTTGTGTGTGTGTGTGTGTGTGTATGTGTGCGCGCGTGTGTGCATTCTAGTCCAAGTATATTGCCTTGCTTGGCATCTAGAAGGAAGAATTACCTGAAGGAGGGTCTGGTCAGTTCTCAGTCTCATTTTTCTGTTCCTCTTTCATCAGTGCAGAGTCAAGCACATTGAAATAGCCACTAACGTAAATAAAACCTCCTCAAATGATGCATGTGTGTGCACACACAGATAAATACACACAGATAAATACACACACACACACACACACACACACATACACACACACTTTCAAAGGACAAAGAGGGAATGTGTTTTGAGAGAGGAGCATTGTGATCATTATGATGTTTAGAATCTCTCCCCAAGTAAGCAGGTCATAGCAGTAAGACTCAGATGGACTCCAGATCCACACCCTTAACATGTTCTTTGTACTCAAGGACTTGTAACTCTTTCTGGGTGTTCATGACTTGGGAGATCCCCAGGCAGGTGACTCACCACAAAGAACTACCCTGTTTCCACAAGAAAGGTCGCCTGCTATCTTCTCTCATGTTTTTCTTGGTGAAAAATACCCCTGCTACCCAGTGACCACACCTCTGCCTTGTCATTCACATATCTCAGGGGTCTTCCCCTTTCTCTCTCTCTAATCCGTTTTAAAAACTCCATTCATTTTGGCATTAGTAAAATGCATATTAATGCTAAGAATGCCTGGTCTATATCTAATTTTAGAGAGATTTTTATGGCAGGTCTCTAATCAAAGGAGGGTGTCAAGTCCTTGAACAGACATGAGTTGCATTTCCAGAGCATCTGTGTGTGTACACACGCATACTGAGGAAATAGGAAGGATGTTGATACCAGGCATTATGCAACTGTGCATCAGTGTGTGTGTGTGTGTGTGTGTGTGTGTGTGTGTGTGTGTGTGATCTGCATGTGGTAACCACTCTCTCGCAGATCTGTTTGGCAAAGTGGAGGTGAACATAGGTTTATTGATGGGGACATGTGGGAGACGCATGCCTTGAAAGGGGTTTCTTTTCAAAAACTGAGTATCAGTAATTTATTCATTGACAGTTCCAGGCATGGAAATGGTGCATCTTGGTCATATGCATCTCAACTGTTCCTTTCTGCTTTCTTCAGAAAACCCCAAATATTCCCTCCCGATTCCCTAAGGCATCTATCCTCAATACACCCCTCTCTCCCTTCACATCTTTTTGTTGTTGTTATTAATAACCCAGTTCAGTGTGTGCTGCCTGTTAGCACGGAGACTGATACTGTTGGCTTGATCTTTTGCAGTGCATTCATGAGTACAATGTTCATACCATGTCCTAAAGACAGCATTTTACAACACTATTTCCCAGCCTCCAGCTTTATATTCTTTCTGGCCCTCTCCCATGATATTACCAGAGCCTCGAGAATGGCAGTATAGCTGTCCCACTTATGGTTTAGCATTCAATAGGGATTTACTCTCAACAAATTGACCAGTTATGAGTCTCTATTTTGACTATTGCTCTCCACAGAAAGAAGTCTCTCTGGCCAAGAATGAGAACAACAGTAGTCTATGGGTGTAAACATAAATATTTAGATGGCAATTTGACAACATGTGCTGTAGCAAAACAACAGTATTTTATCCCTTCTTCTGTGACCTCCCAAGTAATGGGATTTGAACAGATTTACAGTTCCAAGCCTGAATTCATTACTGTTATAGTCTCAAATTCAATCTAAATATCATTTGTTATATATGTCACTATTATACTAGCAGGCACATCTTGGCTGGTAGGTCTGTATTTTAGCACCTAGGATTGGCTGCAGAGATACCATTAATGTCTTTACTCCCATAGTGGCATGCATATCACTACACAAGGCAGCCAATTAGTAGTAAATTTTCAGACTTGTTTTTCTATATTCTACAATCAACGCGTATTACATCTTCAGCAATAGAGTCGACTCATCTAGTTCTGGTGGGCAACCAAGAGCAGTGGCAATAGTGTGTGTTGTTCAGAGGGAACTCTGGGATTTCCCTGACTGATAATTCCTGGCAAAACTTCCCATATGTATTTAATTAAATACCCAAGTATTTAATTTAATAAACCATGTCTAAACCATTATGTCCATGCAGGTATATTTGCATGGAAGTGCAAAGTCCTACTTTTTAAATTATATTTTAATTCATTTACAAAATAGTGCATTCCCAAAGATGTTTTTCATATGTTTAGTGTTTTGTAAATCCACCTCAACCCCATCCTCTTCCTTTACCTCTTTCCCCATATTTACTTAAAGCTTTAAATCTGATAATCCTTCCTTCTGTTTTCTCTTGTGTTTCATTTGCCCTGCTTAACACATTTATGTCATCTATCAGTGACTATTTTGAGTATTTAAGTCAAGAGGAGAATTCAGGTTTCAGTGAATAATGAATTGTGGCAGGGCCCAAAAGTTTGGTTAGAAAATGAGAAAGGACTTTCCTATATTATCTTGTCTATAAATGGTGAGTGCAGAGTAAAAAAAAAAAAAAAAAGGCTTTCCCACTCGAGCCTTGCCCTTACTCTGATCTCTACATATCATCACAACCCTGATCTGAGGACAGCCTGGCAGGCCTCATCACTTTCTCTTTGCTTCCTAGGACTGCTTCAGGAGCAATAACAATAAAGTCTGACCACATTGCTAAATATATTGAGCAAAAAGCTTCCCTTTGCAGTCTGATGCTTTCAAAAATCATAGACCTGTTATATTTCCAGCAGTGGTTATTCCTGGACAGTGTGGCTTTTTGCTAGGTGGTGTGATATAAATGTTTCAAGTAATAACTATTCTAAGAATATACTCCAAGAAGAGAAGCAGTTGAGACTCAGCCAAAGCAAAAGATATGTGCAAGGGTCAATTTATCCAGAAACCAAAGCTGCTTCAGACTCTCATTTATAAAACATTCTTATACCTAATATGTATCAGCCATTAGCCTAAAAACAAACTTTCTAAGGACCCTTGTTGGAAGGATAAAACTAACCTAGGAGGAAAAGGACTGTTCACCAACTTGGGGGACTCATCCTCATTCCTACTGAAGGAGGTAAAAACACTTTGCCACTGAATAGTATTTCTGTCTAGTAGTCCCAGTCTGGCAATCTACCCTCCATATAAATTTCAAAAGCAGTTTCTCTTGAAAAGTAATTAGAGAGCCAGATTTCTTACTCTTTCCATTTATTTGTAGAAAGGTTTTTATTTCTCATGTGATATTTCTGAAATATTTCTTTTAGTTGAGGTATTGCTGGACTTTTGAACCTAAAAAACTATTTGAATTCCTCAGACATCCATCTCCTAAAGGTGACTTACACACAAGGGAGAGACTTAGCATATTGCTGAAGACAATGTAGTCAAGTCGAGATTCAAAATACCCAATAGAAATGACTATTCTGCTCCTTAGGTTCCATTGCTTAGGTTCTATATTTTTGCCAGATTTCTGTACCAGTTTCCTGTCAGATTATTTTGTTTTCTTTGAAAGCGAGCTTTTAAATTCTGTCACAAATTATTTGGACACTTAGTAGACCCCAAGAGGTAATAAAATAAAATGATAGTCTGTGTCAAATTAAGAAGACAGTTATCACGAACCAGGGACACACTGAGAACAAAAGTGCTCCAAGATCTAGAGCTAAGAGTTTTTGGGTTGTCATCTTCAAATGCCTGAAGAGATGTTTTGTTTTGTTTTGTTTTAATGAAGTTATATTGCTTAGTCCTAAATAGAATTTAGTTGTTCTTGAGGCACAAGAGAAGCAGCATCTTTGGGAATAATGGGAGAAAGAATTTCAAAGTGATGAGAAAATGCTGATTGACATGGAATGGATGTGATGAGTACCAAAAGACATGTTCCCACCTGCAGAATGCAGACTGCTTGGCCACTTGGTGGAGGTGTTGCAGAAGGTATTAGGTATCACTGGAGGGGTTGAGCTCCGTGATCTGACAGTACCTTTGAACTCGGAAATACTGTAAGCCTATGAATTTATATCTAGGTAATGGTTAAGGAGTGGAGCAAGGCAAGGTGAAACTTTCTGAAAAAAAAAACCAAAAGAAATGGTGGTTAATTCTGATGACTAGACTCACTGAATGTTATAACTAAAACAGAACTTAGCAGAGGTCTTCTCAATTACCCCTTACTGCAAAACTGGATATAAACAGGCCTTGAGAGTTTAAATGACCTCAGCAAACTGTCATCATGTTGGAGGTTAGATTTCAAGTGAGAGATAAGATAAATATAAATATTATCCACAGAACACTTCTAAGGAAACTCTTTCTTAAGAAAGCTGTAATGAATAATCGCTCTTCCAATATTTTGTTTTTTTAGTACATGTGAAGCACATTTAGCCCTGTTTTGTTCTACTTATCAATGATCCATGATCATCAAAGGGTCAGAAAGCTAGTTAGAAATTATCTTTAAGTACAATGATGCCCTCATATTTCAAAGAAAAGGCTAGGAGCTTGTTCTAGCTTGTTTTTCTCCAGTTGTGATAAGACTGTCTGACCAAAAGCAAAGCAGGGGCAAAAAGGTTTACATGATTTATACTTCCAGATTACAGTCTTTAATTAAGGAAAGTCAGGGCAGGAACTGAAGCCACAGAGAAATGTTGCTCATAGAGAAATGTTGGTTCAATCTCTGGCTTTCCCACCTGCCTAAGGATGGTGCCACCTAGAGTGGACTGGACCCTCTCATACTAAATATTAACCAAGACAATCTTTCACAAGCTGAACCACAGACTAACCTGATTTAGGCAATTCTTCAACTGAGATTCACTGTTTCAAGGTGACTGTAAGTGCTGTCAAGTTGACAATAAAAACTAACCAAGACAGGGATGTACCAGCAAATTAGCAAGACTTTGGAATGACTACAGATAATCATTCTTAACTTTGCCAGGAAATCTGGGAATTGACATGAACTGAAGAATCTGATTACAGGTAACATCCATTCTTTCTCAGCATAAAGCAAACAAAGCCTATGAATAACTTCCCATGCCCACCCACAATGGAGTAGAGGATGGAGGCTGTACCAGCAAGTTCAGATTGTGATAACTATCGTAAAGTCCCTACCGCCAGCACTTTTATGGATTTGTAAAATGGCCAAAAGGAATCAGAAAAACTGTGATGGAATAATCGATAGAAATACCTTTGATAAACAAACTTTGAAATTAATTGAGAATATTACATATACAGAATCCTAAAAGTTTCTGTGCTAGAGGGAAATGATCAGTCTGTTCTAAGCCCCCTGGGTCTAATGTGAGTTCACATCTATAGGCACTGAGCTCTTGAACTCCAATGGTTCATATACTAACTTACTCATGGAAAACAGATAATTAATAATCAGCAAGAGAGGAAGCCTGCCACATGGAAATGACCCAGGCTTGTGTCTCTCACCAGGAGGAAGAGCAGGGAAAAATCCTAGGTAAAGCATAGGTATATCTCATTGAACTCTCTGTATTAGAAGGAAATAACACATTTTTCAAATACATCTTTAAGGCATTAATAAAGAGCAGTTCAGGATAAAGCTCTTCTATCATTCACCCATGTTTTCCCATGATACACAACTCACTTTAGTCACCCTGGACCCGAAATGTGATTCTGTGATATTATCTCATGAGATAGACCTATAAATTGATTGTATGTTCTCCCCAAATACACACATTGACAATGGTGTAGATGTGCAAATGTAAGGTACATAAGCTAAGATATAATTTTAGAAATGTATCTTTCACATTAATAAGACAAATCACCCCACTTAATCAGGATCCAATTTGTTTAAACTAGAGTAAGATGTCTTGCATCGGTTAGCAATCCTACACCAGAAGACATGGGTTATTAAATAAAAATCTCATTACTAGGCATCCAAAAATCTCTGAGGCATCCAAACAACACAGACTAATGTCATTGTCCTTGATTGTCCACGATAACTAGATCATAATACCTTTTGTGGAAGACTCTACATACTTCAGATGCCATGAATAGAGAAAAAAACCTTGACTGACCAGGAAACTCTCTCTGCTGCTGCTTAGTTTACACAGTGACAGAAGGTGCCATGCAGACTGCTCTGAAAGGAGAAAGAGCAGGAGGAGGAAAAGAGGGGGAAGAGGAAGAGGAAGAGGAAGAGGAAGAGGTGAGAGTGAGGATACATACAAAGTGCCTATAGCAATGTTTGCCCTATGTGTTTAATAAGGGATGCAAGTAGGCATTATAAACAAGTTATTTCTTTTTGTTTCTTTGTACAGATTTGAGAAATCACTTTGGCAAAGGCTAAGTGAAGGGATGTGAGCCAGTTGAATGCTCTGGAGATTCAGAAAAGGTTTTAGTTTTGGGATGTACCAGTTAATATAGACCAGCACCCCAGTTATATGAATTCTTGCTTAGACCTGCTCCCCTGTAAAATATCATGGAACATAATTATGTTGTCTAATTGAATATAATACCAGTTAACTTGGTGAGTAATTTTTGCAACATGTGTAATATTTTCTGTCACTCCCTATTTTTTTTTTCGACATAGCTTAATTTAGCCCATGGTTTTCTACCACTATAACTTCAGAGATGGGTTTTCCCCAGTGTCTGTGTTTCTGCTTAATTGCATCTTCATGTCTTTGAGAAAGGAAGAGAAATGGAGAAAGAAGGAGGAGGAAGACCAGAAGGAGGAGAAAGAGGAAGAAGAAGAGGAGGAATGAAAATTACCATTAGTGTTGCCCATCACTTTTGTTTTTAACTTTTGGTAGTTAAACTCAGTAAAGGTCATATGACTTTATACTCTAGAGCAGAGAAAACAACTTAGTAAGGAGGGGAAAAAAAAAACCTTAAGGATCTCTAGATTCAGCCAGTTTCCCTCAGTCTCTAGGTTCTTATTGGTGAGGAGGCTTGGGCAACTAGTCCTGCCTCCAAAAGAAACCAGTATGTTTCATCTCTGTCAACTTCCTGTACACCCACACCACTTTCACATAAATGGGGCTTTGAACCTTAAAAGTATTAATTGAGAAGACAAGACTCCTAAATAATAGTAATAAAATGATCAAGAGAAAAGCACAATTTGAATTTGTGTTCCAGGTTACATCTCACTTTTTGTTTTGTTTTGTTTTGTTTTGTTTTTTGTTTGTTTGGTTGTTTTTTTTGTTTTTTTTTTTTGTTGTTGTTGTTACAGATGTCTTCACTTAACTGATTTTAAAGACATGCAAAATGGTAGTTTATATTTTCTTCTCACATTCAATGATCAATGCTAGCTAAAACAGAACAAGTTCTTAACCTTTAGGGAGAAATTCCATCATTTCCTTAATATTGAATGGTACTGAATATCTTAAAATAAAATTTACATAAAAATGTATAATAAAATGCAACATTGCAAACTTGGAATGTTCCCAATTTTAACTTGGAAATTGAAAAGCAAACTTCTTCATAAACAAAATATATAACCCATAGACAATTTCTTATTTGATGTGTTCAACGTGAGTGGTAGGTCCTTTTCTTTCTTTCTTTTTTTTTTTTAGATGTACCCTTAAGTGATTGTTTTTTAATTTTAATTTTATTTTTACTAATTACAGTTTATTCACTGTATCCCAGCTGTATCCCCCTGTATCCCAGATATAGACGCCTCCCCCATTACCTCCCAATCCCATCCTCCCTTCCTCTTCTTCTCCTACGCCCCTCCCCCAGTCCAAAGATAGGGAAGGTCCTCCACCCTTCCATCTGACCCTAGTCATCAGGTTTCATCAGGACTGGCTTCCTCTGTGGACTGGCAGGTAGAAGTGATCAAAGAGCCAGCCCATGAGTTCATGGCAGAGATGATCCCTGTTCCTATTATTGAGGAACCCACTTAAACACTGAACTGCCATGGGCTACATCTGTGCAGGGGTTCTAAGTTATCTCCATGCATGGTCCTTGTTTAGAGTATCAGTCTCAGAAAAGACCCCTGTGCCCAGAGATTTTGGTTCTGTTGCTCTCCTTGTGGGGCTCCTGTTCCCTCCAGGTCTTTCTATCTCCTACTTCTTTCATAAGATTCTCTGCACTCTGCAAAAAGTTTTCAATATGGCAACTCCAAAACCCAGTTATCCAGGGGCAAGCAGCCCTGGACACCCCAGAATAATTGAAATTCAAAAAGATGACCTTACATCTATGCTTATGAAGATGACAATAGAAGTCCTTTTCATTTTACAGTTTCTGAAGAGCTTTACTGTTTGTAAAAAGCTTCTCTGAGAAGAGCTAAGAGAGAGGTTGGCTATGACACATAGTAGGTACTATGGAAGAGAAATGGAATAAAACTCTGGGTCAAGATTTTGGAACTTGAGTTGAAGAGCAATTACACAAAGATTGTTGTAAGTATTAGAAATGAGCAAACCAAATCTAGAGTAACTGATTCTAGTCCACATTGAAACTATAGATCACCAGCTACAGTCAAGATAATGATTGAAGAAACCCAGAGTAATATGACATCCATGAAAGGTAAGGAAACTGCAAGCAAAAGGGGTTTGGGAAGATTTGCACTTGAGAATGTGATGTATAATGTGACTTAGGGAACTGAAAGTCTTTTTTACATAAAAATTCCTTTTGGCCAAGAATCGTGACTATGAAACCTCTCGAGTATTGGGTGTGGTGAATTACCTGGGCACCAGAGTTACTGGCAAAAGTTCTTTGTAAACCTTCCTTGAGTCTGGCTCAGAATAAGTTTGGCAAACAAAAGTCACTGTAGACCCTAGCCCTCAAGGAATCTATTTATAGGCTTTATTTCTTAGTAATATAAAGTTTAATCCATTACATTTTATGTTTTATTGCTTTCACAGAAAATTTCTATAGGACTTTAAAAATAGATAGGACAAAAAAAGTCAATAAAAAACAACACTGGTATTGTTACCTACATATCCTATTTCTTTTTTTCAGGTCATATTCCATCATTGAAGGAAGTCAGGGAAGGAACTCAAGACAGAAACCTTGAAAGCTGCTTGGTTTCTTTCTCTTTGGCTCACTCATTAACAGGCTAATGTTTAGCTAGATTTCTTATATGTCCCAGGACTACCTGAGTAGAGATGGTGCTTTCCACAGTGACTGGATCTTTATGTTTCAGTTAATATGCAGGATAATGACCTACAAGCACACTTACAGGCCAGTTTGGTCTAGAAAATATATAAATATAAGCTTTTATATGTATAAATATATTTTATATGTATAATATATTTAAATGTATCTAATATGTATAAAATATATTTAAATATATAAATATATTTTCATCAAACCCATGATTTATTTGAAAAATCATGGGTTTGATGAAAATATATTTTATAACTTCTATTTTGTATACAGTGTATTTTGATCATGTTCTCACCTTCATTTTCTGTATTTATCCCCCCCTCACATACCTGTTGACAACATTCTACTGAAATTATTTTTACAGTATATAATCAAATTTTGAAAGAGTATTTCTGTTTAGACTATTTGTATTAGAGACAGGTAGATAATTGTGAATTCAGGCCAGCCTGGTCTACATAGCGAGTTTCATGGAAGGAAGGGATACATATTGAGACCCTGTTTCAAATATACACACATAAATATATACATACATATATATATATATATATGTGTGTGTGTGTGTGTGTGTGTGTGTGTATAAAGAGAGAGAATTTGTATTAACATGATGTCTCTTATTGTATGATAGATTTTTTCCAAATTTACATGCCTTTACAAAATTGTCACTGATAGTTTGTCACGAAAAAAGAAAAAAAAATGAAGAGGAGGTGAAGTCATATATATTGAATCTACACTTTTTGCGAAGCACTATAATAAATATTTCATATTCATTATTTGATTAAGTTGAATCATGATGAGCAAACTGACAGCTTCTTAAGAGCTCATAAGTGACTCGGAAATGGTCGCACAGTTTGTCATAGATAGAAATAGTATTTAAATAATCTCTGAAATTGTCTTAGGATTTCCTTGGACCATAACTCTGGCAGTACCAAGTCATGGCCCTGAATACTAGCCATGTAAAGGACAGAGTTGCTGAGGACTCAGTAATTACAGGCAAGAGTGAGTAAAGGTCACTGGCTGAGAGGCTTACAACATCATGGCCATGAAAAGATCAGCACAGCTTGGGAAGCATGAAATAAAAGTCAGCAGAGTTCCATCTACAGAAGATTCTAAAGACTGCGGGAAGGATTTTAATCTTCTCATGGGGATCCGTGAATTATTTCTCCTAGATTATGTCTTCAATGATTTAAGATGATGGCTCTGAGTACCAAGTGGAGAATGTGTGGGAGGCTGGTGACATGGCTTTGACAGAACTTTAGGAGAAAGATGTTGATGACTTGGCTTCACTGGAGTTTGTAGGGAAAGTGAGATGCTAGGCGACTTCAGAGAAAAGAGATATCAATGGGTCCAAGTAGTTGATTGGAAAAGATAAATGGAAGAGGACTGTCTTGGTCATGATGTCAGGCTTGTATCATATAGATCTAGGGAGAAAGTTACATATAAAATAGTATTTTGACTGAAAATCAATATTTTGAATTATTTTTTTTGCTCCAAGAGCTTTTTACTAGTCAAACCAGATTGAAGAATTTGCAAACTTTGCAGTGACATGTATGATGTCTGACAATGAGATATATGTTTATTCTTTCAATCCCAGTGTAAAAAGCAGAAATTACATAACTTTATTTTCAGTTTTACAAAGATGTGTATTTACATCCTTGAGCATAAAAATGCTATTACCTGTGCACTTACTTGAAACCAAGCTGTGAATTTCAAAGACAAAACAAAGGACAGTAGTAAAAAGCAAAACAAAAAGAAAAGAGATATCTGTAAATTTGGAAAAAGTTGAGAATGAATGCAGGAAATAATAAAATTGGTAGAAAATGTATACTACCTATATAGGGAAGAGCTATAAAGAAGCAGGGCAATGTATATTGAGAATTATGAATGTCTTTTTTTTATTTAAGGACTTTTTATTAGCATATATTTTCAAGGTCAACAAAATTTCAGATCAAGCTTTTAAAATATGTTAAGATTGCTGAGTAGTATTCCATTGTGTAAAAATAACACAATTTCTGTATCCATTCCTCTGTTGATGGACATCTGGGTTGTTTCCAGGTTCTGGCTATTACAAATAAAGCTGCTACAAACATGGTTGAACAAATGTCCTTGTTGTGTACTTGAGCAAATTTTGGGTATATACCTAGAAGTGGTATAGCTGGGTCTTGAGGTAGCACTACTCCTAATTGTCTAAGAAAGCGCCAGATTGACTTCCAAAGTGGTTGTACCAGGTTACATTCCCACCAGCAATGGAGGAGGGTTCCCCTTTCTCCACAACCTTTCCAGCATGTGTTGTCAATACTACTCAGCAATCATAAAGGAGGAAATCAAGAAATTTGCAGGCAAATGGTGGGATCTAGAAAAGATCATTCTGAGTGAAGTATCCCAGAAGGAGAAAGACAAACATGGTATATACTCGCTTATATAGACCTACAAGATATGATAAACATAATGAAATCTACACACCTAAAGAAGATAATCAAGAAAGCGGACACAGGCGAAGATGATCAATCCTCATTTAGAAAGACAAATGGGATGTGCATTGAACTATGAGAGGAGTCTATCTCAAAAGGCATCTGAAAGACTCTATCTAGCAGTGTTTCAAAGCAGACACTAAGACTCATAACCAAACCCTCGGCAGAGTGCAGGGAATCATGTGAAAGGAGGGGAGTTAGTATGATATGGAAAGGATAGGAGCTCTACAAGGACCAAATATATCCGGGAACAAGGTCTTTTCTGAGACTGACACTCAACCAAGGACCATCTAAGGATATAACCTAGAACTTCTGCTCGGATGTGGCCCGTGGTAGCTCAGTAACCAAGTAGTTTTCCAAAGTAAGGGGAACAAGGACTATTTCTAACAGGATCTCAAGGGTAGGCTCTTTGACCTCCCCACCCCACCAGGGGAGGAGCAGTCCTGTTAGAGGAGGACTTTGCAGCCAGCCCTGAAGATACCTGATAAAACAGGGTCAAATGATAGGGGAGGAGGTCCTCCCCTATCAGTGGACTTGGAAAGGGGCAGGAAGGAGACCAGGGAGGGAGTGTGGGGTTGGGGAGGGATCGAGGGAGGGGGATACAGCTGGGACACAGAGTTAACAAAATGTAACTAATAAGAAAAATAAAATTAAAAATAAAATAAAATAAAACATGTTAAGAAATTCACAGCTTTACCACTTAGCTGGTAGTAGTAAAACTACTTAGCTAAACTGCAGAAAAATCTGAAACAATTTTTACTTGGATTAGAAAAATAATATTCTTTACAGAAGCTTTTCAGTTTCATGAGATTCCATTTATTGATTGTTGCTCTTAGAACCTGTGCTGTTGGTGTTCTATTCAGGAAGTTGTCTCCTGTACCAATGAGTTCAAGGGTATTCACAACTATTTCTTCTAACCGATTTAATGTGTCTGGTTTTATGTTGAGGTCTTTGATCCACTTGGACTTTAGTTTTGTGCAGACTGATAAGTATGGATCTATTTGCATTTTTCTACATGTAGACATCCAGTTAGACCAGCACCATTTGTTGAAGATGCTATCTTTTTTTGATTGTATGGTTTTGGCATCTTTGTCAAAGATCAGGTGTCCGTAAGTGTGTGGGTTTATTTCTGGGTCTTCTATGCGGTTCCATTGATCCACTATTCTGTTTCTATGCCAGTAACATGCAGTTTTTATTACTGTTGCTCTATAGTACAGCTTGAGTCAGGGATGGAGATTCCTCCAGAAGATCTTTTATTGTAGAGGATTATTTTAGCAATTCTGGGTTTCTTGTTGTTCCATATGAAGTTGAGAAATTTTCTTTCCAGGTCTGTAAAGAATTGTGTTAGTAATTTGATAGGACTTGCATTTAATCTGTAGATTGCTTTTGATAAGATGGCCATTTTTAGTATGTTAATACTGCCAAGCCATGAGCATGGGAGATCTTTCCATCTTCTGATATCTTCTTCTAATTCTTTCTTCAGAGACTTAATTTATTTTTCATACAAGTCTTTGACTTGCTTGGTTAGGGTTACACCAATGTACTTTATGTCTTTTGTGGCTATTGTGAAAGGTATTGTTTCCTCAATTTCTTTCTCAGCCCTTTTGTCTTTTGTATACAGGAGAGCTACTGATTTTTTTGAGTTATGTTTGTATCCTACCACTTTGCTGAAGGTGTTTATCAGCTGTAGGAGTTCCCTGGTAGAATTTGTGTGGTCACTCAGGTATACTATCATATCATCTGCAAATAGTGATACTTTGACTTCTTCCTTCCCGATTTGTATCCTCTTGATCTCCTTCAATTGTCTTATTGCTCTAGCAAGGACTTCCAGAACTATGTTGAAGAGATATGAATAGATTGGGCAGCCTTGCCTTGCCCCTGACTTCAGTGGAATTGCTTTAAGTTTCTCTCCGTTTAGTTTGATATTGGCTATAGGCTTGCTGTACATTGTCTTTACTATGTTTAGATATGTGCCTTATATCCCTGATCTCTCCAAGACTTTAAACATGAATGGATGTTGGATTTTGTCAAATGCTTTTTCAGCATTTAAGGAGATTATCATGTGTTTTTTTTTTTTCTTTCAATTTGTTAATATGGTGGATCACATTGGTGGATTTCCATATATTGAACCACTGTCCTCAAAACAAACGACAGCCTACAGATTGGGAAAGAATCTTCACCAACCCTCTATCTGACAGAGGGCTAAAAGCCAATATATATAAAGAACTAAAGAAGTTGAAAAGCAACAAATCAAGTAATCCAATTAAAAAATGGGGAACAGAGCTAACAGAGAGTTCTTGATAGAGGAATATCAAATGGCAGGGAAACACTTAAAGAAATGCTCAATATAATTAGCTATCAGGGAAATGCAAATCAAAATGACTCTGAGATTTCACCTTAAACCCATCAGAATGGCCAAGATGAAAACCTCAAGTGACAACACATGCTGGAGAGGTTGTGGAGAAATTCCCACTGCTGGTGGGAATGTAAATTGGTACAACCATTCTGAAAATCAATTTGGCACTTTCTCAGACAACAAGGAATAGCGCTTCCTCAAGATCCAGCTATACCACTCGTAGGCATATATCCAAAAGATGCTCAAGTACACAATAAGGACATTTGCTCAACCATGTTTGTAGCAGCTTTATTTGTAATAGCCAGAAGCTGGAAACAACCCAGATGCCCCTCAACTGAAGAATGGATACATAAATTGTGGTACATCTACATAATGGAATACTATTCAGCAATTAAAAACAAGGAAATCATGAAATTTGCAGGTAAATGGTGGGATCTGGAAAGGTTCATCCTGAGTGAGCTATCCCAGAAGCAGAAAGACACACCCGGTATATACTCACATATATAGACATATAATATAGGATAAACCTACTAAAATCTGTACACCTAAAGAAACTAATCAAGAGGGAGGAATCTGGCTAAAATGCTCAATCCCTACTCGGAAAGGCAAAGAAGAAGAAGAAAACAGGTAACAAGTTAGGAGCCTCCCACAGAAGGCCTCTGAAAGGCTCTGCCCTGCAGACTATCAAAGCAGGTGTTGAGACTTATGGCCAAACTTTGGGCAGAATGCAGGGAATCTTATGAAAGAAGTAGGAAATAATAGTAAGAGCTGGAGAGGACAGGAGTCCACAAGGAGAGCAATAGAACCAAAAAATTTGAGCACAGGGTTTTTTCCTGAGACTCATAGTCCAACCAAGCACCATGCATGGAGATAACCTAGAACCCCTGCACAGATGTAGCCCATGGCAGTTCAGTGTCCAAGTGGGTTCCATAGTAATGGGAACAGGGACTGCTTTTTGACATGAACTGATTGGCCTGTTCTTTGATCACCTCCTCCTGAGGGGGGGGGCGGAGCAGCCTTACCAGGCCACAGAGGAAGACAATGCAGCCACTCCTAACAGACTAGGATCTAACAGACTAGGATTAGAAGGAAGAGACCTAACAGACTAGGATCAGAAGGAAGAAAAAGAAACCCTCCCTTACCAGTGGACTTGGGGAGGGGAGTGTGTGGAGAAAGGGGAGGAAGGGAGGGGTTGGGAGGGGAGGAGGGAGGAACTAGAGGGGGGATAGAAAGTAAATAAAGTACAATTAAAAATAAAAAAGAATAAAAGAATTGGAAAGAAAAAAAAAAGAAAAAGAATATTCATCAACTTGAATCAAGGAATTAATATTAATTTAAAGTATTGGGTTATATTGTTGAAAAATACCAGTATAATATCTTTCTTTTATATTATTATTGGGCTTTTTGTTTGTTTTACAATTTATTCATGTTGTATCACAGTTGTAGCATCCGCTCTCATCTTCTCCTGGTTCTACCCTCCTTCCCTCTTTCCCCTAGTCCACTGATAAGGGAAATCTTAGCCTATCAAGGCCCATCAGGATTGCCTGGATCCTCTTTCTCTGTGGGCTGGCTAGGTCACCCTACAAGGAAGAAGTGATGAAGGAGCAGGCAACTGAGTTCATGTCAGAGACTTCTATTCTCCCCATACTAGGGCACCCACATGGAGACTGTGCTGTCACTGGGCTATATATGGGCAAGAGGTCTAGGTCCTCTCTATGTATCATCTTTGGTTGATACATCAATCTCTGCAGTCCCCTCTGGGCTCACCTTTTTTGGTTTGTTGGTCTCCTAATGGTGCTCCTGTTCCCTCCAGGTCCTTCTATATCCCCCTTTTTTCATGAGACTCCCTGCACTCTGTCCAAATTTTGGCTGTGTGTCTCTGCATCTACTTTGATCTCATGCTGGGTGGAGTCTTTTAGAGGACATCTATGGTAGGTTCCCATCCTGTTCCCTCTTTTCTCCTGCTTCCAGTGTCTATCCTGTTTTCCATTCTGAATGAGAATTAAGCATCTTCCCTAGGGTCCTCCTTGTTGTTTAACTTCTTTAGGTACAGATATTATAGTATGTTTATCTTACATTATATGTCTAACATCCACTTATATGTGAGTATAATATTATGTGTGTCTTTCTGCTTCTGGATTACCTCACTCAGGATGATATTTTCAAGTTTCATCCATTTGCCTACAAATTTCGTGATTTCCTTGTTTTTTAATAGCTAAATAGTATTTCATTGTGTAAATGTACCACAATTTCTTATCCATTCCTCCATTGAGGAACATATAGGTTGTTTTCAGATTCTGGTTATTACTAGTAAAGTTGCTATGAACATAGTTGAGCAAATATCCTTGTTGTATGGTTGAGCATCTTTCAGTTATATGCCCAGGATGTTATAGCTGGGTTTTGAAATCCCAGTATTTCCAGTTTTCTGAGAAAGCGCCAGATTGATTTACAAAGTGCCAGATTTTACAAAGTGGTTGTACAAGTTTACACTCCCACCAGCAATTGAAGAGTGTTCCCCTTTCTCCACATCCTCTCCGGCATGTATTGTCACTTGAGTTTTTGATCTTAGCCATTCTGATGGATGTGAGATAAAATCTCAAAGTTGGTTTGATTTGCATTTCCCTGATAACTAAGGACATTGAGCATTTCTTTTTTCATTTCTTTTTTATTTTATTTTTATTAATTACAGTTTATTCCCTTTGTAGCCTACCTGTAGCTTCGTTCCTCTTCCCCTCCCAAACCCACCTTCTCTCCCTCTTCTCCATCCATTCCCCTTCCACAGTATACTGATAGGGGAGGTCCTCTCCCCTTTCCATTTTATCCTAGTATATCATGTCTCATCAGGAGTGGCTCCATTGGCTTCCTCTGTGGTGTGGTAGGGCTGGGAGGTAGGTAGGGAGGTTTTCAAAGAGCAGGCCAATCAGTTTATGTCAGAGACAGTCCCTGTTCCCATTACTAGGTAGCCCACTTGGACACTGAGCTGCTGTAGGCTAAATATGTGCAGGAGTTCTAGGTTGTCTCCATGAATGGTCCTTGGTTGGAGTATCAGTCTCAGCAAATACCCCTGTGTCTAGATTTACTTTAAGTGTTTCTCTCCCATTTGATATTCATCTGTTGAGAATTTTCTGTTTAGCTCTGTATCTCATTTTAATATAATTTTTAATTTATTAGTTTATCCACTTTGTATCACAGCTGTAGCCCCACCCTCATGCCCTCCCAATCCTGCCAACCCTCTCTTCCTCATCTGCTCCTATACACCTTCCCCAGTCTACTGATAGTGGAGGACTTCTGACCCTAGCCTATCAGATCTCATCAGCACTGTCTTTCATAGTCCTCTGCTGTGGCCTGGCAAGGCTGCTCCTTCCTCAGGGGGAGGTGACCAAAGAGCCAGCAAATGAGTTCATGTCAGAGACAGTCCCTATTTCCCTTACTAGGGCCCTATTTGGAGAATGAGCTGCCACGGGCTACCTCTGTGCAGGGGTCTAGGTTATCTCCAGGAATGGTCCTTGGTTGGAGTATGAGTCTCAGAAAAGACTCCTAGGTCCAGATGTTTGGTTCTGTTTTTCTCCTTGTGGAGCTCCAGATCCTTCCAGGTCTTTTTATCTTCCCCTTTTCCATAAGACTCGCTGCACTCTAACCTGTACACCTAAAGAAGCTAAACAAGAAGGAGGACCCTGGGTAAGATGCTCAATCTTCATTCAGAAAGGCAAAGGGATAGACATTGGAAGAAGGTGAAAACAAGGAACAAGACAGGAGCCTATCACAGAAGGCCTCTGAAAGGCTCTACCCAGCAGGGTATTAAAGCAGATGCTGAGACTGTACCCCATTTTTTTAATTGAATTACTTGGTTTGTTGGTGTTTAATTTTTTGAGTACTTTATATAAGCTGTATGTTAGCCCTCTGTCAGATGTAGGATTGATGAAGATCTTTTCCCAGTCTGTAGGCTGTTGTTTTACTCTGTTGACTGTATCATTTGCTTTACTGAAGCTTTTCAGTTAGAGCCTGAGATCTTTGTGTTCTGTTTAGGAAGTTGTTTCCTATGCCAATGTATTCAAGTCTCTTCCCCACTTTTTCTTCTAACAGATTTAGTGTGTCTGGCTTTATGTTGAGGTCTTTTACCCACTATTACTTGAGTTTTGTGCAGAGTGATAAGTATGGATTTATTTGCATTTTCTACATGTAGACATCCAGTTAGACCAGCACCATTTGTTGAAGATGCTATCTTTTTTCCCATTGTATGGTTTATATCTAATAAGGCACAAGGCAAGCCTCGACAGATACAAAAAAATTGAAATCATCCGTTGTATCATGTCAGACCACTATGGTCTAAAACTAGACCTCCAAAATAACAGAAATAACAAAAAAACCTACACATGCATGGAATTCTGTGTGTCTTAAAACTAACAGTACCTTATGGCATCAAATATCAGCACAGCGGGGCTCCAAGTTAGGGAACTTGTTAAGTCTGTGCATGTGTAACACATAGAAAGGCTAATGAATATTAGGACACTATGTAGGACTCAGTGCAGGTAGTAGACCTTACATGAATTAAGAAGGAATATATAAACTTAAGTGTTTTTCTAGCTCTAATTATATCATGTATTTTTAATTTTGAGTGATGGATATGTACATAAAATACATTTGATAGTGAAACTGTAAAACCAAAAGTGAGACTCCACCACTTCAAAATAGCTATTCTAACTGTGTTCATGGGGATGTATAGATTTTGGTTCTAAGTAATTTCAGTGTGCAATATTTTTTGTTTGTAAGTCTTTTAATAATAATTAAATTCATAAAATAATGTAAAATAAATTGCAAGAGCCATTGGGAAGGCCTCTAGGGCCTCTGTAACCAACAATATGTAAGGAGATGGCCTATCCTTATCCCCAGCACTGGATTTTCTGTTTAATGAGCCACAGTTTCTTGAAGGAGCTTTTCCCAGTCATTCATGGTATGTCCCTTCAAAGTTTATATATACATAAAATATACTTCTAGTGTAGTTACAGATGGATGGTTTCCATACGGTTTTTTCAAACCTTTAGTTAGGTTAATGTTCCCCCCCACACACACACACATAACCATTGTCCTTCTTTCTTTTTAAACATTCACTCCCAGACTTCCTTGCTTAAAATTTCATTTATCTATCCTTTGAACCGGATACTAATATCCTATTGTTGAAGATACCATCTACACATTGATTGCATGATATAGAGAAATCAATCTGGAACTGTGCTGGAAGCTCTTCCCTGAACTAGCTTTCAGGTACAGAAGGCCAGAAAGGCTTCTGGTGGAGAAAAGGGTATCACATATCATACACAGGTATTAATTCTGTGAACTAAAGGACCATCCCACTAGGTGAAATTTGCATTCTTGTTCAATGGTGGCAATATTGTTATTAGGGTAAACAACAACTGGATGAATTTGAATCTCATTCCACAGAATGAAATCTGTACCTAGTATTATAAATCTATTTTTAACAACAACACAAAAAAATGTGAGATGAGGTCTTCAGGCCCTAGTTCAGAACTAAATCTTGACACTAAAGGCAAGTGTCAAGATGCCTTTTAAATATTCATGTTCATACCTTTAGGGGACTACGACTATCTGCCTTAATTAGAAATGATTCTATTTCTTCTGAATGGCAGAATCCTGAGAACATCCCAGGACTCTGAAGATGAGGGATGGGTGTGTGTATATTCCCATTAAGGCTTGAAGAATATTGTGGAAGAAATAGTGGAGACAATATTATATGCAAGAGGTGAGAGGGGGGCTGCAAAATGCCATTTTCTGGGAAAGACATAGTCATTACAATCACAAGTTTACAGCAGCTGCAGAATTCTGCATGAAGTCATGAAAATGAGCCTAGCCCATCAATAGTAATGCATAGATACAGGAGGGACTCAAGGGGCTTTAGTTCTCAATGGTGAGGCATTTGATACTGATAAATTCAGGGAGAGGGGAAAATTGTCTTTAATTGTATACTGGTGGGTGATTTTTTTAATGTTCTAATGAATAGTCCCAACACAGTACTTACACAGATGATCCTTGTTGCAGTAAATCACACATGCATGCACACGCACACACATATACACACACAAATTAAAAGTCATAAATCTGAAAATAGGATTGTTAGGGAGGATAAAAGGCATGGTTAAAAAAGGTGAAAGGGAGATCAGAGAAGAAAAGGAGGAAGAAAGCTGAATGAATTACACATGCATGTGAAATCTGGAAAGAATAAATTTAATTAGTGAAAAAAGAAAAAAATCCACCCAAGTTTTATTAAAGAATTACTATAAATTCTGTTCAACCTTTTCCAGAGACTAGTAAGTTAGGGACTATTTCCCAGTTTGTTTGTTTGTTTTAATTTTTAATGATTCTTTGTGAATTTTATATCATGCACCCCAGTCCCACTCATCTTCCCCTCCCCTCACACCCAACCTCCACCCTTGCAACCCCCTCCCAACAGAGAAAAAATATTGTTGTAAAAGCTGTAGTGTGTAGTAACAATGTGTACCACAATATACCCTTTTGTCCACACTTCTTTGCTTGCAAACGTTCATTACAATGACTTATTTGTTTGGTACAAGGTCTCTGGCTTTTCCTACTCCATCAATATGGGAGCCTCACTGGGACTACTCTCAAATATCCTGCTGTTGCCCTGTGTCATGGAGAACCTATAGTTCTGGATCTGTCCATTCATGCACTTCAGCAGTTTATCTATGGGGTAGATGTGGGTTGGGCAAATTCAAAGCCCTGAATCTGTCCCTGAGAGGTAGTTGAGCCAGCACTCCCAATCTCATTTCCTCAGAGCTGATTCACCTGAAACCCCTGCCACCAGGGTCAGCTCTACCAGGGTCTACTGCCCTGGCGAAGTAATGACTGCTCTCATGACTCCAGTGCTAGAGTATACTTTTGTTTAAAGATGATACTGTTGATCTCTTAATCACCCACTATCATGCTTTAATATTTAACATATTTGATAGCATTACATATGTATAATACGTGGAAACACATTATTGTTAATCAGACTCTTCTATCTAATCCACAGTGTTGATATTAATCATATGTCTCACTTGGTGTAGTAATTGACTGATCCTATTTGTTTTTGCATATCACTAAATAAGCAAGTTTTCATGAAAGCATTTATAAGACTAAGTATCACTGAAATGCAAAAATAGTTGATGGGCTGTTTTAAATGATTAATAAGTTATTAAACAGCACCTTTTGGGTAGGTATTCTATGTGACATTGGTAGATAAAGTCCATGACTAATACACTTTAGAATAAAAAGTCTGTAGATCAGAATAGAACCTGAAGAGAGAGAAATCTGAATATTGTAGACTACAGACATCAAATATTTAGTCTAGAACTGGGGATATAATAGAGGGTCACCTACAAGCTCAGATGAAAAAGAAAAAAAAATGTTTTGTTTGTTAGTTTGAGATAGGGTCTAACTATGTAGCTCTGGCTGTCTTTGAACTTACTATGTAAGCAAGGCTGGCCTTAAGCCCACAGAGATCCTCCTGCCTCTGCCTCCCAAGTGCGAAGATTAATGGTGTGCATCAATACATCAGATTCAAGCTCAGATCTTTTTTTTTTCTGTTCCTTTTTTTAAATTTTTATCTTTTTTATGTTTTATTAATTAAAGTTTATTTACTTTGTATCCCCCCCCATAAACCCCCCCCCTCCTCCCCTCCCAGCCCCACCTTCCCTCCCTCTTCTTCTAGCTTGCCCCTCCCAAGTCCACTGATAGGGGAGGTCCTCCTCTCCTTCCTTCTGATATTAGTCTATCAGATCCCATCAGGAATGGCTGCATTGTCATCTTCTGTGGCCTGGTAGGGCTGCTCTCTCCTCAGGGGGAGGTGATCAAAGAACAGGCCTATCAGATTATGTCAGAGGAAGTCCCTCTTCCCATTACTACGGAACCCACTTGGATACTACACTGTCATGGACTACATCTGTGCAGGGGTTCTAGGTTATCTCCATGCATGTTCCTTGGTTGGAATATGAGTCCTTGGGGAGACCCCTGTGTTCAAATTTTCTGGTTCGGTTGCTCTCCTTGTGGGGTTCCTGTTCTCTCCAGATCTTACTATTTCCCACTTCTTACTTAGGATTCCATGTACTCTGTCCAACAGTTGGCCATTAGTCTCAGCGTCTGCTTTGATAGTCTGCAGGGCAGAGCCTTTCAGAGGCCCTCTGTGGCAGGGACAAGCTCAGATCTTAAAGGAAGTGCTGGCACAAAACAAGGTAACAACAACAAATCCAATAACCAGGGTTAAATACCATTCCAGAAAACATGAACCACAAGGTCAAAGGACCTGGATAAAAGAGGGCATTGAGAGAGAATGCTTGAAAACCCAATACCCTTAGTTCTAAACCAGCTCCATTACTGATGATGTTTCAAATTTGGGGAAATTAATGAATTCTTCCGAACCTCAAGTCTCATAGCTCTGAAATGTGAAATACTATTTTTTTTCTTACTAGCTTTTTTGAGGGTAAAGTATACATTGAATGGGATAAATTAGGTAATTTATCTAGAGCAGCATAAGCAAAGAGGTTAGTACATATAAGTTCTCCACAGTATGGTGGATTTGGTGGTAGGAATACTGTACAAGCACCTTCCTATCAACTTCACTGCTTTCAGAACCCTCATCACCACATCAGCCTCAGAAGAGAACAAGATATAAATATAGTACAAAATAACTTGGAGGTGCAGCCAGTAATTCCACATGCAGAATATTCACAGTATGATTCAAAGGTGAAGTGCATTACAAATGTTACTTAATGTCCTCCAATGCACAGGAAGAACAATATTGTTGGTTTATGTCTGTGCATGTGAAAGTGTTTTAAAGTTCAGGCTTCTGGTGGGAATGGGATCAGGTAAATAAGACAGGCACTGTTCAGGCAGTCACCAGAGGAAATAGAGAGAAGGCATCTTCAAAGACATGTGGGACCTCAGGCACTCCAAACAAAGCTGGTGTTCTCTAGCAAAGTCTGGCTTTCTGTTGTAAATATTTCCTCAAAAGGATCACAAGGTTAGACACAGAAGGTGGATTGTTACAGAGTTCCAGAAGGTATTTCCACCCTGAAGTGGGGGCACTCAGTGAATGATTCCTGAACAGACAAAATGCTTTTTATTAAGGAACCCTTCAGCTTTCACTGTAGTGAGGATATTTCTGTCTCATTGCGTGGCTGTCCAGCCCTTTCATTGGTGGCTTTTTTATTTTTTTCTTGGCTCAGTTCCAGGGCCTAGAGAACCATTGATCACCAGTGAGGGGATACTTTTAATAGGTGGCCAAGGCCAGGACAGCGGTTTGTCACAGATGGTTTGGTTTTGAAGTATGGTTTATGAATGAATAATAATTTTTAAAAAGCACTTCCACCTGACCTGTTCTTTGGACTGTGAGTGGGAAGTTAAGCAAGAAGAACAGGGACAATTAAAAAGAATAATGGGAAATACATATTTAAAAAGATGATGATGTGTCTAACAGTTGCTGCTTATACTCAATGAATCTCCCTCACTCTGGCCTCAATCAATCTGGAAACCTCATATCCAACCATACAATAATATTTGCAGTTTTCTGGGGACACTGTGCAATGGGATACATCCACATCTTTGCACAAACTCTTCTGGTTGTATTCTGTTTCTGACCCTACAACCGAGTCTGATTTTAACCATGAAACTTCCTCTTTTTCTTCAATTAATAGTGTATTCTCTGACTATTCAGAAATGATAATCTACTATTCACAGATGATATGATAGTATACATATCATATTCTACCAGAGAACTCCTTTAGCAGATAAATACATTCAGCAAAATGAGGGAACAAGGCAGGAGCCTGCCACAGAGGGCCTCTGAAAGGCTCTGCCCTCCAAACTATCAAAGCAGATGCTGACACTTATGGCCAACTGTTGGGCAGAGTGCAGGGAATCTTATGAAAGAAGTGGGAAATAGTAAGATCTGGAGAGCACAGGAGCTCCACAAGGAGAGCAACAGAACAACAATAATTCTGAGCACAGGGGTCTTTCCTGAGACTGATACTCCAACCAAGTACCATGCATGGAGATAACCTAGAACCCCTGCACAGATGTAGCCCATGGAAGTTCAGTGTCCATGTGGGTTCCATAGTGATGGGGACTGTCTCTGATATGAACTGATTGGCCTGCTTTTTGATCACCTTCCCTTGAGGGGGGAACAGCCTTACCAGGCCACAGAGGAAGACAATGCAGCCACTCCTGATGAGACCTAACAGACTCGGCTCAGAAGGAAGGAAAAGAAGACCTCCCTTATCAGTGGACTTGGGGAGGGGCATCCATGCAGAAGGTGGAGGAAGGGAGGGATTTGGAGGGGAGGGTGGAGGTAGCTAAAGGCGGGATACAAAGTCAATAAGGTGTAATTAATAAAAAATTAAAAAAGAATAAAACATAAAAAAATTAACTAAAATAAAATCAGAAACATTCCTGTATATAAAAGACCAAAGGGCTGAGAAAGAAATGAGGAAAAACAATATCCCTCACAATAGCCACAAATAACTTATATACACAAATAAAGTACCTTGGTGTGACTCTAACCAAGTAAGTGAAAGATCTGTATGAAACACACACACACACACTCACACACACACACAAACAAACAAACAAACAAAAAACAAAACTTCAAGTCTCTGAAGAAAGAAATCGAAGAAGATATCAGAAAATGGAAAGATCTCCCATGCTCATGGATCGATCGGTAAGATTAACATAGTGGAAATGGCTATCTTGCCAAAAGCAATCTACATATTCAATGAAATTCCCATCAAAATACCAACACAATTCTTTACAGAACTTGAAAGAACAATTCTCAATTTCATATGAGAAAACAAAAAAAAAAAGCCCAGAATTGCTAAAACAACCCTAAACAATAATTCATCTTCTGGAGGTATTGCCATTCCCCGATCTCAAGCTACTTACAACAGTAATAAAAACAGCATAGTACTAACATAGAAACAGAATGGTGAATCAATGGAATTGAATAGAAGAACATGAAATAAACCCACACACCTATGGTTACTTGGTCTTTGACAAAGAAGCCAAAAACATACAATGGAATAAAGATAGCATATTCAACAAATGGTGCTGATCTAACTGGATGTCTACATGTAGAAAAATGCAAAATAGATCCATACTTATCACCCTGCCCAAAACTAAGGTCCAAGTGTATCAAAGAGCTCAACATAAAATCAGACCCTCTATACCTGTTCAAGGGGAAGATCCTTGAACTCATTGGCAAAGGAGACAACTTCCTGAACAAAACACCAAGATCTCAGGCTCTAAGATCAACCGCCAATAAATGGGACCTCAGGAAACTAAAAAGCTTCTGTAAAGCAAAGGACATAGTCAACAAAAAGACAGGCAACAGAATGGAAAAGTATCTTCACCAACCCTACATCTCACAGAGGGCTAATATCCAGAATATATAAAGAACTCAAGAAGTTAAACAGCAACACACCAAGTAATCCAATTAAAATATGGTGTACAAAGCTAAACAGAGAATTAATAGAGGAATATCAAATGGCAGAGAAACACTTAAAGAAATGCTCAGTGTCCTTAATCATCAGGGAAATGCAAATTAAAACAACTCTGTGATTCCATCTCACACTCATCAGAATGGCTAAGATCAAAAACTCAAGTGACAGCACATGCTGGAGAGGATGTGGAGAAAGGGAAATTCTCTTTCATTGCTGTTGGGAATGTAAACTTGTACAACCACTTTGGAAATAAATCTGGCATTTTCTCAGACAATTAGGAATAGTACTACCTCAAGATCCAGCTATATCACTCCTTGGCAAATATCTGAAATATGCTCAGCCATACAACAAGGACATTTGCTCAACTATATTTGTAACAGCTTTATTTGTAATAGCCAGAATCTGGAAACAACCTAGATATCCCTCAACCGAAGAAATGGATACAGAAATTGTGGTATATTAACACAATGAAGTACTACTCAGAAATGCTAATGTACTAGAATTACCCTTGTTTATTGGATTGTGTATCCTTATAGGCATCTAGAGATCACAGAAATCCATAGAAAGTCTTCCATGTTTTTTTTTTTTGGCAGTTATACTAGAGAATTTTTAAATAACTATTATAAATTTTGAAAACAGTCAATTATGTAGAGTACTGAAGTAGGCAAGCATTTACCACGGATACAGAAAAATTATGACATTTTATAACACAACCTATTTTGTGAAGTCCTAGATGAAAAGCCAGTATGAAAATATGAAGAGGCTAAGCTGGTTTATGTCTATCACTCAGAAATTTCCATTAGTTAATGTTTCATTCTGATAGTGATCTTCATAGTACAAATATCAGCATACTTTATGAAGTATTGAAGAAAAGTCAGGCTTGTCAAATCTCATTTTGTGAACTATTTGAGATGACCAGAAACTGAAAAGTCATCTAGCCCAGGGACAGCAAGTGTGCATATGTGTATAGACACTTAACTTTTAAGACCCTGGTAGACATCAGCAATCAATCATAAGAACCCCTTTTTACAGATACAGATACAGAACATTTATCCAGGAAGGCACAGGAGGTTTAAAATCCTGGCAAAAATAAGCTCATCTGTCTTTGATTGACTCCAACCTTAAATTCAAACAATTCAGTGATATTTTAGAAAGGAATACACAGGCTTCTAATGATTTCTAAGGTGAAATAATCTCTACATAAGCAGCTCATTTATTGTATTCTCATTATTTAGTCACTAATAAATACACATATGGTTAATAAAAGTGGTTTATACAAAGAAACCCTAGACATCAAATATTGTAATCTTTACAATGCGGCTAAAATACAAATCATTAACCTCATTTTATAAATAAGAAAATTCGGACTAAAAGGCAGAGTTGCAGAGCAGGTGGCATATAGTTTGGTCTGCTAGGTGTTTTTAAGAATAAAGTTGAGATGTCAATTAAAAGTGAGGGAATTCTGTATGAAAATACGGTTTGAACACATTTAATTTGAAAGTAATAATAATCCTCTTTTTCCATGTGGCAACAGTTTGCTCATGCTTTATAGAGACTTAAATAACTTAAATGATTGCATCCCTTGTGCCACACAGAGCAAAGAGTGAGGCTTGTACACAATTTACCAGAACTAATTTTATTTTAAACTGCTTCAATTATTTTGCTTTGGGTTGCATGTGGTCAAAGCCAGTATTGATCACTCCAGAGTCCATCAAATCCTTTCTGGCTTTCTGCCATGACTTTTGCTCTTTTCTCTGATGTAAAGGTTTTTCCATTCTATTTCCATATTGCTGAAACAATGAAAATAATGGAGGTTCAGGAAAAGTGGGACTAGAGAGATGTGAGAGATGCAGGTAGGAGTTGCTACAAGAAGCAAAATTTCTGGCTTGTATCATTCTCTTAAGGAGATGTTTTCTATTTTCATGATGTTTTTCTATCTGTATCATATGACTAACCAGACTGACAAATAAGTTTAAGGTATAGAGGCTGTGTTCTCCATTTTTAAACTTTATTGTCTCTAAATAAATTTTTACTGCCTTTGTTATAATGTTATACTAATATATACATACATATTACATATGTAGATTGTTAATAAAGTAAATTGTAGACTTACCCACAAAATACTTTATAAGAACTGTTGAAGTATTTTGTACCTCTTTATATACCCACTTTTAATAAGAACTAACTTTTTTTTTTTTTTTTTTTTTACTTTTGATTCCAAAGCTTATACCCTGATGCCACCCAGCACCTCTGGTAAAAGTGGCCATTTTTCAAAACAACTTATTTGATGAGCATTTGGCTCTCCATGAGATTGGTAAATTTTGATGTTTTTGCTTTCAAATCAACCCTATCCCTTTGTGTTTCCACTTGAAGAGTTTGAATTTGTTAGTTACTACTTCACTCTGGCTTACTTTCTTCTACTCCTAAAGCATTCAAAAGGTCATATGTAAAAACAGAAACACAGTAGATAGCTACTGAAGCCTATTTATACTTAATTAGACCAGTAATTTATCAAGATATAGGGATGTATATTTTAAGGTTTCTCGTTTACTAAAATATGTTAAAGAATCAATATTGAATATTAAAGTGCTAGAACATTAGAAAGATCTAATTCCATTATTTTCTCACTGAAAAAAAAATCTGTCATTCTATTTAACTTTCTTGATAGTCAAGTCTCTCATTTATAAAAGAAAGACAATCCTATGTTCAAAAGCTTTTTTGCAAAGGTTGAACATAATCTTATATGTCACATTTCATTGCAGTACAACTATAAGATCTTTGTATGTAGAAGGTTCATCTGTTTAATGTCTGCACTAAAGTTCATATAAAGGAAAAAAGCTCTCTCACCCACTGACCCCATTCATGCAGTAGGTAGAAAATCACTGGGTGGCTTTGGAGAATTTCCCAGATGGTTGGGGCAGAATTGGGAAACCCCCTATGCACGTCTGAGTACAGGGCCTCAATTCAGCGAAGCTTCACAGAACTTTTGACTAAAATACACTACTTCCATTATTCTCTCTGTGCCCATCTTAAATTGCTCTGTTCTCCCACCCTCATCATACCAATCATGTCAGAAGCTCTGCCAGTTCCCACTTGTCTCCTGGAAGGGTAAGAAGGAAGAATATTTTATCTAATGATAACAAATCTCAAATTCAACTTTATAACCAGACTGAGCCAGGATATTAACAAGTGCTGTTTCCAGGCTCCGGACTGGAAAAGATCAGTGGGAAAAGCCCACTGGTTTGTCACAGGCATTGGCTAGTCAGCCTTTGTGTCCACTTAAAACAACAAATTTGTATATGATACTTTAAATAGACATAGTGACAGGGAAGCTGCATGTTTTGGAAACATACGTTCACTTCTTTTAATACTGAATTATCCCATGAAGAGTAAAGAAGACTTAAATCAAATCAAAGACCCCTCAAAGTAGATACATATGCCATGTTAATTCTTATCTCCCATGGTTTTAAAAACATGAGGACTAATTGGATATATTTAAAAAACAGCATTGTTTTATATGTGTGTGTGTTTGTTTCTGCTACTACAAAGTCATCAAGGGAAAACATGCCTGCCAATAAATCGTCATGAATGTAATTCACCCCAAGAATAGGATATGATGATATGATTTGGGAGATCCAATATAATGATGACCAGTGCACACCATATCTGAGGGGCAGAGGATCTGAAACTCTGAAATTGGTGAGCGGAGGGGCAGCTGATCCCAAAACCATGAAATCAAGGCTTCCGGGGAGAAAGGGGACAAACCATGAACTGAGACAAATAAGATACAGGTCAACCGTGGACTCCTCCGTGGACTTCTCCTGGGCACTCAATTCCCAGGCACTTCCCTTTAACAGGTGGGGCAAGCGGTAGAAACACCACAGACAGGAGCCAGCTGAGGCAGCCTCAGTGCATGGAGCTCCTAACACAGAGCACAGTGCTGGCTGCTCCAAGCACAGAACTCCCTGCTTGAGATTTGAGACAGAGAATACTCAATTTCCTGGCATTTCCCCGTGACAGGCCTCCCTTCTCCCTCCTTGGCAGAGGCTACAGAGTGGCCCATATTGCTCGATACAGAGCACAGAGTCTGGCCCACAGTGGCCACAGCCCCTAGCACAGAGTGCAGTTTCAGTGGCTCCACCAGGCCAACCAGGTCCCTAGCTCCCCAGGGCTTTCCAGAAGGCATCTGTGCCAGAGGCTTCCTAGTTCTGCTGCAGTGGCTGGACTCCTAGTGGACCGCAACACAAGGCCTCAGGTTCTTCAGCAGCATAGAGAATCTTGGGACAGCATTATCAACGTTGAAGCCCCTGCTCTGCAGGCCTACAAGTGAAGTCAAGGCAAACAACTACTGGAACCCAGACAGATCTGAATACCAGAATACCAGACAGTATAACAGGACTGTAGACTACTGAGGTATTCAGGAAATATGCTCATGTGCATTGCTCCCATGAACAGTGCCCACTAACAGCACTAGCATCCTCACCCCCTGTGCCTGCTCCTCTCCCTTTCCAAGCAGCTACACTCTCTAGCACTCTCTCCTTCAAGACACACTTCCACACACAGGCTTGCTCCCCCACAACTGCGATTCTACTCCAGCAGCTTCTCCTCCCTTAGGTACAGCTGAAACTCCAATGCAATCACTCAAACCAGTGGACCTCTCTCATCTTCCTGAAAAATTCTCCAGACTCCAGAGAAAGACAAACCCAGTCTGAAGTACAGACTCCAGAAACAAACAATGAAGGTTATGGATGAGCAGATGGCCAGAGATTGGCAAAAGAATACATCCAACAAAAATCAGGACATCATGCAACCCCCAGCAACCCCCAAAATCAATGGATATTTTAATTCAGTGAAAACACAGAAAAGTGGCTTTAAAGCTATGCTTATCCAGTTATTAGAAACATATAAGGAGGAAATGAACAAAGCTCTCAAAGAAATAGCCACACAAGTGGAAGCAAATAAAGACGAAATGAACAAAGCTCGCAAAGAAATACAGACAAATACAGCCCCACAAATAGAGACACAATTACTGGCATGTAGAGAGAACACAAACAAAAAAATAGAAGCAATCATGAAAAGACAAGAATCCACATTCAAACAGATGAAGGAAATGGTGCAAGGCATAAAAACAGAATTAGAATCAATAAAGAAAACAAACAGAAAAAACCCTTGAGCTGGAGAAAGTAGGAAAAAGATCAGGAACCACAAAGGTAAGCATCATCAATAGAATACAAGAGATGGAACAGAGAATCTCAGGTGTTGAAGATACACTTGCTGAAACTGATACTTCTCTCAAAAAAAGTAAAATCAGAAAAGTCCCAAACACAAAACATTCAAGAAATCAAGGATGCCATGAAAAGACAAAATCTAAGAATAATAGGAATAGATGAAAAAGAAGATTCCATGCTCCAAAGTCCAGAAAACATTTCTAAGAAAATCATTGAAGAAAAATTTCCTCAACTTAAAGAAAGAGATATCCATAAACATACAAGAAGCTGACAGAACACTAAATAGACTAGAGCAGAAAAGGAACTCTTCACATCAAAACATAGTCAAAACACTAAACCTATAGAACAAAGAAAAAATATTAAAGGCCAAGTAATATATAAAGGTAGACTTATCAGAATCACTCCAAAATTCTAAACAGAAACTATGAAAGCCAGAAGAGCCTGGGCAGATATCATGCAGGCTCTAAGAGACCACAGATGCCAACCCAGACTACTCTACCCAGCAAAACTTTCAATCAACATAGATGGAGAAAACAAAATATTCTATGACAAACAAAATATACAGAAAACCAGCCCTACTGAAAATGCTAGAAGGAAAACTCCAATCTAACGAAAATAACTACACCCAAGAAAACATAGGATACAGATAACTTTCACAAAAGAAATTAAAACAAGCAATGAATCACAGTAACACCACCAACTCCACAATAAAAGAAATTAACATTCATTGGTCATTATTTTCTATCAACATCAATGAACTCAACTCTCCAATAAAAAGACACAGACTAACAGAATGGTTGCAGAAACAGGATCCAACATTCTGCTGCATTCAAGAAACATCTCTGCAACAAAGATAAATAGTATCTCAGAGTAAAGGGCTGGAAAATTGTTTCTCAAGCAAATGGGCTCAGAAAACAAGCAAAGATAGCTATCCTGATATCTAATAAAATAGACTTTCAACCAAAATTAATCAAAAAAGATGAGGAGGGGCATTTCATTTTCATCAAAGGAAAAATCCACCACGAGGACATCACAATTCTGAACATCTAATGCCCCAAACAAAAGAGCATATACATTTGTAAATAAAACATTATTTAAACCTTAAATCACACATCGATCCCAACACCTTAGTAGTACGAGACTTCAACACCTAACTATCACCAAGGGGCAGATCATCTAGAGAAAAGCTAAATAGGGAAATAAAGGCACTTACAGAAGTTATAAATCAAATGGACCTAATAGCTGTCTACAGAACTTTTCACCCAAGTTCAAAAGAATATACCTTCTTCTCAGCACCTCATGGAACCTTCTCCAAAATAGAACATATAGCTAGTTCCAAAGCAAGCCTCAGCAGATACAAGAAGATGGAAGTAATCCCTTGTATCCTATCTGACCACCATGGACTAAAGCTGGACCTCAACAACAACAGAAATAGAAAAAAGGCTACATGCACATGGAAACTGAACAACTCTCTACTCAATGACAGCTGGGTTAGGGAAAAAATAAAGAAAGAAATTAAAGACATCCTAGAATTCAATAAAAATGAAGGCACAAGATACCCCAAATTATGGGACATATTGAAAGCAGTGCTAAGAGGAAAATTCATAGCACTAAGTGCCTTCAAGAAGAAATTTGAAACTTCTCATACAAGAAACTTAAGGGCCCACTTGAAAATCCTAGAAAAAAAAAAAAAGCAGACACACCCAAGAGGAGTAGACAGTTGGAAATAATAAAATACAGGGCTGAAATCAATCAATTAGAAACAAATAAAACTATTTAAAGAATCAATGAATCAAAAAACTGGTTCTTTGAGAAAATGAACAAGATAGACAAACCCTTAGCCAAACTAACTGAAAGGCAGACAGAAACTATCCAAACCAGCAAAATCAGAAATGAAAAGGAAGACATAATGACAGACACTGAGGAAATCCAAACAATCATTAGGTCTTACTACAAAAGCCAAAATGCCACAAAATTTGAAAATCTAAATAAAATGGACAATTTTCTTGACAGATTCCATTTACCAAAATTAAATCAAGATCAGGTAGAAAGATTGAATAGTCCTTTAAGTAAATAGAAGCAGTAATCAAAAGTCTCCCTTCCAATAAAAGCCCAGGGCCAGATGGTTTCAGTACAGAATTCTATCAGACCTTCAAAGAAGTGCTAACTCCAATTCTCTTCAAATTATTCCACAAAAAGAAACAGAAGGAACAGAAGAAACATTACCAAACTCATTCTATGAAGCCGCAGTCACCTTGATACCTAAACCAGACAAAGACCCAAACAAAAATAGAACTTCAGACCTATCTCTCTTATAAACATTGATGCAAAAATACTCAGTAGAATAATGGCAAACTGAATCCAAGAACACATAAGAGATATCATCTATGCTGACCAAGTAGCCTTCACCCCAGGCATACAGGAGTGGTTCAATATACATAAATCCATCAATGTAATCCTTCATATAAACAAACCGAAGGAGAAAACCACATGATCATGTCCTTAGATGATGAAAAAGTATTTGACAAAATCCAACACCCATTCATGTTCAAAATCTTAGAGAGATCAGAGATTCACACCTAAACATAGTAAAGACTATACAGCAAGCCTATAGCCAAGATCAAATTAAACGAAGAGAAACTTAAAGCAATCACACTGAAGTCAGCGACAAGGCAAGACTTCCCACTCTCTCCATATCTATTCAACATAGTACTTGAAGTCCTAGCTAGAGCAATAAGACAACTAAAAGAGATCAAGGGGATACAAATCAGAAAGGAAGAAATCAAAGTATCAATATTTGTAGATGATATTATAGTCTACATCAGTGACACCAAAAATTCATCTAGAGAACTTCTTCAGCTGATAAATATCTTCAGCAAAGTGGCTGGATACAAAATTAACTCAAAAAAATCAGAAGTCCTCCTGTATAACAAAGACAAAATGGCCAAGAAAGAAATTAAGGAAACAACACCCTTCACAATAGCCACTAATAACATAAAGTACCTTGGTGTGACTCAACCCAAACAAGTGAAAGACCTGTTAAAAAAAAAAAAAAAAAAAAAAAAAACTTCATGTCTCTAAAGAAAGAAATTGAAGAAGATATCAGAAGATGGGAAGATCTCCTATGCTCATGGATCAGTAGGATTACAAGTGAAAATGGCCATCTTGCCAAAAGCAATCTACAGATTCAATGCAATTCCCATCAAAACACCAACACAATTCTTTACAGACCTTGAAAGAAAAATTCTCAACTTCATATGGAAAAACAGAAAACCCAGAAATGCCAAAAGATTTCTGTATAACAACCAATCATTTGGAGGTATTTCCATCGCTGATCTCAAGCTGTACTACAGAGCAATAATAATAAAAACCCCATGGTACTGGCATAGAAACAGAATGGTGGATCAATGGAATTGAATAGAAGACCCAGAAATAAACTGGCACACCTATGGATACTTCATTTTTTATAAAGAAGCCAAAACATACAATGGAAAAAAGACAGTATCTTTTGATGCTGTTCTAACTGGATGTCTACATGTAGAAAAATGCAAATAGATCCATATTTATCACCCTGCACAAAACTAAACTTCAAGTGGATCAAAGACCTCAACATAAAACCCGACACACTAACACTAAATCGGTTAGAAGAAAAAGTGGGTGAGAGCCTAGAACTCATTGGTACAGGTGAGACCTTCCTGAGCAGAACAGCAACATCACTGGCTCTAAGAGCAGCAATCAATAAATAGGACTTCATGAAATTGAAAAGCTTCTGTAAAGCAAAGGACACTGTAGTCAGAACAAAATGACAGTGCACAGACTAGAAAAGGAACTTCACCAATCCAATATCTCACAGAGGGCTAATATCCAGAATATATAAAGAACTAAAGAAGTTAAAAAGCAACAAATCATGTAATCCAATTAAAAAATGGGGTACACAGCTAAACAGAGAATTCTCAATAGAGGAATACAGAATGACAGAGAAACACTTAAAGAAATGTTCAACATCCTTAGTCATCAGAGAGATGCAGTTCAAAATGACCCTGAGATTTCAAAACTTACACCCATCAGAATGGCTAAGATCAAAAACTCAAGTGACAACAAATGTTGGAGAGGATGCGGGGAACTCTCCTCCATTGCTGTTGGGAATGTAAACTTCTACAACCACTTTGGAAATCAATTTGGCGCTTTCTCAGACAATTAAGAATAGCGCTTCCTCAAGATCCAACTATACCACTCCTAGGCATATATCCAAAAGATGCCCAAGTACACAACAAGGACATTTATTCAACCATGTTTATAGAAGCTTTATTCATAATAGCCAGAACCTGGAAACAACCCAGATGTCCCTCATTTGAGGAATGGATACAGAAATTGTGGTACATTTATTCAATGAAATACTGCCCAGCTATTAAAAAACAAGGAAATCTTGAAATTTGCAGGCAAAAGGTGGGATCTAGAAAAGATCATCCTGAGTGAGGTATCTCAGAAACAGAAAGACACACATGCAATGTACTCACTTATAAATGGATACTAGACATATAATATAAGATAAATCTACAAAAAAATCTGTACACCTAAAGAAGGTGAGCTAGAAGGAGGACCCAGGGTAAGATGATCAATCCTTATTCATAAAGGCAAATGGGACAGACATTGGAAGAAGGAGAAAACAGAAAACAGGACAGCCTACCATGCAGGCCCTCTGAAAGACTCTACGAGCATTGTATAAAAGCAGATAATGAGACTGATAAACAAATTTTGGGCACCATGCAGGGAATCTTAGGAAAGAAGGGGGAGATTGTAAGACCTGAAGTGGACAGGAGTTCCACAAGTTTCCTGGCCCAAGGGAGTTCAACGGGTTCTTAAAGGGGGGGTGAAAAGAATGGGATAGGACAAGAGAAACAAAGAAGGAAGTCAAGTCTGTTTGTCTGATCAAGGCCTTATTTATTAGAAATTTTTACCCAACTTATATAGAAAGAAGGCAGGAAAGGGGAAGGCTTAATTTGCTGCTGCAGGAGATAGTAAGAGTGCTTTCATGGCTTGAATATTGCACCTGCAAGATACCTTAAGGATGTTTTCTTAAGATATCTCAGGGATGCTCTAAAACTAACATATGGATGTCCTTAAAATCTATCACCAACGACTTAGGGTCCTAGATAACTCTTTCACTAAATAGCTTTAGGTCTCCACTAAATGACCTTTGCTCAGTATTTGGCTTTGGCTTCAATAAATAGCTTTGGCTCCCAGAACACAAGCATAGGAAGAGAATCAAAATATCTGGGCACAGGGGTCTTTTCTAAGACTGATACTCCAACCAAGGACCATCAATGGAGATAACTTAGAACCCCTGCTCAGATGTAGCCCATGGCAGCTCAGTGTCCAGGTAAGTTCCCTAGTAATGGGAACAGGGGTTGTCTCTGACATGAACTGACTCTTTGACAACCACCCCTGGATGGGGGAGTAGCCTTGCCAAGCCACAGAGGAGGACATGCAGCCAGTCAGATGAGACTGGTAATCTAGGGTAAGATGAAAAGGGAGGAGGACCTCCCCTATCCGTAGATTTGGAGGGTGGCATAGGAGGAGTTGAGAAAAAGAGGGTGGGATTGGGAAGGGAGAAGTGTGTCTACAGCTGGGACACAAAGTGAATAAACTGTAATTAATATAAAAAATAAAAATTTAATCAAAAGTTACTCTATATTTTGCTACAAAAAAAGAAGAGGATATGATTTAAAAATAAACATGCAACGAGTTTGCACAGATTTTCTCTACAAATAGTATAGTTTTTGCTTTGTTTTTATTTCTTGACTCATTAAGAGAAACTTAGAGAAACTGACTAAAAATGGTAGACAGTTTTACCACATCTTCAATCTTCCATTCTGCAGGGCTTGGGATAGAAGTCATTGTCATGGATGAGGCAACTGTTAGTATTTTCCTGCATGTGTTATCATTTTAACAACTTTATTGAGATACAATTTATACAGCATTCAACTTATCAATCAAAATTCACACCCTTGGGAGAGTATTTGAGCAGGCATACAACCATCATTGCAATACTATTTTTAATATTACTATTTTGGAATATTTTTGTATAAACAATCAACAGATCTCACTTACAAACACACACATTTTTTAATATTATTGTGCAGTTAACATCTGTTTCTTACACTTGAACATAAGCATAACAACAGCACGCATCTCTTTGTGGTTAACTTTTTGTCCCTAAAGTCAGAAGGGTGCTTAGTGTATAGAGAAGCTTTATATATGTGATATGATTAAACTCATAAGCTCATTGCTACCCTCTACCAAAGAGAATAAAAGTAAATATTATAAAGATAGAGGACCACATCATGTAACACAGATGTAAATATTATTTATACATTAGGAAACATTTTCTATCGAGAGAAAGATGGAGGTTAGAAAGACATAAATCAAGAAATTTAGAGTGTCTAGGTTCTCCTCAATCCTCATTTCTTCTCCCGAAAACAAATAAAGTTTTTATGTCCCAGAATCCCAGAATACTTTGTAGCACTATGACAAATCCAAACAATGAGATGTGAGCAAAAGTACAGCATCTCCAAGCCCAGCCCTTGACTTCTCCTCAAGGTTCTCAATTCATACTCCCATGTTCTCTTCATATATATATAATTATTTTTTAACACTGGTTACATTTTATTAACTTTGTATTCCAGCTGTATTCTGCTCCCTCATTTCCTCCCAGTCCCACCCTCCCTCCCTCATCTCCTCACTGCCCCTTTCCAAGTCCACTGATAGGGGAGGACCTCCTCCCCTTTCATCTGACGCTGTAAAAGACTGGCTGTAAAGTCCTCATCTGTGGCCTAGCAGGGCTGCTCCTCCCTTGGGGGGGGTGGGTTTAAGAGCCCGCTATTGAGTTTATGTCAGAAATAGTCCCTGTTCACCTTACTAGGGAACACATTTGGATACTGAGCTACCATGGGCTACATCCAAGCAGAGGTTCTAGGTTATATAAACAAGAAAGAGGACCCGGGGTAACATGATCAATCCTCACTTAGAAAGACAAATGAGATGGACATTGGATGTAGGAGAAAAGAGATGTCCACTAAAATAGCTATTGTTGAAAGACAGAAGGCACCCAAGGATGGAACCACAGGCCATAGAGTGCATGAAAAAAAAAAGTGTTTTTTCTTACCAGTGAACAGAATTGATGCATGGAAAGGGACTTTCTCCAATATCAATGTTAGTGAAACCTCATCAGACAGATTCTGTGGAATGTCAGGACAACAGTGACCAGCATCTGAACTCAAGGTCCTTGGAACATGAACTAAGATCCGAAAGCTATGTGTATGTGATACTTCAAAAATATCATTGGGAATCACTCTAAGGAAGGAGGGAAGCTCAGGGTTATGCTGAGAAAGAACTTGAATGAGAAAGAATTCACAACAAGGGATCCAGCAAATCTTACTCAATCATAGAAGCTGGAAAATCTCTTCAAGAATGTCCCAGTTGATGCAACAGGCTATGACTTTGAGCTCTACGGCAATCACTGGATGCAAACTTCTGCAAAATAGGTCACAGCCTTACTCCATGTAACTTCCTTTCAATGACATTTCTTGGAGGAAAGTGAGCCATGAACTATCAGCAATTAATATTCTTGAAGGAGGTCTGGGAAGGACATGCAAGTATCTCTTCTAACTAGTGGTTTATATTTCTTATATGTTTCTCCTTCCTAAGTGAGATTATATGTTTTGTTAAGTCATCCATGGTCTACTATTGTATAATAGCTGTTGGGAGCCAGGAAGGAAGATTAGGGGCAGGCACCATATCTTCAAGGATCATCAGGCCATGAGGGCAGACATCTGGAACAGTTGAGAGGCCTGCACATTATCTGGAGATATTATTTCTTTGAACAGAACATTAAATTGTCCCCTGTAGGGAGTAGGCCAGCATATTTCATGTTTAAGAGAAAGAATGAAATTGACTGTTGGAAACCAAAAACGATCAATCTGACAGCTTGCTCCTTTTAAATTCCATTTCCCCTTTGTGCAAACACAGAGAACCTCAGTCCCAGATTCATTTTAACAGAGAATATAGTTATGTAGCCAACAGAATGTGGATCTAGCAGAAGGAAATAACTTTCAAGCATGACACTGAAAGTCCTCATTATAACCTTAGCCTGTTCTTTGCCTCCTTTCAAGTAGCTAGAGTGAAAGGCTCTCAACTCAGGAGAGCTATTTTATAGCTATATAATTGAACCAAAATATGCAAGGAAGTGGAATACCTAAATAATTCTTTAAAAGAATTAGCATGTCAGATGATGATGATGATGATGAGAGCATTTTCTGTGAAATCACAGTTTCTGTGAAACTGTGAATGTGTTTTCGCATTAATGAGAAATAATTAATATGAATTATGCCTAAAAATAACATAGTACATACATTTCTAAAGCTATGAAAGTAGACAAAATTACCCAGAAAAGACATAGAAAGACAAAACATTTCCAATCTCAAGGAAAATATTTAAATAAAATTGAAACCCATGCAGATTCTGAAGATATCTCCTGTTTTTATAAATGACAGATAAAGTAAGAAACATAAATATTATCATCTCCATTGGCCTTCAATGACAAAACAACACTTAAGATTTTTTTAACCTACTAATCACTTTCCCAAACATGAAAAAACAGCGTTTTTGTGTACCATAGGACTTTAATATGTTAATACATTCACTTCTCTTGAGTCTTCCATCCCTACCCTACCATCTGCCATACTGCCAAAGGCTTCCAAAGGTATCCCCACCCAGAAATTATATAAACAGCATTCTGTGGTCACCTCCTCAGTCAAAAAAAAAATTCTAAATCTTAGCTACAGCATCATTCCTTGAAAAAAAAAAAAGCAGCATAAAATTGTCTTTATAGACTATAAAGTTGTTTTGATTGTTTCTATCACTAGAGGAGAAAGATAAAGCCAATGAATGTTGGGAATATTAAGATTTAAAAGCTTAGCACTCACTTTACCTCCTCCTTTTCCCAGAACTCAGTTTTATTAGCAGATGATCTTTGAAGCATCTCAAGGTTACAGCAGTAGTAATAGATGCTGAGCAAGAACAACAAAATGTGCCTCCCAGGTCCCATGTGAGTGGCAATGTCCCCAAGATAGACAAACAACAAATAACTAGCAATCATATGTCACCATACATATTTTCGAATCTCTTTTTCGGTTTTGTTTTTGTTTTTAGATAAAATCAGGTGTTTAAAATAATCATTTGCTCAAAGGACTGGATATGGAAGAAAGCCACAGTTTCTCCGCTTTCAGAAATCAATTGCTCAGAGGGGGAAAAATAACAGATTAAAATTTTATGCTGTAATTTTACAATTGATCATTAGTGCCACAGAGGGCATACTATAAAATTTATTTTCCAACCACTGGAAAAATGAGATGTGTCTTGAAAGAGGGTATTTTTAGCATAAGTGACTGTGTGGTTAAATATAGATTTTGTTTCACTTTCTTCCAACTGTGAATGTGATTGTCTTCATATGCTTGGGAAATTTGCATATAATATACGCTATTTGTATCACAGCCAAATCACTTGAATTCCAGCTAAACTGCTGGCTGAAATGGGAATGTAGCCCACAGAGATAAATATACTTATCATTCATTTCTTAAGGCTCAAACCCAAAAGAATATCTTGCGTAATTTGTGAATTCACCCATCTGGCAAATTTGCCAATAATTATCTAGTTCTTCCTTCTAGAAAAGCCAGCCACTGGATAAGGAGCAGTAATTGTGGTCTGCAGCTTGTAATAAAAATGGAAGATCAAATCCAAAATGTTTTGTGGCTGCCTATAATGTTTCTGGGAAAGTTTGATTTAAAACAAAACAAAACTGATTTTTGAAACTTCACCAAATTCCAGTAGTAGATAAGGATGTCATAAACTTTAATTGAAATGTTATTTATATATTCTTAAATTCAATCTGATGATATAAATCATCTAGTTATTTTTACTATATTCACAAGTTGGAATTATCACTTCTATCCAACTATAGAACATTTTCATCACCTTAAAATGTAAAACTGACAATGAAAATCAATATGGAGGTTCTTAAGACAATAAAAAGAAAACATCCATAATTCTCTAAAAAATATACTCAAAAGAATAAAAATGAACTTCCTAGAGGGATACCTAAATTTCCATGTTTCTTCATGTGCTATTCACATCAGATTCATGGAATCTGCCCAGTTACCCACTAAAAGATGAACGGATACAGAAAGCATAGTGCATGTACTCAATGAAGCTTTGTTCTGCAGTTGAGAATAATGAAGTCCTATCATTTTCAGGAAATGGAGACATAAGAAGTTCACAAAAAACAAGAATCATAATTTTCCCCATGTGTAGCCCCAGGAGAGAAAGGGGGACATAGCAATATTAGAGGGCCTATCAGAGATGTGGAAATAGAAATAGAGAGAGACAGAAAAGGTAATAATGAAGTGTGATAGGGAGAGTAGTTAAGACCAAAATAAAGCATACATATATGGAAATGCCATAACTGAGCTCCATACTTAGTATAATGAAAATTTAAGTCAGGTGGTTCACTTGATATGAGTATTTGTCTAGTTTCATGAAGCCCTTAGTCCAGTTCCCAGTATTGTACTAGTTGGTTGGTGGTCTGCCTAAGTTGATGTGGTGGTGCAAGGCTATCATCCAAATGCTCAGGAAATGCAGCTCAAGGCTATCCTTGGCTACAGTAAGTTCAAGCTAGTACGAACTTCATGAAACCCTGTGTAAAAATTTAAAAGTTAGGAATTAAAGAGTAAGTCTGAACTTTCTAACAGCTACTTCTCATTTGTCCCTTCCTCCAGCCTCTAGAAATTACATACTTTGTCAGTATGGACCCACTTTCTGGATGTTTCACATTGGATAATATAGTCTGAAACCATTTGTATCTGGCTTCTTTTAGTAGCCTCCTTGTCTGGATAAAGTGGCTGAGCTGAGGAAGCTGAAACAGATTGTTTGGGTCACAGGGATTTTGTTGTCATTATCCAGAATGAGAACTGCACAGTGGAGCCAGGTTTAGCAGTCTAGTAACTGCACATTTGCTGCAGATTTTACTCTCAAAGGAGAGTTTAAGCTCTCTGCAAATGTCACCAAATTGAGAAAACTGTTTTCACTATAGCACTCTTCTGAGGATGGTATGAAAGATAATACAGAAGATGTGTGTTAGTTTCATGGGGGACAGGAAACAGGAGCTCCTAGGATAGCAAGATCACATGACATAACATAGTGTCTAAACTGCCCATTAATAAACATGGATTGGGAGAAATCTAGATAGTTGCATTGATGAGTAGGTGTTTAAAGTTAGAGTTGGAGGGGCAAGATGGCGGCGCCAGGAGAACACTGCATCTGAGGAACAGGACAATATTTTCCATACAGTGACCAAGAGACTGAATTCTGGGCCCTAAAACAACAGTGATCGTGTTTCCCAGGTGTGAGGAAACCCCCACGGTGTGGGAATCAATAAGGTCCACTCTCAGGTCACCAAGCCAAAACCCAGAAGAGAACACGGTTCACACAGCCACTACGTTGCTAGAACAGAGGCACAGGCCTGTGTGTCCTGATGACCTTCCCAGGCTGAACAGTGGGCACAAAAACACCAGAGACTGGGAGTCCCAGTCATGAGAAAAACCCACAGGGAAGGAAGGAAACAGAATTGGCCTTGGGTCACCCAGTCTTTCCCTGGAAAAGGTCTCGGAGAATGGCAGGTGCGAGCCGCCATCACTGATCTGGGCTCCAGCAGCCAGCACAGAGACTGCTGCATGCCCATCTCTCTGTCACAGACAGAGCTGTGTGCCCTAGTGCACCAGAGACTGGGAGTCCCTGTCAGGAGAAAACCCCACAGGGAAGAAAGCAAATGGGCACACAATTAGATCATCCAGTATATCCCTGGAAAAGGTCCCACAAAACAGCAGGCATATACACCACCAGCCCAGAAACTTGCTGTGCACCAACTATTCCTCACAGACAGAACTGTGCGCCCTGGGGCACTGGAGACTTGGAGTCTCTGTCGAGAGAAATCCCCCACAGGGAAGGAAGCAAACAGAGGCCGACTTAGGCCGCCCAGTATATCCCTGGAAAAGGTTCTGCAGACCGGACCAACCCAGGGACCTGCTGTGCACCAGATAGCCTGCTGCTACCAGGAGACTGGTACTCACCTGCCACAGATTAACGCTTGGGTACTAGGGCACAGAGCACCAACCTCAGGCCTACAGATGCCTGGGTTCCCCGAGATCAACCCCCAGATACTGCTCCAAGTGGCAACCAGTTGTCCCTAACAAAACTGACCAAACCACAGGACACCCAGGTTACAGCACCAGCTCACTGACTTTACAGCAAGAAACCCAGAAGCAGGGCATCTGTCTCCAGGACTTCTCTGGGTAAGCCTGAGGTGAGCTGTGGCAACTCCTGAAAAACACCGGTCATACAGTGACCATACAGAAAAATCTGAGGAGGCTTCCTTCGGGAAAAACCATCTTCCTGCCAAGGGGATTCTCTCCATCACAGGATTCCAGGGACACCAGAATCTAACACCCAACACCTAAGATAGCCTAATGGATAGAGGACAGGGTAAAAGCTCAACCAACAAAAGACAGAGCAATATGGCATCTCCAGAACTCAGTTATCCAGGGGCAAGTAGCCCTGGACACCCCAGCATAATTGAAATTTAAGAAGATGACTAACATCTATGATCATGAAGAGGATAACAGAGAAAACAAATAAAATGCGTAAAGACCTAGAGGAAGATAAAAACAAACAGGTTATGGCCATCCGTAAAGAAATAGAAGAAGATAAATAAAAACAGATTATGGCCATCTGTAAAGAAATACAGAAAGTTGCAGCCAGTTTGTGGCCTTTAGAGAGTAAAGACTTAAATCACTGAAAGAAATAAAAGAAACAGGGGATTGTTCAAACAAACAGCTGAAGGAATTGAAGGCTAAACAAGAAAATACAGTCAGACAGGTGAAGGAAATCAACAAAATGGCTTAAGATCTGAAGAGAGAATAGGAAAAATTAAAGAAAACACAAATGGAGGAAATAATGGAGAGAAAGAACTTAGGGAAGAAAACAGGAACTACAGAGTAAGCATAACCAATAGACTACAAGAGATGGAAGAAAGAAGTTCAGGTGTGGAAGATACAATGGAAGAAATTGATGTATCTGTCAAAGAAAATGTTAAATCTAAAAAATTCCCGATACAAACCATCTAAGAAATTCGAGACAACATAAAAGACAAAACCTAAGAATAATAGGAATAGAGGAAAAATATTTCCTGCTCCAAGGCCAAGAAAATATTTTCAACAAAATCATTGAAGAAAATTTCCCCAACTTAAAGGAGAGGCCAATAGGAAAACAAGAGGCCATATATTGAACCACCCCTGCATGCCTGGGATGAAGCCTACTTGGTCATAGTGGATGTTATCTTTGATGTGTTCTTGTAATCGGTTTGCAAGTATTTTTTTGAGTATTTTTGCATCAATGTTCATAAGGGAGATTGGCCTGAAATTCTCTTTCTTTGTTGATACTTTGTGAGGTTTAGGTACCAAGGTAACTGTGGCTTCACAGAGTGAGTTTTGTAGTGTTCCTTCTGTTTCTATTTTGTGGAATAGTTTGAAGAGAATTGGAGTTAGCTCTTCTTTGAAGGTCTGGTAGAATTCTGTGCTGAAACCATCTGGTCCTGAGCTTTTTTTGGATGGGAGACTTTTGATGACCACTTCTATTTCCTTGGGGGATATAGGGCTATTTAATTGATTTACTTGGTCCTGATTCAGCTTTGGTAAGTCGAATCGATCAAGAAAATTGCCCATTTCATTTAGAGTTTCGAATTTTGTGGCATATAGACTTTTGAAGTAAGTCCTAATGATTGTTTGAATTTCCTCAGTGTCTGTGGTTCTGTCCCCCTTTTCATTTCTAATTTTGTTGATTTGGATCGTGTCTCTCTGCCTTTTAATTAGCTTGGCTAAGGGTTTGTCTATCTTGTTGATTTTCTCAAAGAACCAGCTCTTGGTTTCATTGATTCTTTGAATTGTTTTATTTGTTTCTAATTGATTGATTTCAGCCCTGAGTTTGATTATTTCCAGCCATCTACTCATTTTTGGTATGTCTGCTTCTTCTTTTTCTAGGGTTTTTAAGTGAGCCATTAAGTTGCTTGAATGCTCTGTCTTGAATTTCTTCTTGAAGGCACTTAGTGCTATGAATTTCCCTCTTAGCACTGCCTTCATTGTGTCCCACAAGTTTGGGTATGTTGTGTCTTCATTTTCATTGAGTTCTAAGAAGACTTTATTTCTTTTTTTTATTTCTTAACTGACCCAGCTCTCATTTAGTAGCAAGTTGTTCAGTTTCCATGTGTGTGTAGGCTTTTTGCTATTTCTGTTGTTGTTGAGGTCCAGCTTTATTCCACAGTGATCAGACAGGATACAAGGGACTATTTCAATCTTCTTGTATCTGTTGAGGCTTGCTTTGTGACCAACTATGTGGTCTATGTTGAAGAAGGTTCCATGAGGTGCTGAGAAGAAGGTAAATGATGCACCATATTAACACACTAAAGGAAAAAAAAA
>NW_026596079.1:14088227-14260557 GCF_907164565.1 Psammomys obesus
CCCCCCCCACCATTATCCAGTCTTCTACTCCTTAAATGTGTTAAATCAGCCTTTCAAGGCTTCAGCAGGTTTCTGTTATGCTGAATCTGCCGTTTTGTTATTAAGACATTAGCAGGATTTTGCATGGGGGATGTTGACATACTGTGAGACCCAAACACTGCCACAGAGATCACTCTGACTGGTAGGCTGTCTTTCAGACAGGAAGTGATAGGATCTTATTCAAAGCTCTCCCTCATGCAACATAACCTAGTGTTATGCTGACAACTCTGAACGTTCAATATTGTTCACCCACAGTACCCTGTATATTCTGAAATCAGGTTTATTATGATAACTAAGAAACCTTGAAAAGGGCTCGGAGCCCGTATTCAAGTTCATATTGTAGCTACCCCACCCCCAAGAGAATTGTCAGACATGGCTCAGTATTTCATATGTGAATCTGATAGTAATTTAGAGATGGGGTGGATTGAATTCCAGAGGCAATCTGCATAGTCTGTCTGTTTACTTACTTCTTCCACTGCAGGAGAGCACCTTCAAAGATATTTGAAAGTCTGAGGTGAGGGGAGAGGGTGCATGCATGCACAAGAAAAGATGAGATTAGGGCAGAGTAGGAAGAGGAAGTTAGAGTAACAACAATAAGAGTAAACATGTTGACTGAGTTCTAAGAAAAAGACAGGTATCATACAAGCATTCTTCCACGCATTATTTCATCTAACCCTTTCCACAGCCCAACGGCTTGTGTATTAATATAATTTTCATTTTATTAACGGTAAAACTAAAGCCTATATATTAGTTATATTTTTACAACTGTTAAATAAGAGAGTAAGAATATAACTCATCCTTTTCCAATTCTTGATTCTTTGGCTATAACCACAATGAAACAACTGTTTCTTTTAGAAAAGGGGTATCTACATGTCTCTCTCTCTCTCTGTCTCTCATGCACACACACAGAGCAAGAGAAAGAGACATGCAGATAGCCCCTTTCTAAAAGAAACAGCTGTTTCACTGTGGTTTTAGCATGCAGAGAGAGAGAGAAAGAGAGCTGTCCTTGTAAGCCTTCAAGCCCTCCTTCACATATCCATCTAAGCCCTTCATTATCTACTTTAGTTTTATAGGACTTAAGAAATGAGAATAGGTGAATCAACATGTGATTTTTGTCCAATTACTTTTGGGGCCACCAAATACTGGTCTTTCCATTTGCTTCTTGGGCATAGGTTTTTTTTTTTTAAAAAGTTAATGCATCGTGAAGCCCGAGATAAATATAAGAAGAGATGACACTCTGGCTTTGCAGGCCTTTGGAAACTAAAGGAAATGACAGTGAATTGTAAATATCCTGTTGATCACTCCTCTTTTGATACAGATATGCATAAGCATTTCACAAAATTATGTGTATCAATAGATTCATATGCAGACACATGTGCTCTAGTGTGTATATGTACATATTAGTCTGCAAGCCACGCTGATCAGTGGTAAAGGCTTTAGTTCCTGTTATGTTCAGGATATAAGGGAACTTGTGTAAGGTCACAATATTTTTATGAGAGTTCAAAAAAAAAAAAATCCCAGGGAAGGCAGCCTGTTAATCTATGCAACAGCCTGGAGGAAGAAGATTGATATGAGAAAGAGAAAAGTCATGCTGTTTGCACCAAATTAGCATGGAGGTCAGCCACATGGCAGGGAAAGAAACTTTAGAGAAATAATAAGAAAGCCAAAAGTACTAGAGAAAGCATACTTAAGTTCGTACTGACATCGGAAAAATACATGAGAATGAAAAGGAACCATTATACCTTTCAGATTCTGGACTCCGAAAGTTAGACTGACCTTACAAAACTTCATGGCCACTCATAGGGACTACACTGTGGATATGTTTGTGCGTAATAAGAGTTTCCTCAGAGACTGAAACATTCCATCCTGCAGAGAGATTTATTAAGAGTGGAAGTAAACAACTGAAAATAGTGCCAGGAATTCCCTGAAACTCATCAGATTAACTAAATCCCACTCTTCCCTAAAGTATATAAAAAATAAAAACTGCTGAGAGTAACTTTTAGATAAACCCAGCTACCTAGAAAAAGCAAATACCAGCCAAGAAGCCTGATAGTCACAGACACCAACAGAGCTGCCACCTAGAAGAAACAAAAACCAGCTGAGTGGTTCAGTTGAAACTTTGATTAACTGAGTCACCTGCAAACGACACTCTCTAATCTATACAGCTGCCTGCAGTCTGTGCAATGTACTCCAAATTTCTAACATTTATGAAATGTTATTCTTGCTGGGAGAGTTTTGGTGACACAGCTGCCATTGTGTCATTTCTACTCGTGTGAGTAAACCCTCACCCATATTCTTGTAAATAATCCCAATATAAAACTCACTGATTCACCAAGTTGGATTTTGTATCTGTATTTTTGTCTGTGATCAGTTCCCTATCTGGAGTAAGTAGATGTTTGTTCATGTCTCTCAAGGAATGGTGTTACCCAGATGAGAATTCTGGGAAAGAATAGTACAGTATTTCCTTAAAATTTGGATAATTATTCCTCCTACTATTTAGCATGGCTTAAGGTGAACCCAATTTTTTGAAGGGTGATTGTTAGATCAATGAATGATTCAGCTAGATCAATACCTTTGTGTTTTGAGTTGCTTGCACCATTAGGTCTTCAATCAGGCCAGAGAAATAGTATTTCCTAATGGCTGTTACAACATTCACCCTTCTGAAAAGGTATCCCTAAAATCACTTGGGGTTTAATTAGGAATCAGGATACCCCAAAACAATTCTTTCATTTTTGGATTTAATCTCAGGTAAGACCAAAGAAAATGTTGGCTTATGGACAAAAAAAAAAAAAAAAAAAAAAAGTAAATTGAGCTTACAATAACTAATCTTCATGTCCCATTTGTATGTCATGATGTCATTATTTCTCCTTTTGAAAGATCAATAAATGAACCTAGCTTCTTCCTTCTTCCTTCTGAATAGGGATGTCAGTTACGGTAGCCTGGGTACCTTTTTAATTAGCTTATCTAGGGGACCTCAAATTGTATCAGTGATTACATGTGTTTTACAGTGAGATGTGTGGAATAAAGGACATCCTTTGCCTGGAAAGTAATGTGAGAAAAGAGTAAAAGCAAAAGAGTAGTCTCAGAGCAGTGAAATTGGAGACTATTGAGTAGAGAAAAGATTTTATCCTGCTAGGAGAAGGAATAATTTAACAGAAAGTTTTAACTTTACAAGCCCTGGGAAGAGATAGGAGAATCCAGAGCAGAGGAAAACGTAAAATGCCCAAACCAAAGTCTATTCAAATCTTTCAATAGACTTACAAGACTATCCATTGGGCTCCTCCTTCAGATTTTGTTTCTTTGTTTGTTTTCCTACAAGGCTCTGGTGGAGAAAAATGCACCCAAAATCTGTTTTCAGGTACCTTGATAGCTGTAGGATTGACAAGAATCACAGTATGAGGGGCCCCCAAGATCACTTCTAAGGAGGGAGAGAAAGAAGGGATTTAACCATGATTTGGCTATTAGGTTAAATAACTGTAAACATATCTCTTTCCATTGCAAGTCTTGCAATGGAAATATTGCAATAAGAAAAACAGTCTTGAAACTAAGCCATGGTCATGATGTAGGCTTAAGGATGATCTCATGACTTCGGGTATAATATAGAGTGTTCCTGAAGTTTATCATTCCTTGATGATTCCTGTTCTGCTGGTATGACCTGGAAGCTTCAGTGTAGGTGACAGTATATAATATAGGGATAGATTATCTATGACACAAGCAGAAATCAGAATATAGCATGCCACTGTAATTATGCTTTAATTGGGGTACAATATACATCAGCACTTGGCATGGGCCTTTTGAAGTCCAGCGCACCACCCTGCCTCGTGGGAACATGTGCCGTTACCACCAGCATCATCATTTGGGCCAGTGACACATTCCCAACAACAGCTACTGCAGCACGTAGCGAAGATAATTAAGAGTAGATTTTGATCACGCTGACTTGTGGTGAACGTAAGGTATCAAGGGATATGAATGTAGAGACAATCAAATTATATTAAAGTCAACCACTAAAGCTCATAATACATGCAACATGAAAGCAGTAAAAACAAAGCTACTTTGAATCTTCAGAAGGAAAAACAGCTATCTTTTGATCTCTGACATAATATGACAGGGAAACAATACACTCAGACAAATCCACCTTGTGGTGATTTTCCTTTCTCATTTGAATTCTGTAATGTGTGAGGATGACCAAGTTGCTGTTGCTTTAAAAAGTTCACTCACTCGGTTGACTCCACAAATGTCTGTGAAACGCCTATAGCTGATGCATGCAATGCAGGACACTGGGCTCCAGGACCTTTGTAATCAGCTGTTCTTAGCATAGTACGGGAGAGAGGAATATTTTCTCATCAAGTATGTAGTGTTTGCAATCAGCCAGTAGAACAAAATGGTCCTTGAAACAAGGAAAGGTACCATGCCATTAGCACTAATGATTGAGGGCAGTTGTGGTGGTGAGGTCTGGATTGGATTTCTGGAGGAGAAATCCCTGATCCAGTGATGAATGTGGCCTCAGCCGGGTCCGTGGAGGAAAGGGCAAAGAACTGTGGAAACACATTAAGTATGATGAGGTACCCACAACAGGCCTGGAATTCAGTTCCTCACTATTTTGATGTGTGGATAGGGCGGTAAGACATGGATTAAGTGAAGGTGGTGGATTGTGCTGTGTGATGTGTTCCTCATCCTCAGGGAAATAGGAAATAATTGCCTAGATTGGATGGGCAGTTTTGCATCTTTCAGGATGATCAGACTAAGAGCTGAATGAAACTGAAGGAGCATGTCTGAAGGTCAGGGCAACTAATTAAAAGGCTGGAGTCTCCAGAAGAAAAACCCAACAGTCCTCACTGAAAATGGTGGGAGCACAATGAATGGAAGAGGAAGTAAAAAAAAGAATGGGCAGATAAGGGTACTGAAAATAAAGGTTTTTAAGTTTGTTTGTTTGTTTGTTTCAGGCAGCCAGAGGTCAAATCATACCCTTCTAGAGACGGGCCGTCTACAGCGTTCAGAACTATTCTCTCTCCTCTGGTGGCTTCAAGCTTGTTAGTTTTACAGCTACTATGATGCTGTTGACTGGCAGGGCTGCCACACTGCTGCAGAGATGGAGGGAAATGAAGGCCAGTGCGAAAGCACCGGGAAACTCGGTGTGGTTGCCAAGATCCAGCTGTTTTCCTTGTATGACCCTTTCTGGGATATTGCAAGTTCTGGCGTACTGTCCAGATAACGGAGTAAGATGACTAAGAAGGCTTCTGCTCTGTGCTCACTACCTGCTTTACTGAGTGTTTTCTTTGCCATTCGGGAATTGCTTCTATGCCTACTAAATTTTAAAGCCTCAAATCCCAGTTCTATTTCTAATTTTCCTTTCAATCTCACAGGCTATTCTTGTGGTTCTTCAGGAATGTATTTGTTTTTATTTGTTTCAAGTTAGATAATTTTTTAAATAAATTTTCTTAATCACCAAAAAAGAAAAAAAAAAGAAAGAAAACTGGGTTCTTTTTTGAGGCTACGAGTAGACAATTAAGATCTAAAACTAGATTTTAGAAAATATCGATGTCTTCACGTTGCTCATACTTAATGAAAAATAATAAATAATATTGACTCAATTAATAATCAGAATATATGTTTTCTTCTATATATAGGTAAATTTGTATAAAGTAAATTATATTTGAATATGGTGGAAGATCTTGTGATTTAAAATATGCACCGCTGACTGGGCACACATACTGACCCACTTGTCTGCTGAATCTAAATTATTGGATTTGGGGATTAGCTCAAAGCATGTTTTACATGATTGTGTCACTTACTCAATTTTAATTGGTTAGATATACTTTGTTTTACATATAACTGTCTTTCACTGTAGTAGACTAAATCCTGACTACCTCAATTTTAGCAAAGATTTAGGTGGCTTATCTAAAGCCTCCGATTGAATAACTAGCTATGTGTTTGTTGAAAACAGTAACTTCACAATTGTCACAAATTTTGTTGGTGGTAAAAAGATAGCTAAATTACTAAATTAGAAAATATCAATAAATAAATAGTGAGATGTTGAAGGTGTGTATTTGTAAATAAACAAATATACTATATTTCAATAAATATACTTCAATAAACTATGAATATTGACATCCTATAGGAAATGTAGGCTCAAAAAGACTAAGTAACTTATATCCTTGTTTCTTGTCATAAATGAAATAGGATTCTGGTCACTTAGTAAGTTAATCCCATTTATCCACATCATAATGTTAATAGACTTTATGTAGTTAATTAACTGATTAAAATAATTTTGTCTTTCTTTAGCAAATAAGGTAAAGGTAAAATAAATGTTAAGGAGATAATAGGAGTAAAGCTGTGCTTCCTAAGAGCTAATTTTAAATGAATTTACATCCAAAGAAGAAATTTACATCCTTTACAGGGGTAAAGGAAAAGAGAAAGAAAGAGCATCAATAACAAAAGGTGTAGGAAATGAGGGAGGAGAGGAAGGGCAAATCTTATTGTTAGGACATACATATCATTGATTTCATGTCATCAAATTAGCCTTTAAATATTATTACGTCCATTTTACAAAGAAATGTTAGATTCAGAAAAATCCAACAACATTCCCACCTAATTCATGTTGTGAATTTGATGATATAAGTATAATCTATGTCTTCAATATTCCCATGGACACTTCCCAACATTGCCAATTAGAACAGCGCCTCTGTAAGCTAGTTCCACTGCCTGCATTCTACTGCAGTGGTAGAGAGTTTGTATTTCTCTCCATGGGATAAGTGGTTGAGTCACTAGAATATTTCCTTGTTTAATGCTATAGATAAATAATTTTCTTTTAACAATCCCAAATGTCACGTCTTGAAGGACTTATGCTCCTGTGTGGACACTCACTGAATTCTCTCAATTCCTTAAAGGTATTCTTATGAGTGACTATAAAAAGAAAACATCATAGGTAAGATCAGTGGTCCAAGCCACCAGTGCAGAAAGCCAATGCTGACATGAAAGGGCTGTTACCATTTGTACTCCATAATAGCAACTTCAAAGGATTCAACAACTGCCCAAGCAGGTTGAGTTTGTCCTAATTATAACTGCAATGCAACTATTCATTTGAGTACAGTCCCTTTAGAATTTATTGGTGCACATTCATGCAGGGTTTTTTTCATTTATATATTTGTTACTAAAAACTACCTATTGGGTGCTTTCAACTTGCTAAAAGATTTCTGAAGCATTGCACCCAGCGATTAAGGAGGACCCACTGCCCCTCAAAGTGTCAAGGCTTAACAGATCATTTCTGTGTGAACAGGAATATGTTATGCTGAAGAATAACAAGTGTTATGGAATTACAATGCAACTTACTGGGTTTCCCTGTTTAGACAGTGATGCTTCAGGTAGCTATTCACTCTTTATCCCAAGCCTCAAACACAAAACCAAACTATGCATTGATCCCATGCCCTGGCAGACCTCCAAACTTGAAGTGCAACCACCATATTGAGCTCAATTTGCAATAGTTAAATAAATGATAGTGTTGCCATAGTAATAATTGTGTTTCATTATTAGCCCTTTATTTGAGTTTATTCTCTTTTGTGAAGCATTATTGCAATAGTTAACTCAATCCAAATATCATGTTCTAATAATCTGTACACCTAAAGAAACTAATCAAGAAGGAGGATTCTGGCTAAATGCTCAAACCCCATACAGTAAGGCAAAAAGGATGAACATTAGAAGAAGGAGAAAACGGAACAGTACAGGAGTCTGCCACAGAAGGCCTCTGAAAGGCTCTGCCCTGCAGGGTATCAAAGCAGATGCTGAGACTTATGGCCAACTTTTGGGCAGAGTGCAGAGAATTTCATGAAAGAAGTAGGAAATAATAAGACCTGGAGAGGACAGGAGCTCTACAAGGAGAGCAACAGAACCAAATAATCTGAGCACAGGGGTCTTTTCTGAGACTGATACTCCAACCAAGGACCATTGATGGAGATAACCTAGAACCCCTGCACAGATGTTTCCCACAACAGTTCAGTGTCCAAGTGGCTTCCATAGTAATGGGAACAGGGACTGTCTCTGACATGAACTGATTGGCCTGTTCTTTGATCACCTTCCCCTGATGGGGAGCAGCCTTATCAGGCCACAGAGGAAGACAGTGCAGCTACTCCTGATGAGATCAGATAGACTAGGATCAGAAGGAAGGAGAGGAAGACCTCCGCTATCAGTGGACTTCTGGAGTCCACTTATGGACTTATGAAGAAGGGGGAGGGAGAATGGGATTGGGAGGGGACAAGGGAGAGGACCATGGGGGGATACAAAGTGAATAAAGTATAATTAATAAAAATTAAAATAAACATACAAAAAAGAAAGAGAAGAAAGCTTCATTAAATGCTAACTTCAATTCTTTTTAATTATTATTTTTTGTATTAATTACAGTTTATTTACTCCCCTAATTCCCTCCCAATCTTACCCTCTCTCCCTCATCTCCTCCCTGCCCCTTTCTAAGTCCACTGATGGGGGAGGTCCTCCTCCTCTTCCATTTCAATTCTTACCATCCCTTCTTTTTTTCCTGTCTTTCTTCAAATATATACTACCACTACCATTGGTTCCTAGACCACAGACCCATGTCCTTAAGTAATTCTCTCTTCTATTTGCTTCCTCTTCCTTCTCTTTCTCCTTCTCCTTGTTCCTCTTACTTTCCCTTTTCTCCTATGAATATGCATTAATCTCCTGTCTTGATTCCAAAAACACCAGACTCAGGTCCTGAAGTAGTTTGCCCTTCTTTCACCCTTTCCCTCCCTCCTTTCTCCTTTTTCTTCTTCTTTGGCATCAAGAAGCCAATAAAACTGGGATATATATTTGAATAAAATTTTGTCTATCCTGTATTTAAACAAACCTCTTTACATTCTATCAGAAAATAGCACCTAATGCTACATTATAGAGTAAAAAATGCAAGTAGTTTAAATTCAGTACAGTGCCTATAATCAACTTCTACATATTAAAACCACAGAGTAAAATATATAAAATGGTGTTCTTATGCAATTAAAGTTCAATAATCGTCTTTGTGTCTGTCAGAGAAGAGGGAGGAGGGTCTTAGAAATTATTCTCTGTTTCTTAAACCCTGATGGCTCTTCTTCCAATTTAGATGAAAATGTTTGAGGACACAGTTGTACAGGGACCAAATGATTCTTAGAAAAACTTTCACAATCACTGTTAAGGTAACCAATTTGTTTCTCTGTTAGTGAAGCTGTTCTAAACCCTCAGAAAATAGAAAGAAAATGATTGCAGTATTCTCAAAAAGACATAAAAGGACTGTTTATTTGTTTGTTTGTTTTCGTTTTGCTCATGATTACAAAAGAAAGAAACCTGAACTTAACACAAGCAAACTCTGCCAAACAGAAACTTTCAGGCTGTATTTGCAGAGTCCACATGAGATGACCTGACCCTTGAATGTCCTGACCTTTCCCCATGTTATCACTCTCCAAGTTCAAAAAAGAAAAAAAAAAAAAAGGGTACATAAAGTGATATTTACAGTTTTCTCTCATGCAATCATTATGTGTGGCCACTTATTTTTTTGGTAGTAGACTATCTATAATGAAGTCAAGGTTATAAGAAAAAAGAAGAAAAGAGCACAATACTTGCAAAAGACCAATGGGTGTGCTTCGATTTTAAACTTTAAAACTTTAAATTATTTTTATTTTATTTTTTTAATTTTAATTTTAATTTTTTCATAATTTATTCATTACATATTCCGATTGAAGGCCCTTTCCTCAACTACTCCCAGTCCCTGCCCTCCCTTTTTCCCCTTATCCCTTCCACTAGTGTACTGAAAGGGGAGTTCTCCTCCTCTGCCATATGCCCATAGCTTATCATGTCTCATCAGAACTGCCTGGATCCTCTTCCTCTGTGTCTTGGCAAGAGCACATCGCCCAGGACAAGTGATCATAGAGCAGGCTACCCCTGTCATGAACTCTGGAGACTGAGCTGCCAATCGCCTACATCTGAGCAGGGGGTGTAGGTCCTCTTCATGCATGGTCCTGGTTGGTACATCAGTCTCAGCAGGACTTCCTGGACTCAGATTTTTTAACCTTGTTGGTCTCCTTGTGGGGCTCCTGTCTCCTCCATGTCCTTCTCTCATCCTGCCCCTTCTTCCATAAGACTCCCTGAGCTCTGCCCAAAGCTTGGCTGTTACTCTTAGCATCTGTTTTGATCCCCTGGAGGGTGTTACACTAGTCTATTAGAATAAATCGAGTCTCTTATTTATTCGAAAATGAAGAAAATTAGTCTCAAATGATTCCTTAAGTTTGGCTTCCTGGCAACAGATTTGGTTGCAGAAATTTTATGATAGAGTTCTATCATGAATTCAATCTGAGACTTGATTCTGAAAAAAGAAATGAGCAGAATTGTTGCTATGAAGCAGAAAATGGGGAAATGAGGAAATGGGGAGTTTAAATAAGTAGGGGATTGGAAGAGCAATGCAGTTAGAGAGGGAAGGAGTAAAGAGAAAAGACACGAATAATATTCAAATAATGTAGGTGATCATTTTATGTCTTAGAATCACACAGTGTTTATGTATATGGATATAGTTTTTAAAAGTCACTGCATTTAGTGGGACATTAACCCCCACCCCCAAATAACCTGAGGATTTTCTAGTAAAAAAAAATCCAATAACCAGGCAAGAAAACTCTCCTCCTAAGTAGTTAGTGAGGAGAATCCAAGAGACCCTTAAAACAATATAAACTATTGCCACTGTTGTAAATTGCCTCCCAGAATTTGAACGTAAGCCCATATTACTGGAGAGATATAGATTTCAGACTTCAGACATGGAGCTGAGAAGAATCAAGATGAGAACTGACCTAAAAGCTTCCTCCACTATGCCTTGCTCTCACACTCTCAAAAGGTGCTATCCAAGCTGTCATTGGAGAGGAGTATTTGGTAGCCCTACACAGTTGCAAAACCAACAGGCTTTCATCAGCTGCAATGACGTCAAGACAGGCAAGATATTTTACAGAGTGGAAATTTTATCTTGGTGATAACAAACAGCTCTCTACTCGGACTCAAGGCCAGTTCAGCAAGAGGGAATGTATACCTGATATTGTAAACCTAGCCAAAAACCCATCCATTGCTGGAAAATCCACATATACAAGGGAAGAACCTGTTACTTCCAGTTTTCTTAACCAATATAATTTCTAACTGTACTCTAAATACTTATCCTTATATCCAGAGGTAAGGGTAACTCTCACCCGTCATCTATTCCTTTTGTAACAGATGGAGATTATTAGAGGGATACTCAACTGGCCAAAATGCAGAAAATAAATGATTGTGGTATAGCCAACACCAATGGATACAACTTTCACACTACTCCTACATCAAAAGATCAAGAAAAATTGTGGAAGAGGAGACAGAGAGATTCTAAGGGCCAAAGGTCCAGAATACCTGTTGATAAATAATCTCCTCTAGAGATGACAGAACAAATTTACCCAGGAACTTTTGGCGCTATGTTTTCTAAAGTATAATGGCAGCATCAGTTGACATGCCAATAGAAACAAGAGAAATTTCATATGGGCCCACCCATAAATGAAGAGGTACAGGTGTTCAGTGGCTTCCAAGAGAGGGAGAGACACTCCAACATAGATTTGTTAATTCTAAGTGGTCAACCCTGGACACACGTAAACACAAGCAAAACTAAATGAACTAAGTAGGTTTAATATACATGTGTGTGCAAATATATGTGTGTATATATGTGGGTGTGAATGTATTTGCAGTATACATATATGTGTGTTATATATACATATATATGTTGCACATACATATGTGTGGTAACAGTAATTTCAAAAGAGAGCATGAATTCGGAAAAAAGGGGCCTAGGAAGACTTAGACTAGTGAGTGGGAAGAGCATGGATTATATAGATACAGTGATCAAATTCTCGAAATAAAACAAAAGTATTTTAAAAGAATAGGCTAGAGTAGGAGGAGAAGGTATCCTATGGTACCCATACAATGGATGCCCCAACAGATTTTCAAATGAGCTCTTGAGCTGTTACAGATTAAGTCCGGGGACTGACATATATCCAGGTAATTATACAAGTGAAATTGTTTCTTTAATTCTTCATTACAAATACTCCTCTGGTAGCAATATGACTGATTTGTGTTATTTACTCATTCATGTATTTCTTTACTATTTATTCAATCACATGCATGTAGAGGGTCCCTACAACATGTCAGAACGTCTGTGCAGCACATGCATGCCCCACTGATGAGGAACTGTACTTTTAGCCTTGAGAGCCTTGTATTCCAGTCTCACTCGCATCTGAGTAAATCAAGTCTTTAAAATAGTCGAACAGATAAATTCTAAATTTTATGACAAATTAAACAAAGGAAAGATTAATCTACAAATAAAATTTCACTCAAAGCTACAGAAAAGTCCCTGAAGGACAAGTGAAGACACTTGTATAAAGAAACCAATAATTCTCCCCCCACACCACCCTGAAAACCACATTTTGTGGGTAGAACTAATTAAAGAATATCACTCACTGTCTCATCTCCTCTGCGTGATGGATTTGACTCTGTACAGAGGTCAGAGTCTAGCTTGGATTGCTTCTGAATTTGCCCTTGCACAACTGTACGCTCAATACTTCTATGCCACCATGAAGGAAAATATCCTTACAATAAATAATAACCCTTTCCATGAAGAAATTCCAAATAAAATAGATTAAAAAGTAAAGACTGAATTAAATGAAAATGTCATAAAGGAAAGAAGTCCTGCCAGTGTGCTTCTGTGGGGACCTTTAGCCCAGTACCCATCAATATTTCAGTCTTCAAATGGACAATGTAATTAATATGACATCATTTGCTGAGACCTTCATGGTCATGAAAACCACAGTTCAGAGCATCCTTGCCAAGAGAGAATATAAACTAAGTATCCACAGCAAGAAATATTTTCCAAAGAGAAGCTAATCTTTTGGTCAGTCTGAAACACAATGGATTAATATACTGACCTTTGTTTCTACTGTTTTACCTGAAAAGATGGTGTGATTCTGGGACCACACACACTGACCTACCATGTAACATGAGAGTAAAGAGTAAGATTGATTTAGTGTGAGTGAAAGAAGAGAGAGCTGACACTCCAAGATGGTTAAACAGCTTCAATTATGCTAATAGGATTTCTCAGAAGCACCCAGATCAACAAGCTTCTTTACTAAGAAGGCAAAATAAAACCTTTTCGAAACTAAGCCATTTCCTATTCATTCATTCCCCCACAGCAAGGTCTTAGGCACTCACCCTCTGCCAGACACTTTTCTAGGAACTGGGAGTAAAGCTGTAGAGAAAGGGGAGGAAAGGCTTTGTCCTCATGGAACTTTCATTCTCATAGAGAGGGAGGTAAAAAAGTTCTTTCAAGTATAACATGAATAATGTAAAAATGCTATGAAATATTGGCCAGGGTTATAAAGAAATTAAAGTACCATAATAATATTTTAGATAACTATGAGCATTGAAGACTCTTGATAGAAAAGCATAAAACTCCCATGGCAATGTATGGGCAGATAGAACAGTCACTTAGCAGCCTGACTATGGCCTATACATGAAGCCGTGTGCCCTGGTGTGTGGTCATCTAGAGCAGTAGCTCTCAATCTTCCTAATGCTGCTACCCTTTAATATAGTACCTCATGTTGTGGTGACCCCCAACCGTAAAATCATTTCATTGTTACTTCATAACTGTATTTTTCTACTGTTACGAATCATAATGTAGATATCTGAGACATAACCCCCGAAGGGGTCACCACCCACAGGTTGAGAACAACTGTGAGTTCATGTTGCTAATTTGCCCAGTTATTAGATACAGCTTAGGAGATACAGGATCTTGCAAAGCAGGGTGCAGGCTAGCAACACATACAGCTGGCAAAACAGAACTGAGACGTCACTGCATCCATGACACACCCAAAGCCATAAAACACTGCCTTTTTATTCAGATTCTTCTGCCCACGAGGGAGTAACTCAGTCCAGTCCCTGCTCTGCTTGGAGTCGCAAAGCCTTTTCTACAAAACAAAACAACAACAGCAAAAATGTGTGCTTGGTGTCCCCATAGAATCCTTCCCAGCGCACTTCCCATGACTCTATGAACCCACTGTTTGAAGTGCAACTTAAATAGAGAGCCGAAGAGCATCTGGCCTTGAAGATGCCGGTAGGTAATTCTGTCTTGTAATGTTTAGTTTTATTTGTTTAGGCTAAAATAATTAAATTAATTATCCTTTACACAATATCCAGCAAGTAATTTTTGAGTGCGATGAGTAAGGGAATGTGGAGACTAAACATGATGGAGAGAGAAGATAGAGTGTGAGCAGGAGCATTTTGCTATGAGTCAAGAACACCCATCTTCCTTTGCACAGGCGGTGGCTGACTGCATGGATTTTCAGGATTTTAAAGATTTAGCTTGTTGATCTTAGGAACCAATTACAGATTGTAGGGAATGTTTTAATAAGGTGGATAATTGGATAAGATGCAGTTAGAGCAGTCATTGAATAATGAACATGTCTCCATTTTCAGAGTAAGAAAGAAACATGAATTCTCAAAATTAGAGGGAAGAAAACCACCTTATTCTGAAAATGAATAAGTAGGAGCTCAAAGTGGCTACGAAAATAGCTTAAAATTATTGATTTCCAGTAAGGCAGGGCTAGTATTCAGATCCCTTGATTGTAATTCCTATACTTTAACATGTGTGCACTTAAAGAATGTAGAAAAGCATTTAATGTAATATTTACAGAGCATACCATTGATGTTGTACCATTGTGATTCCAGCAAATGGTCCATTTTTGTGAATAACCGAAAATGAAAAGCGTGAGAGCCCCATGATAGAGTACCAGGCTTTGACAACTGAACTTATGTGGATTGCTTTCCTTCACGTCACCTAGGCACATCTGGATCTGTAGTGTGCAACATACACATTGTGTGTAGCAATGTTGAGACAAACCGGACAACCTTCGGATTCTATCTAATAATATTTTAATTACCAAAGGCCGCAATCTTAAGAGGCTTCTATACAGGACAAGAAAGAATATCTAATAGGATAACATGATCTCACCATATTCACACAGTTAATATTTGGGGAAGATTGATCTTCTTCCTACAATATCTGACCCTCAATATAGTCATTTGCCATTTCATTTCAGAGAAATTTTCATCTGTCTTTTTGTTCTCTTTTTCTGAACCTGTACAGCTCTTGGACAAACTTTAAAGAAAGCCTGGGAAAGGAGTGAAAATGAGAACTACAGCGGCTTCTGCTGTGATCTATGGATTTCATTTTTCTGAAGTCTCTTTGTTCTCCCTTAGGGTGAAGAAGTTAGTCATTCCCGCACATGGAGTTCTGCTGCAGCCACGAAAGTAGGCTTGAATCAGCTAAGCTCTGTTTCTTGTCTCTTTGGAGCTTCAACCTGTTTAACTGCAGAAAAAAAAATGTTTCTTATGATATGTGTACCTGTAATTGAAAACAAAAACAATTATGTTAATTAAAATTAACTAAGTTTTTGGAACTCAATGAAAGAATATTTTTAAGTTGTAGTAATTTCACCAAAATAAGCTGTCATACTTAAAAATCAAAACTCCTGCACACTGCATTGTGTTTACAAGGCCACAGAAACATTTCCTAATAGCCCATTGCTCTGGGTAGTTCTCCATGGATGGCATGAGATAATTAGCAGCAAATGCTGGCCAGAGGTGTGCTATGGTAAACAGCAGGATGTTCAGGACCATGTATCTCAGCACTAAAGGTGCAGGAGACGTTGAATAAAATAGAGAATTACTATCAAGAATTTGATTTGTAGAAAAATGGCTATGTTAGGGGAAAATCATATTGAATTCTTGTTTAATTATATTTCCAAGTGCTGGCATTTAAAAATGCATTAGTAAGCTGGTGGCCAACTTAGAAGTCTTGTTCAAATCCGGTGACCTAAATTGAATGGCTCCAGTGTGTGCCGCGGCCCATTGCTCAGAGTGTCCATTGGTGCAGTGCTTTACTCTCTGCTTCAGAGTCCAAGACTGCATGGTATACAGGGAGCTGCTTCTCTAGAATCAGACAAACAAAAAGGGAACCCCCACCCTAGCTGGGCCTACCTTCAGTGGAAACCTACTGAGTTATTGTCAGCTCTTTAACTTAGTACCAGAGATCAACTGTGCCTTTTCATAACTAACATTGATCCTGAGTGTTTTGCCCATGTTCCAGTAGAAATTTCTCTGAGAATTCTCTGAGGAATTTGGAGTAGACACCATTCTTTAGTTATTGAGAATCTAAAAATAATGAGCAGAAGCAGCTACAGAGCTCATCTGTAGAAATCGAGAAGAGAACACTTGAAAGCAATGATAAATGTTTCTACAGTGGCTCGAGTAAGAATGGCCTTGATGGACGAGACCTCGACCCCATGCACATACGCAGCCGATGGGCACTGCGGTCACCATGCGGGCCCCGAACAGTGAGAGTGGACACTGTCTCCAGCCCCGTTGCCTGCCACTGGATCTCTTTCCCCTAGCTGGGCTGCCTCATCAGCCCAGTGGGAGAGGTTGTACTGCGACTTGGGGTGCCAAGGTGAGTTGTTACCCCTTGGGGAGCCACTCCTTCTCTGAGAAGAAGGGGGAGGAATGGGAGGAGAGAAAGGATGGAGTTGGGATCAGGCTCTAAAGTGATTAGATAGATAGATAGATAGATAGATAGATAGATACATACATACATACATATATACACAGATAGATACATAATTAGATAAATGGGAAAAAAGAATGACATTAACATAATCATATATTGTAACCCTTAGTCATCAGAGAGTGGTACTATATGAAAAGGATTAGGAGTTGTGGCCTTGTTGGAGGAAGTATGTCACTAGGGGTGGGTTTTGAGCCCACAGCAGGGTCAGTGTCTCTCTCTCTCTAGGCATGCAGATGAGGATGTAAGCTCGGATACTTCTTCAGCTCTGTGCATGTCACCACACTTCCTACCATGACGATAATGGACTAAGCCTCTGAAACTGAAAGCTTGTAAATGCTTGCTTTTATAAGAGTTACCTTGGTCATGGTGTCTCTTCACAGTATGGAACAGTTTTAATAAAACTGTTTTAATAGAGTAGTTTTAATAGAACTGACTAAGACAGTTTATAAAAGTGTGGGAGACTATTTTCTCTATAGAACTGTTTAAGCCTACAGGCTTTGCATTATTTATATGGATAAAGTTTTCCATTATAAAATAAGGTGTATTCCTCATTCACATTCCTGGTAGTCATGCTGTGATTAAATGTTGTGGTAGTCATGTTGTGGTTTGTATGTCAAAATTTGCGTGCAATCTGTCCATTGATGTTAATTGGCTTCCAACAAGATAAATGAAATTCTTTGAACAATGTCTGATATTTTTGGATAATTGATATGTCAATATAAAATATATAAATACCAGTTCAATTCCTTTAGACTGATGACATCAGTATAGTGACATTACTATCATTTAGAACGTGTTACAAAGCACCCGTATTCCCAAGATACCAATTAATCATTTAAAAAATAGACATCCTGATTATATATGTTAACAAATAACTGTTATTTATGAGACCCACTGTTAGTATAATGTATTTTTAAAGAATATACAAAATAATTTGATAAAGAACATCCAGACAGAAAGTGCATATTTGTGGCTTGCCAAGGTGACAGATTACCTGGTCTCAAATGGCTCTCTCGCCCTTACAAACTGTATGATCTGATCCTACTATGCAGATAGCTTTCATTTTTCCATCTGTGAAACAGATTTTAGACAATGTCCTGACTCATGATGGAGATTTAAAGAGATTACATATGCAAAGTTCCTAACACAATTTCTGTCATTTAAATAATGTTATTGGGGTTTTTCTCTGATTGTGAGGAATGACAGATGCTGTCCTAGTTAACATAGTTACCAACTTGACAGCCTAGAATCACCATAAAGGAAAAGTTTCAGTTGAACAAATGTCTTTATCAGGTTGCTTTGTGGACATGTCTTCTAGTTTCCTAATTATTTTTAATTGATGAGGGAGGACACAACTGACTGTGGGTCATGCCGATTCCTGAATAAGTGGTCCTAAGCTGTGCAAGAAAGTTAGTTAAGGAAGAGCCTGATAGAAAAGCAGCCAGCAAGCATATACTCCTCTCTGCCTCCTGCTGTGTTCCTTTGCTTGTATGTGTGTTCCATATTTGAAGGGATGGTGCATAGCATAGCAGTCACTCCTATCTGCAGGTTCCTGCCGTGAAATCCTGTCAGCTTCCCTCAATAATGGACGGTGACATGGATGGTTAAGATGAAATAATGTCTTTCTTTCCTAACTTGATTTTTTTAAAAAGTGCTTTCTATCAGCAACAGGATAAGATTATATCAGATGTCATACAAAATCATTAGAGAGAATTCACAAGCATGTCCTTCTACTAAAATACTGAATGCCCAAATCTTTTATATATATATAAAAGATTATATTATATATATAATAAAATATAAAATATAATAAAATATAAAAGATTATTATATATAATATATATTTTATATATATATATATATGAAATGGGTATTAAAAATACATTAGGCAAGAAACAAAAAAAGAATGATTTGTAATTTCCCAGTGTGGATTTTTTTCCTCTATGTTTCTTTGTAAAAATACAATAATGATGCCAGCCTCAAACTGTTGTACTGGGAACATGTAAAATCAGGTATGCAAATTAACTCCCATCACACCTTCATGGAATGAAGAAATATTGAATGAATATTAGTCTCCTCACCCATTTTCTTTTCCTCACTCCAAGACATTCCCTTTATTAACTGATCTAAGTGGAGGGCAGTAGTAACAGGAGTTCACATGGAACTTAATAGGGCAAGAGCGTTTGTTAAATCAGTGCTTGTTTCCAGTACTTAGTATAGGCTGGAGAAATTTCCACCATAGATGAACCTTAGTCTTCAGCCATGCATGAAGTACTCTTTCAGTGTTTGGTACAGAGTCGAGTTCATTTCCTGCATCTGACATGGCTCTCTGACAATAGGAAGGATATAGGATCTCATATTTCACACCTGTTGCCTAACAAGAAAGTTCAGAGAGGGTTTGTGAATCTGAATCATTTTTCCAGACTGTCCGGAGAAAATATCACCCTGTTTCTTATTGAAAATGCTTGAAGATGTGAGTTGCTACTGAGTAAAGCTTTCACTTGTTGAATCCAGCCTTTCTTCATCTTAATTCACACTGTTCTCAGTGACCTGACAATTTCTAGTCAAATTAAGCGGACTACCCAGAGCCTTTATTTTGCTCAGTGCTGTGCTAGATTTTAGGTAATGTAGTGAGTAATGTGCTCCACTTTCAAGTTGGGACAAGATAACCCTTCCCAGAAAGCTGGCTTGTTTTCTTTGCAAAGCCAAAGTTGTGTTGTACAGTTGAAAGATCAGTTAGGGATTTCCAATCTGGTCGGAAGTCTGGTAAATGCATGCTAATTTTCAAGTACAGGATTGACTTGGACTTCCCTCTTGTAAGGAGATTCTGTTTTGAAGCTGGTGGAAACATTTTATTGCTGGTTAAAAATAATGCATTCATGTGTTTTAAAAGTGAAAGAACCAGGTATGGTGGCATGTGCCAGTGGTCACAGCTACTTAGGAGGCTGATGCAGAAGGATCACTTGAGCCCAGAAGCTCCAGACTAGCCTGAATAACATAGTGAGATTCCATCACAAATAAATAAATAAATGATAAATAAAAAGAAATAATCATTAAATTGAAAGAAATTAATGGAAATCATACTTTCTTTCAAACTTGAACCTGTCAGAAGAACAGAAGGAAGGTCTTTTTTCCTTCTGTTCTTCTCCAATAACATACAACATAAAATAAATGTTAAGCATCACTACCAGACCTAGCATTAATGCTGTAATTCATTGTCATAGCATTGCTGCTCTTTGAAAATTATTTATATCCCCTGAAAAATTATTTGAAGAGATTATCTAGTTTTTCAGGTGATGGTCCTAAAAGCCTAGTGCAGATCCTTGATTTTTTTTTTCTATGATGGTGACCTAGCTCCACATTTTCCTGACAATATTCAAGGACATGTGCTGAGTAACCTAAATATTTTGATCATAACATCTGCCACCCAGAAGTATGCAGTAAATAGTGATACACAGTCTCACTGTACGTACTGTTTGATGCTTCACAAAGTATGCCCTTGGAGTTCTTGTCATTATGAGAATTGCCTTTTGTTTCTTTGTTTTTATTTTGATACTTTTGCGCAGCAAATCAGAGTCAGCTGATATTTGAAGGCTCTTTCTGCCAAGTATTGCAATTAATACTTCAATATGGCATTTGTTATCTCATTTTATTTTTGCAATGACCATTGAGATGTGTTACTATTATATGAGCTTCAGAAATGTGAATGACTTGCCAAAGCTCACTCAGCTGTGAATCTCTAGGGCAACCACTTAGAAAGACACAGCTACTATTTGAACGCAAGTTTTCCCACTGATTGTACTTTGCCAAAACTGTGTTCAATGGGGTACAAAACAACATATTATTTAAAAGAAAAAAAAATCCTGTCATCAAAGACATTTGAGAAGTGTGCAACAAAAACAATTAACTTGTTTTGTTAAATAAAAAAATTTTGGAAAACAGTATTATTGAGATTAAAATAACACAAACCTCGCCAATTTAACATATATAATCCAGTGGTTCTTAGTTCATCCGTAGAGTTGCAATGACCACGACAATCAATTTGTGTACATTTTCATGATAGCAAAAAAGAAACTCCATAATGTTAGATTGCTTTAAGAGTGAGCCAGAAAGGGCCTGTTTCTGGGTTGTATCCCAAATATTTCATCTGTAAAAGCCCTTCTATAAGCAGCCATTCACAGGACTAACAAATGCTGGGAAATGTTGCCTGGCATATTTTCAGCTCATCATTGCATGTTATTTTCTTAGCTTTTTATTGTATCTTGGCGTGGCTAGTCTGCTCTTGGTTCATCTCACTGTCACAGTATTCATATTATTTGAGGCAATACCAGAGGACACACAGCTTATATCCATAAAGCTAGTGGAAATAAAAAGGATAGTTCATGCTGAGTTTATTTCTAGTGTTTCTGCTTATTTAAAGCCTCACTAGCATCCTAAGAGCATGAATTTGGAAATCTCTTATGTGTGCGCTCCAGGCACCATATTCTACAGATGTGGATTACAGGAGTCACAGAGGGACTTTATATGGGGGATTTAACAGTCATGTCAATTCTGTGAAACAATAAACACCTGTTCTACTTTTGAATATGCATCTAACAGAGAAAAAAAAAATCTTTATGAGATGATTCAGTCTCAAATCAGCCAGGAAAAAAAATCTTGAGAAGAGAAATTGTAGAAGAAACCATTTACAGATATAAATACTGACTTTTCTACATCCTGAGTATTCCAGCTCTTATGCTTCCAAACCCACATTTGGGGCTGGATTATGCAGATTTAAGAATGTTGGAATAGAAAGTCACCGAAAACAGGTGATCTCCTCGTTACTAATCTCTTGCCCATCACTAAAATGTGGAGAATAAGTGATACTGGAGGGCCCAGTCCTGACTTTATCACATGATCCCTACTCCTAAGTTTTTGGAAGTGTTATGGAGGATGGCCCAAAAGTAAGGTAAAGGACAAAAGACCATAGTTCTTCCCTGAGATAGACTGTCATTTAGACACGACAGGGAAGCCATACTCAGAAAAATCTCAACAATAGGGTTGCCTAAATGAGACTTGCATAATGACTACGCCAGTTCTCAAATAAAATACCTGGTGTTACAATATATTTAGAACTAGTCTAACGATGAAGAATACATGAGGTTATATGACTGTTTAACTGTTTTATGGATAGCAGTCATTCTCATGAATAGGGAAAATGTCCTAAGATCCCACTCATAAGATAAAAATGTAGAGCTATCAGCAATCAATGACTGCTCACAGAGAAGGTGGGAGAAAACAGAGAGACAGAGACAGATAGAGACAGAGAGAGAGAGATTAAATTAATTTTTGTAGTAAAAGAGTTGATTATTATGTTATCCAATTCTGCGTGGCAAGCCATAAATGCATGCATATATGAGCAATACTAAAGGAAATCAGTTGGTTGAATTTACGTATTTACATAAACAAAAATTACAGAAGAACTCATGAATTTGAGAGGTAGTGGGAGAGTACCTGGAAGGATTTGGAGAAGGAAAGGGAGAGATGAAAATTATGTAAATACAATATTCATAAATAAAAATTTTAATGTGAATAATGTAAACAAAGTAGGTAAAAAATGATTAATATCCTCATTTTAGCTTTTTCCATTTTCTCTTTGTAGGTGTCGCTGTAGCTTCACTTGCTATTGCTATGATGATGTGCCTACAAGTATTGATATGCAACTGAAGCTCCTTCATACTGTGGGGACACTGAGACTGCTTTATATAAACATCTATGTGTGGAGAGACCAGTTCTCACGATGACTGCTGCCGGAGCACAACCCCACGCACATTAACTCTCTACAGCTATTGGCTCATGCTGTCAGCCTCTTCCCTCCCATCAATCACCTTAACACAATATAGGACCACATCCTCTTCTATTCTAGGAAATGTGGCCGCTGTCTTTGCAAGCCGAATGTTAACTTAGCTTTTATCTTTATGTTTCAAGTTTAAGGAAATGAAGGTGCACACATTCACACACTATACAAATACATTCCAATGTACAGATTACTATAGATCAATGGTTGTCAACGTGTAGGCTACGACCCCTCTGGGGGTCACAATGTTTTCCCAGGGGTTGCCTAAGACCTTTGGAAAACACAGATATGAATAACAATGAAAATAATTTTATGGTTGTGGGTCACCACAACCTGAGGAACTCTATTAATTAAAGGGTTTCACCATTAGGAAGGTTGAGAACCACTGTTATAGATAATATATGTAAACAGTCATATAACATGGTATATTCTTCACCTACCAGCAAATGGAATGTTGATACAGACTGTTAGACTAACTCTATTACTAGGTATCTTACTTGGGAAAAGAAACATCTTCTCTAGGAAACCAATTCCTCATTTTGGAAATGGAAATTGTGAAAATCCTTGACCGTGTACTTATGACATCATTCATTTCCAAACATTTTAGAACTTGTAAGAAGCAATGAGAGGTTTTATTTTTCCTTAGTCATTCACAGATTCAGCAACAATATAAGATCAATGAATCTATTATGTGAGGACAAAAGGATCTCAAAATCAGACAATGTAGCAACCCAACACTTCCTCAGTGAATTCTAAGCATCATTTTATTACAGTATTCATCTAGAAGCCTTTATCTCTTGTGCTCAGTAAAACCATAGCCTGGGTGCTTTTCTCTCTCCTTGTCTCCAATTCCTCCTTCTCAATTCCTTCTTCTTTGGCCAACCACATCATCTGCATAATTTGTTAACATAAACACTTTAGGTCTTGATTTCAAGGAACTGCTTGGTTCTCCTGAACAGCCTTACCCAGTTACTTACTTGCAATTTCAAGTTCATGTCAAGACATCCAAAATTTACATCTCTAGCCTGGGAAATTGAATATTAAAGAATGGTTAAAGAATGTTATTATAACTTATGGGCCTTCACGTTAAATATCTCCATGTTGAAAATCCTGACTTATTTTTAAATAATCAAAACCTTGTTGTTTTTATTCTAGTGTTTCCACTACCAATCCTCATTAATAGACAAAACACCTGGTCACATTTATTTACACCTTCCCTAGTATCTTAACTAAAAGCCTATCATGAATTTTCCAACTCCAGGGTTACCGTTCCAATGAAAGCCTGATATTAGTATTTCTAAACTGACTGATGTCACTGAGATTTTCTAATTGATTTCCCATGCTCATCTTTTTCTACTCAAAATTTACTTTCTTGCTAAAATCCTGGAAGAGTTTGTCATTGCCTTTCATAGGAGGTTGATAGCATGATACATCTGTTTTGATGAACTGGTACATTTCTTTTCCCATATACATGTGAATTGACCTCTTCCTGCCACCCAATATCTTTGACCTTCTTTTGTTTTTTTGAGACACAGAAATGTTTTCCTGCCATGGTATCTCTCGCTTACCTCAAATCTCCCTCTCACTTTCTCCACTATCCCCATCTTCACTTAGCAAAGTCATACTCAGACCTTTGGAATCTACTTCTTCATTGAGAAGTTGGCCCATTCTGACTCACACATCTATAATAATAAATCCTTAGATATTTTTTCATGAAATCCTGTATTTTCGCCTATAAAATTTATAATAATTGTGATTAGATAGCTTTATTGTCCATTTGAGAGGGCAGTATATGACAGAAGATACTGCTCTGCTAACATTCCTGAATATTCATCCCACAGCACAGTCCCTTGAAAAGAGCAGACTTTTAGAACCTATTCATAAATGAGTCATCTAAAAATAGTATTTTATCTCTTAGAAAGCTGACACTTGACTGTTGAAATAACTGAATTAATTAAAATATTTGGGTGGTGATAATTTGCATTAATCATTTATTTGACTTTTTGGAATTAAAGAAATAGATCACGATATATTTTTTTCTTGTTGATGTAAGTAATCAGTGAACATAGGCTAAAAAAACTAATGAAGACAAGACTACATTTAAGGTCGGTACAAAAGTAATAGCTCTAGTATAAGTGACAGAAATATGGCATTATAATAGAGAATTAGAATACAACAGAGGTTTTTATTGGCTATAAATTAATATTGAGTCAACCCCGGAATATATTGGACACGTATTAATATAGATGTTTGTTGCATTTGGCAGACTCCAAATATCTTCTTATTCTATAGCCCTTGAAGAAGCACTTACGAAAGAGCTGCTTTCAATCATCGTGAAGATGATTGAAGAGAGACCATCAGAGAGACCATCTTGTTTTCCAGAGTTTTGTCAGCCTTCTTGTGTTGACCTTCTTACAGATTCTTAGTCTAGTTGACATACTTTGTCACTAAGTACTTGTAAGATTTCTGGGCAAACCTCTCAACTCTCATTATTCCTAAGACCTCCTTTTAACCACTGATCTTCAAAATCTACTGATTATTCATCCTTTCATTCTATAGGGTAACATACTCAAATGCCCACTGAACATCTCTTTCTGATTACTTTGCACTGAACTTGAGGTAGTACTTTTCTTTCACATGATGTTCCATTCATAATGGTACCATCCACTGACTCTCACCTTAAAAATAGAAAAGATATTCATTCACCTCATCTGTGCTGCTAAAACAAAATACTGCAGACTGGGTAAAAGTAAATAAATAAATAAAAATTCGTTTCATCATAAGGTCTCAAACCCACTTGGGAAGCTTAAGATCAAGTTTCAAGCAAGTTTCTATGTCTGGTAGGGCCAGGTTTCTGCTTCTAACATGGTACCTTGAACACTATGCCTTCATTTGGCTTAATGCAAAGGGATCAAGGGAGCCTAGGAAAGGAGTCTGGGAAGTTTCCTCCAAATATTTTATCAGATACTAGTCTCAGACATGAAGGTGGAGACCTTGTGGTCCTTTTGCTTTCTAAAGGCCCCACCTCTTATTATTGTTGTTTGGAAATGAGGTTCTAGCATAATTTTGAAGGAATGCAGAGATCAGATTAGAGCTACTGTGGTTTTGCTTGTTTCTCTCAGTTCTAAAACGCATGGCAGCAGGCTTTGTCCACTTCCTTTAAGAAGGCCATGGTTAATGTCACCTTCTTGAGTCTACCTATCAATTGCTGAGGTTTAGGCAATCAGAGAACTAGATTGCTTGGATTTTCTGAAAACTAGAAAGTAATTAGACTCTGAATGGATGCTGGGCTCTCCTCTAGACAGCCAGCACAGCTTTAACCAATGAATTAAGTAATGCCACTTTGTTTACTTATATATGACTGCCAAATGTCAAACCTATTTCCACCACCAAGCTTTGGCTTATGTTTCTCTTGTCATTTAAATGGTCTTCCCTAGCTCCACTAACCCTCTTTCTGGAGAAGCCCCACTCATCCTCTAAGTCTCCTCCAAGACTGTATCTCTACAGATGTATTTTGTGACAGCTCAGGCTGTGCTGAACTTTCTTCATCTGTGGTTTGCCAACTCTCTGAGACTACAGGGGTAAAGAAATGTTAATCTGCATTACGATGATTTTCATAGCCTAGATGACTCAAAACATGCCAACTCTTCTCATTAACATGGAGTTAAGATGTCATGACTAACAATTCCATGTTCTAGGGAAATTCCAGGGGCTTCTCAGTATCACTGAGACCTCTGAGAGCTGGGGGAGGGTATTGGCCTGTGTCCTTCTACACTTACACTGTAGTAGATTCTCTGTTTTCTACCATAAAATATCACGCAACCCTAATCACAAAGTGGTTTCCCTTTTCAAAGATGCTTAGTATATTTAAGCTGCAGAATTCTCACTGATGGAAGTGGTAGAACTTTTCCCTTGATTTTTGTGAGGGCTAAGTGAGCTAATTTGTGAAAAGCACTCAGTAGAGTGCTTAATGCATAGCAAAATCTCTCGAAAAATCAGTGGTAGTTATTGTTATCAATAGAGCAGATGGATAGATAAAAGTTGTCTGATTTTGTTCTCACAGACTTTAGCTTTTAAAATTTTTATTTATTTATTTTTTGGTTCATAATTGCATTGAGCAAAAGATGCAGGTTTTTCAAAGAAAGCCAGCCCTGAGGGAAATAGAGCTCTCAGGCTATTTTTTTTTTTCTGTTTTTGTCACTATTCATGCATTCTTGGTTCAATCCTTTGTCCTGGGATATAAGAACTTGGAACTTCCAGGGGGTGCTTTCTGGATCCTAATTCATGTCCCAGAACAAAGAAGTGAATCAAGAATGCATGAATAGTAACAAAAACAGCAATAAAGTAGCCTGAGAGCTGGAATAGGTTAGCTGCTCAGTGGTGATAGATGAGAAAGGCTGTGAGCCAAGCATAGCTTCTCACTGCTTGTTCATTCCATGCTCTGTATTACAGGTAGGCCTTCATGTTGTCTTTGTGTATATGAGTGTCCATTCTTTTTCTTTGACATTCATTCATTTCATATGTTAATATTGATTCCTCTCTCACCCACACCCTGCTCTCCTGTCATTTAGATCAAATTGTTAATCTGGCAACAAGAATTTTCCCATAGACAAGGTGTTTCCTGATAAAGCAAAGAAAGCTCCTTGCTGATTCCCGTTTGCTTACTCTCTGCTTTATTTTCTTCCCCATCTTCTTCTACATTTGTCTTCCTACCCTTTCCTCATCCCTCTCCCCTTCTACTTGTTGCAAATTTAGGAAGCCCACATTTCCTTTTAGAACTCACACATCACAAGGGTATTAGGTGTGATGTCTTTGTTCATCTAGGAGTACACGGCCCATCACACTAAAACACTGAGGTCTAGTTTTTTTAAACATGTTGTAGAGAGTGTCTTGAGTTTGTAATTAGTCTCCAGCTTCCTGTATGTTTGCACTGTGTGTGTGTGTGTGTGTGTGTGCACTGCTAAGCATTGCTAAGAAAACTACTTGTGCACTGCTGCATGTATTATTGCATTCTTCATTTTACAAATGAGGAAACAGGCTGAGAACACATAATTTGATTAATTTAAAAATTATCATTAAGTGTGGGAGTATAGCTCAGTATGGTTTCCTAGTATTTGTGAGGCCCCAGTTTCTATAGCTAAAAATACAAAGAAAAAAAAAAAAAAGCAATAATTGGCCCAGGCAGGAATTAAATCAAGGTAACCCAACTGTGATGCATGCGAATTAACTATTACATCATACAAATAAATGCATGGACTAGTCTTATCACAAAGAGTCATTACAAAATGCAATTGGCAGCCTAATGTTTCTAAAGACAGTGCTAGAAAATTCTTATAAAATTCTTCTTGGCCATTCTTCTTAGATTAAATTCTTCTTAGATTAAATTCTGCTATTTAATCTAGAACTAGTTAAATAAAAAAAAATACTATAATGAAAACTTAAAATTTTTTTCATGGTGCTTCATGGTTTTGTGAAATATGAACCAATGGGTTAAAATCTGAACCCAAGCTCAAAAAGAGAGGTTATTGTTCAAAAAACAAATGTCATTTACTCATCTTCTTGCTCAGTTTCTGGGAACTGCCCTGGCATTGTGATGTGCAGGACAGACAAGAGAACCCCCCCCCCACCACCACCACCATCTTACTTATCAGTTCATGTGCTGGGGAAGAACTGCATTCTAATCCTTTGCTCATTGGCTGGGCTCAGATGTTAGCCAATCTGAAATATGAATAGCAGCAACCAAATGACACACTTTGTTAGTGAGTTTTGATAATGTGGTTGGTAGCTAAGTATAAGAAATTGTCAAAGACAAGAGAACAGAGATAAGAGCATCAAACATGCAGAAATGTAGAGCAAATTCTTGATGTGAACAGTGATTGTTACACCAGAGACTTTAAAAAGCAAGTTGAAAACACAAACTAAAAGTGGCGATATTAATGATACACATGAATCTTTTTTATTATCATTTATTACAATCTATTCAATTTGTATTCCGGCTGTGGCCCCCGCCCTCATCTTCTCCCAATCCCACCTTCCCTCCCTCTTCTTCCCTTATGCCCCTCCCCTAGTCCATTTGTAGGGGAGGTCCTCCTCCCCTTTCATCTGATCCTAGCCTCTCAGGTCTCATCAGGACTGTTCGCATTGTCTTCCTCTGTGGCCTGGCAAGGCTGCACACACAGGGAATGGTAATAAGAGAGCCTGCCACTGAGTTCATGCCACAGAACGCACCTGCACCCCTTACTAGGGACCTTTGATATTGAGTTTATGGGCTACATCTGAGCCATGGTTTTAGGTATCTCCATGCATTGTCTTTTGTTGGGCTATCAGTCTCTGCAGGGCTCACAAGGTTCAGGTTTTTTGGTCTCCTTGTGGAGCTCCTGTCCCTCTAGGTCTTTCTCTCTCCCCCTTCTTTCATAAAATTCCCTGCACTCTGTCCAAAGTTTGGTTATGAGTCTCAGCCTCTGCTTTGATACCTCCACCAGTAGAGTCTTTCAGAGTAGAGTCTGTGGTAGGCTCCTGTCTTGTTCCCTGTCTTCTCCTGCTTCCAATGTCTATTGCGTTTGTCCTTCTGAATGAGGATTGAGCATCTTCCCTAGGGTCTTCTTTTTTGTTTAGCTTCTTTAGGAGCATAGATTTTTTTATTTTTATTTTTTTATTTTCATTAATTACACTTTATTCATTTTGTATCCCCCCATAAGCCCCTCCCTCCTCCCCTCCCGATCCCACCCTCCCTCCCGTTTCTCCATGCATGCCCCTCCCCAAGTCCACTGATAGGGGAGGTTCTCCACTCCTTTCTGATCTTAGTCTATCAGTTCTCATCAAAAGTGGCTGCATTGTCTTCTTCTGTGGCCTGGTAAGGCTGCTCCCCCCTCAGGGGGAGGTGATCAAAGAGCAGGCCAATCAGATTATGTCAGAGGCAGTCCCTCTTCCCATTACTAGGTAACCCACTTGGGCACTGACCTGCCATGGACTATATCTGTGCAGGGGTTCTAGGTTATCTCCATGAATAGTCCTTGGTTGGAGTATGAGTCTCTGGGAAGTTCCCTGTGTTCAAATTTTCTTGTTTTTTTGCTCTCCTTGTGGAGTTCCTGTCCTCTCCAGCTCTTACTATTTCCCACTTCTTACATAAAATTCCATTCACTCTGCCCGACAGTTGGCCATCAGGCTCAGCATCTGCTTTGATAGTCTGCAGGGCAGAGGCTTTCAGAGGCCCTCTGTGGTAGATTCCTAGTTTGTTTCCTGTTTTCTTCTTCTGGCTTTCAGAGGCCCTCTGTAGCAGGTTTCTAGGTTGTTTCCTGTTTTCTTCTTCTTCTGATGTCCATCCTCTTTGCCTTTCAGGTGGGGATTGAACATTTTAGTTAGGGTCCTCTCTCTTGCTTGGTTTCTTTAGACAGGAGCATAGATTTTAGTATGTTTGTCCTGTATTATGTGGCTAATATCCACTTATGAGTGAGTGTATACCATGTACACATGAATCTTAATGGTCTTCTGTTCCAACCCTGCATTTTGTCCAATATGCAATATGGAGCCCATTTTAGGGCTTCACACTAGAATCTGATCCCTACCACAGACTACCTTAGATGAAATATTCATGCAGTTGGATGGATGTGCAGCGGGTTACACACACACACACACACACATAACTCAGATACTTTTCCTCTTGACTAAGCAATCTGGGAGGAAGACTCAAGAGTCCAGTGGTAAGCATTCAGTTGCATGGTCTCTATCATCTAAGACTTATTTTCTTCTATTCACTGGTTAAGGCTAAATAAAGCCTTACCTCTGAAGACCATTGCTACTTGCCTAGATTTACGTACATGCCTTTACCTACAGTACATTTACATTACATTCCTCCCACTCCACTGAAATGTTCTCTGTTTACTTTGAAAAAAAAAACAACAACAACAACAAAAAAAAAAACTCCCAGCAGCCTCAATCTTAAGATACAGTTAGGCTCAATGCTCTTACAATGAAATCATAGACAATATTTGCAGCATTGTTTAATATAAGCCTTACTCTCACTTCCATTCTCTAAGTCATGGCTAGAGTATGTCAGGGTCTCTCCACCCTACTCAGAGATTTTACACATGCTCTCTTTCCAACCTCACTTTTTAAAAAGAAAAAGAAATTATTTCAGTTCATTTACTTTATATCCCAAGGGTGCCCCTTCCCTTCTCTCCTCCCAGTCCCCTCCTTTTTTCTCATTCTGCCTTCCCTTCTCCCTTACCCCACAGAAAAGGGAAGCCCCTTCCCCCTGTAGTAACCCTCTGTAACATATCAAGTCATGCCAGGACTGAGCATATCCTCATCCCCTGAGGACAGACAAGGAAGCCCTCCAAGGGGTAACTGAGATAAAAGCAGACAATAGAGTTTATTATAGTCCCCCCTCCACTCTCCAGGCAACCCACCTGAAGACCAAACTGCCTATTGGCCACATATGTGCAGGGGGCCTAGGTCCAGACTATGCATGCTCCTTAATTGATGTCTCAGTCCCTGTAAGTCTTCATGAGTATCACTTAGTTGTCTCTGTTGGCCTTGTGAGATTCCTGACCCTTCCAAGTCCTTCCATCTTTCACCCAACACTTCCACAGTACCCCAGAGCTCCATCCCATGCTTGGCTGCAAGTCCAAGCTTCTGTCTCAATCAAAAACAAAAGTGACAACATACGATGGAGAAGATGTGGAAAGGGAAAATCTCTTCCATTGCTGGTGGGAGTGCAAATTTGTACAACCAATCTGGAAATCAATCTGACACTTTCTCAGAAAATTGGGAATAGCTCTATCTCAAGACTCTGCTAATACCACCCCTGGTCATATAACCAAAACATAGTCAACCATACAACAAAGATATTTGCTTAACTATGTTCATAGCAGCTTTATTCATAATAGCCAGAAACTAGAAACAACCTACAGGTCCCTCAACCATAGATTGGATATTGAAATTGTGGTACATTTAAACAATGGAATACTATTCAGCTATGAAAAACTAAGAAATCATGAAATCTACAGGCAAATGGATAGAACTAGCAAAGATCATCCTGAGTGAGGTGACTCAGACTCAGAAATATGTACTTGGTATGTACTCACTTAAAAGTGGATATTAGACCTTTAGAACAGGATAACCATACTACATTCCACAGACCCAAAGAAGCTAATTAAAAAGATGGTCCCAAGGGAGGGTGCCAGAATGTCACTCAAAAGGAGAAAGAGAATAGTTAGCAGAAGTGAATGCAGAAAGGGAAATGGGCAGGTGATGGAATGGGTTGAGAAACAAAGGTGGGCATCAGATGTAAGGAGAATGGGAATAGGAGGTAAGAGGGCTGGGAACAAGAAGAAAAATTGAGGGAGGGGCATCTATTTGTCAAGCTGGAGGCCTGCAACAGGGTCAGCTCCTGGGAAGATACAGTTGTGACTCTAGCTGAAAGTCCTAATGGGGGGACCACTTCATAGCCAGGCAGGATTAGTGGAAGTAGAACAACAACCCACTAACAAAACCTTTGATCCAAAAGTATCCTGCCTACAAGAGTTGCAGGGATAAAGAAGGAACAAAGATTGAGGGAATGTCCAACCAATAATTGGCCCTACCTGAGACCCATCCCATAGTAGAGAGCCAGCCTCTGACACTATTAATTATGCTCTGCTATGCTTGCAGACAGGAGACTAACCTTACTGTTTTAATCTCTAGTCTCACTGCTTCATGGTCAAGTGAGATTATACTGTGTTTTCTCAGAGAGCCTACATCACTGCTTTGTAATATTCTATTGGCATCATTGTACATTGTGTATATTGCTCTGATTGATGACTCTTCCACTGAATAAGTGACATACCAAAGTGAGGATTTTCTTTTTATACACATCAGTGTTGGGGATAAGATTCCTCCTTTGAGAGAGTAGTAGATTGTTCTTTCATGTCCCCATGTTAGAAAAGTCAATGTGGACTAGCTAATGCCAATGGCAGGTAAGTAAGATATAACACACCATTTCATGTAACATGGACAGTACACAGCTCAACATTTTTTTTGATCTTTGCCATTTTCTATTGCTCATTTTCACTGTTCTATAATCTGTTCCATGTCAGAAGAGACAGTACTCTAAGGATCTTACCTACTCCAATGCTGTGACGAATAGTCATGGTTTGGCTGACACAATAAGAGAGGATAAACAATGACAACCTGACTTCGTAAGAAGCAGCTCAGTTAAAAGAACAAATAAGGAGAAAAGGAAATCTTTTTTTCCAAGGAGACTGTGAGGTGATGTTTTAGAGAAAGATTCTGGAAAGACTAAGAAAGAAAGGTAGTCTAAAGTAGGGCATGTGAGGCAAAGATAGGAAAATATAAACAACAATAACAAAAGGGCTATAAAGTGTTCATCTCCATAGTACATTTAGTGCTAGGTACAATGCAAACATGAGGCAAAGCCACTTTTTCAGCTCCTTTTCCAAGATGCTATGCTGACCATTGCAGTGTACAGTACGTTCAAGATAAGATTCAAGAAAACAAATGACAACAATATGCTACAAAATGTAGCATCTCTGTCTAGGAAAAATGAGTGGCAAATTTACAGGAAGAAAGGGTCCTTTGAAAGACATAAGACATTGGATTAGAGAGACTTTGTGCTGATGCATGGAACCCAGAGGGAATCCGCAGCAGGCATTGTTTGAGATTTAATATGTGTTGTGCTGTGTGTGAAGGAAGTGGAAGGCAGAAAATAATGATGATGCCTGAAAAGTTTAACAAATTGAAAAAGAGTTGTAACCTTGTTTTTTTTTAAGCGTTTGAGAAGAGTACTGAAATAAAACATCAGAGGTAATAATATCAAGAAGCTGACAAACGCTGTTTCTACAGGGTTCATGAACCCCAAGATGCAAATTATGCTCAAGACTTGCAATAGTTCTTGTCTAGTCTCATAACAGGACAAATAGAGTATATATAAAGACTGAGCAAGTATATTTGTAGGCATTGCTCTTCATTCAATAGTCTTGTGAATGTTCTCATTTTATCACTCCAAAATCTCTATATGTATGATGTCTTTGTTGGTTTACATACCTCTCTCTCTCATACATACACATATATAAGTATATAAAATAAATCTCTTAGGTGCATATATTCTTTATATCTATATATTAATACAAGTACATACATATTAATACACGTACATACATATGTGCATGTGCGCACGCACACACACACACACACACACACACACACACACATATAGTACATCCTACGGCTACTGTCTCACTGGACAATGTTGCATTTCCTTCTCTGGAGGTGCACATGTGAGTTCCAGTTCTGAGAATATTGCACTTGTGTCTCTTCATATCAGTATTCTTCCAATGAAACTTTTACAAATGTCTGGAGATATTTCTGCTTGTTACAAATGGGTGGAAGTTATATTTCTTTCCAGGAGGTCAAGGTCAGGGTTGTTGTCAAACATCCTATAATATACAAAACTTCTCCCAGTAAAAACTTACCCAGCCTCAAATGTCAATAGCACAAGGTTGAGACAGTGAGCTCTAGAGAACTCAACTATTTATCTTTTAGGCTTACATGTCATGGTCACTTCTGGGGAGTCTTCTTTGATCTTGCTGAATAGAATAGACAATTCAGGTCATTCTAAATTTCTAGCTTTTAGCAATCATGATAATTAATTAATTTTCTCTCTAAGTGTATACACAGCCTGATCAAAAGAGTAGTGTCAAGGGCATGCACGAAAAGCTCATTTCACAAACAAGAACTTGGAAAATGTTCAAGATTCACAGAGCAATGGAAATATTTATTACTTCTCTTTCTTAATATATAATAAATGTTCAGTGGAAGCTCCACAGTATCTTTTTTTCCTAAGAGTCAAGATTCAAGATCTGTCCAGAATAGTTCTCACAACTACCTCAGTTTCATTCTGGTGGTTCTTAAATGCAAGTTCCAAACTGGCAATTTCATTTTACTTCTGGATTTCAGTATGATATGTCCCACAAATATATATGCATATATGTATATTCAATATATATTTGAAATTCAGGTTTAAGCATGTTGGAGATGTAGGTAAAAGAATCACTTGAATCTAGAAGTAGGAAACAGCCAGGTAACATAGTTCAAGCTCACATGAAGGTTGATTTTTTCATTTTTCTTTATTATTATTATTAATATTTATTACAATTAATTCACTTTGTATCCCAGCTGTTGTCTCCTCCCTCATATTCTCCTATTCTCACCCACTGTCCCTCTTGGTATATATTCACTTATAATAGGATATTAGGCATATGATATAGGATAAACATACTAAAATCTACAGTAAAGAAGCTAAACAATAAGGAAGACCCTAGGGAAGATGCTTAACTCTCACTCAGAAGGGCAAACAAGATATACCATCGAAAGTAGGAGAAGACAGGGAACAAGACAGGAGCCTTCCACAGAGTTCCTCTGAAAGACTGTACCCAGCAGGTTAATGAAGCAGATGTTGAGAATCATAGCCACATGTTGGGCACAATGCAGGAAATCTTATGGAAGAAGGGAGAGATAGAAAGACCTGGAGGGGACAGGAGCTCCACAAGGAGACCAACAGAGCCAAAAATTCTGGGCCCAGAGGGGCCTGAGAGACTGATGAATTAACCAAGGACCATGCATGGAGAGCACCTAGACCCTCTGCTCAGATGTAACCCATGGGCAGCTCAGTCTCCATGGGAGTTCCCTAGAGAGGAGAGGAGGGGCAGTCAATCGCATGAACTTGGTTGCCTGCTCTTTTATCACCAACCCCTGGTGAGGTGGCCTTAGTAGGCCGCAGAGAAAGAGGACTCATCTCTAAAGAAAATAGATGAAGCATAGTACCAATGCCTACTGTATGCTTTGAATGCACATTCATAAAATTAGAAGAGCAGCATTTTAAGAAAAAAAAATAGAATAATTTCCTGAATACATTTTTTTAAGGCAGGGTCCCATATAGCCCAGCCTGGCCTGGAGAAATTCATTGTACAGCTAAGATTGTCCTCATACTACTGACCCTCCTGCATTCACCTCCCAAATTCTAGGATTACAGTGATGAACCACCACACCCAGCTTCCTTTCATTCAAATAAGAGAATACCAGTGCTGGAAACTGGAGCTCTATAACAGTTCACATTTGTGTTCTAAGTGTAAATTGCCAAAATATCTTTCTAAAATCAATTCAGCAATAACAAGGCCCTTAAAAGCAGCTGATATCAACATTAAAAATGTTTTTCTAAATGCTCAACTCCAGGAGTCATCAGGGAAATGCAAATCAAAACAATCCTGAGATTCCATCTCATACAAATCTGGAAGGCTAAGATCAAAATCTCAATAGACAGCACATGCTGGCAAAGGTGTGGAGACAGGGGAGAACTCCACTGCTGGTGGGAGTGTAAACTTGTACAACCACTTTGGAAATCTGATGCTTTCTCAGAAAATTGAGACTAGCTTTACCTCAAGACCCAGCTATAGCTATACCTCTCCTAGGCATATATCCAAAAGACACTCTACCATAGAACAAGGACACTTGCTCAACTATGTTCATAGAAGCTTTTTTTCATAATAGCCAGAATCTGGAAACAACCTAGATGTCTCTCAACTGAAGAATGGATACAGAAATTATGGTACATTTACACAATGGAATACTATTCAGCTATTAAAAGCAAAGAAATCATGAAATTTGCTGAAAAATGGATAGATCTAGAAAGATCATCCTGAGGAGGCTACCCAGACAAAGAAAAACACATATGGTAGTATACACTTACAAGTGGATTTTAGCCATATAATACGAGATAAGCACACTACAAGGAGATAAATAAGGAGAATCCAAGGGAGGATGCATAAATCTCACTTGGAAGGGGAGATAGAATAGACAGAGATGGTTGCTGAAGAAAGGTAACAAGATAGGAGAGAGTATGTAGAGAGTTAAGAGGGTGGAGACAAGATCTGGGGAAAGAAAGGGAGAGAAGACAGAGAAAAAATAGAGAAAAAAGAATGTGAGGGTGAGGGTATTTCTGTGACATGCTGGAGACCTATGTCAGGGTAGGCTCCTAGGAGGATGTGAGTGGAATTCAAGCAGAGGCACCAAGTAGCAGAGGCCATAGAGACTAAAGAGGACACCCTCTAACTACACTAGTCTCCTACTAGAGGGAGAACACCAACTCATCCACAAAAACTTCAACCCCAAATGTACCCTGCCTACAAGATGTGCAGGGATAAAGATAGAGCAGAGACTGAGCACATGCCCAACCGATGCCAACCAAAGACCAACACTATGAGAAAGTGCCAGCCCCTGACACTATGAATGATACTCTGCTAAGCTTGCAGACCGGAGCCTGTCAGAGTAGTCTTCTGAGAGACTCTATACAACAGCAACTCAAAACATGTGCTGAGACTCACAGCCAAGCATTGGACTATGAATAGTGAGTCTTGTGGAAAAGTGGGATGAAACAGAAAAGAACCTGGAGGTGACAGGAGCTCCACAAGAAGACCAACAGAGACAACTGACCAGGGCCCAGAGGGCCTTGCTGAGACTGAAGCATCAACCAAGGACCATGCCAGAACTGTACCTAGGCCCCCTACAAAGATGGGCAGCTTAGCCTTTCTGTGGGTCTTCTTAGTAAGGAAAGTGGAGACTGCATAAGACTCACTTGCTAGCTTTTTAATCACTCCCTCCTGGGGGTTTTGCCCTGCCAGGCCACATAGGAAGAGGTTATGCTTAGTGCTGATGCAACTTGATGAGCTGGGGTGGATGAAAAAGGGAGCTCTCCTTCTCTGAGAAATAGACAAGGAGAATGAGGGACAGGTTGGGGTAGAAAGGGAGTGTGAAACTTGAAAGGGAAGAATAATGTGGCTACAACCAGGATGTAAAGAGAATTTAAAAATAAATTAATTAAAAAATGATTTTCTATGAGTTTCAAAGAGTTAATCAGATAGGTCATAAACTACAGCTTCTGCTCTTCTTGCTTTGCTACATTCTCTCTGTTTAGCTTGTCTTCTGTAGAAACCATGATGAAAAAAACAAAAAGGTGGTACTTTCAGTGAAAGCCACAGCAGTAGAGTATGAGGTCCCACCTTCTCACAGTAGCACAAGATATAAATAGGTAACTAGAATCTCATCTTGGGGGGAAGTCTTTGGGAAAGACTAAAATAATTTTCATTAGCAGTTTTTTGGTCATGCGCCTTGTTTTAGGTGTTCTAATACTGTCAGATTTATCTTTTACCACTCAACATATTGACCGTCACTCAAAGAATGTGATCAATATTGATTGCTGGGGAATCTTTGGATTATTTTCTTACTATTGCATAGCTGTTTCCATTTATACCTTATATCAGAGTATTTTGCGTCAATTAAAGTTCACCAGTATGTACTGAGCATGTACTGTGTATCAATTCTGTATATGCTGGGCAGTAAACATGTAAAACTGAGTGACACCGTGGTTGTCCATGTAGAGCTCATGATCTAGCAAAAACAAAAGCTGCCTATACAAACAATAACACAGTGATGGTAGATATGTCTGAATTAACTTTGCTACCAAATACTACAAAATCATGGGGGAGGAAGCAAAGAGAAACAGAATAATAGCACAACAAACCAATGCTTGGAAAGACTAGCAGAATAGCTGGCAAAAAAAAAAAAAACAAAAAAACAAAAAAAAAAAAACAGCTAAGTGTTGAGTAAGAGCCCCAATAACACTTGATTTAAAAGCTTAATTAACATTTGGTATTACTGAGAGATGGTAGAATTTTAAGAGGTAGGGTCTAGACCTTAGATCATTAGGGAATGTTCTCAAAAGGGGCAGTGAGATGTATTTCTCTTTCTCATTTCACTATGTGGCTTGTGAACAGGTATGCTATGTCACTTGTCTCCAACTATACTATACTTACTATACAACTATATTTACTATACTACTGGCCTAAGAGCAAATGATCATGGACTGAACCCACTGAAATCAAGAGCCAAACTAAACCTTTGTTATTTTATAATTGCTTATCTAAAATCCTTGTGAAATTATAAGAGATAGATGGAATAGAGAAACAGGTAACACAATGCACAGAGAAATCTGGAAATAGTCCCTGAGTATTCAAAATCCAGAAAGAAGCTTCAAAAGTGTGCATGAATGTAACTAAAGAAAATGTATGGAAGTAAGTCCAAAATTGGGAGCTAGAGCTCAAGTTAGTGAACTGTAAATCTCCTTTATTTTATAAATGTCAAAGGGAAGATGAAGACACTCAAGGGTGTTCAACAAAAGCCATTCAGATAGAACTCTGGGACAGATCTGGAGCCGAGTACACAGAATCAGAAGTCATGGTCTACAAAAGTCTGAAAAAATTTAGGAAGAACAGTGGTGGCTTGGTGAGGACTCTTAAAACTGATTCTGTTAGCATTCTTTTTCAAGACTAGAGAGCATTATTATTACCAAGAGCATTATTATTACCAGCATGCTTTGCAATAGATCTAGTGAAATAAATTTTTTTATACTATTGAAAGTTTTATATCTTGACCAATACCTCTCCAGTCTTCACCTGGAAACCACTGGCTTGCTCTCTAAGAGATTTACTATTTTAGATTTTACGTTTGAATAATAGCACATGGCATTCCAGGATTTGTCTTTTTTCTTATGGCATAGTATTCTATGGTTATACACACCACATTTTCTTTAACCACATATTCACTATGGGTTGTTGTCATTTTTCAGCTACTGCGCATCAGTCTGAAGTGGAAGTGTAGGCGGTGCTTTAATATGCCAGTCAGTGAGATTCTCTCTCACAGTAGGATTGCTGGAACATAGCATAATTCTCCTTTTACCTGCTTAAAAATCCTGCAGCTGCTTCTAAGTTATCTGCCAGAATTAGATCTACCTTATGTTCCTAGAGAAATGTTTCTAGTGAGGTGATTGGAACTGGTGCCAAGAAACCATGAGAGCTGGGGAACAAGCATTAGACAATGAGGATCTGACACTTATATCTCCATAAGCATACCCTCTAAACTGTATAATCCTCACTCTCCTCACCTACAATGTAGATGCTTAAATTCAGAGTTAATGTGGAAAGCATACATGTAGAGCAATTCTGAAGCCTGTAGTCCAACTTGGAATGTGTGGAAAACAGTAAGGATCCATTGACAAAAGTGATCAACACATAGCATGCAACATTTAACCAACTGATGTTTATTCTTATTAATTGCTCTAATACCTGTGATTGATCTTCTGGTCCACTGGATCCACGTGGTCAGGTAATGTCCTCTCTTACCAGTAAGAAGGCAGGCACAGAGAGACTAAACAAAAGTCCTGACCATTTCCCAGCAAATACAAACTAACCCTAAGAATAGGCTTCGTGTCTTCAGACTAGGTTTCAAGTGCTTTATGATGTATTACCCATTCTTGACTCCTTTTGTTCTGTAAGTGTTTACTGTGTTTTTAGATTGGCTAGTTCCAGTGGTGAATGTAGTGATCCAGTTTTTAATGTTGCAAGCTTAAATAGCTCCCAGACTAGTTCCTTACTTCATTCCTTCATCTCCTGTTAGCATTGCTAACAAATTTATTCACATTTCAACATTAGAAGTTACTATAGACCTTCACGCAAAGTAAGTGCTCATTGGATGGATCATAAATGATAGTGTTGATGAATGGATAATTCTAATATAGTGTAGTTCATGACTACTGTCCTGAGAATTATGGATAATGGGCAGACAAACTGTAGACTTCAGGACACGGGTGTTGTACAATAATGCGTGGGCTTTGAAGTCACATATGTCAGTTTTAAATTACAGCTCTGTATGATTCAGGCAGCTCTCTTAATCTCTCTTAACTTCAGTGTCTTTATTTGGAAAACACAGTCAACAATATTGGACTTGAGATGTTATTTTGAGGATTGAAAGTGCCTGGCTTAGAAACTGGCACACAGAAGGAACCCAATCAATGGTGGCAATTATGCAAGGCTACAGGGAGAGGCAAGACATCCATCTGAGCTGTGAAAGTATGGTAGGCATGTGGCTAGGGCATCTCCCCAGCCTGAATTATAGCTGGAATAGCCTACTGGGTCCAGCCACCCTGAACACAGAGTTCTTTCTCAGACTGAAGATCTTTGATGGGCTTTCTTTCTCCACAGAACTTGGGAGGAAGAGCAGGTCCAGGCCCTGCAAAACTGCAATGTTTCTGTGGCTGAGTAATGTTGACCAGCTCCCAGAACAACTTGTGCCTGTGTTGTTAAAGCACAGAGGTCCTCAGGCGCCATGGAAGCCACTCCTGCCTTTTTATCCTTCTGGCTACAAAGGCCAGAATCCCACACGTGGGACAGAATGTAAACACACTCCCCAAACCTCTATTTGCTCTCAAATTGGCCAATGTTTCCTGTCCACCCCTCACACAGACTCCCACCTTCTATTCAGCTTCAAAGACTAGAAATGCAAATGAGAAAAATCTTCATGAACAACTGCTGACAAGAGAGGCATTGAGCTATAATCACAGGATTTTCAAGATTACTTCTCACATTTTTAGCAAAATATAAATAATAACTCATTCTTTTTTGGAAAATATGGAAATATTAACATAGCATTAGAAATCCCATAAAATAGAATGACAGGAGCCTAAAAAATAAATAAATAAATAATGGAAGTAGGCTTGTCATCTCAACAGGAAAGTGATTAAGGAAAATCATGACACACTCATGTGTTGAAATATTCACAGCTCTTGAGAGTATTAGTTTTAATGATATAAGAAAGCTGTTTAAAAGCTAGGAGTAGTGTTACATGCCTTTAATCCCAGCTCTCAGAGGGTAGAGGCAGGTGGATCTCTGTAAGTTGGAGGCCAGCTGGAACTAGAGAGTGAATTCCAGGACAGCCAGAGAGCTACACAGTGCGACCCTGTCATGAAAAAAATAAATAAATAAAAATTAATTAATTCATAATATAAAATAGCAAACTGTTTAAGTATAATATGTAAAAAGCTTGTGAAGTTGATCACAGTGCAATTTCAATTATTAAAAACCTATGAAATATACTGTAAGACAGTAGGCCTTCTCTTGGGACTTTCATGTTTACTTATATGTAAACACACTTAGTCGGTAAATGATAATGATTACTTATGTTAGAGCATGTTTTTAAATATAATAATGTCACATTCAGGCACTGTTTTTTAAAGGAAGCTGTAAAATGTAAACTCAGTAAGAACCTGGGTCATAGGGACTTATCTTTCATAAATCTCATAGATATAGACATCATGTTGCCAATCAAACCAGTATGAAGGTGAGTCCAGACAGCTGTCTTAGTTGCAAAATTGGAGAACAACATCATAAAAAATATTTTAAAACTATTACAGATTCTGAAGTATAAAGTCAAAGGGCTCACACTATTCAACTTAGCTGGTTTACAGTTGCTCTCTGCTCTTCAGCCCTGTCGTTTTTAAGGTGGGGCTAACCATTGCTCTATCCATTTGTTCACCTATTAAATACTTTACTCAGGAATTGGGAAAGAGCAGTGGCTGAAACAGACCCGTGTCATGCCTTCTGGAGACTTGTGTTCTCTTAGAATGCCAACCAGACACATTAGCTACAGCCAGGAGCAGGAGGAACAATGAAACGGGGCCAGGAAGGAGCATGGGCTTCAGGGTCCTTAGGTGACACAGGAAGCCTCACAAGTATTCAGTCCTGGACAGTGTCCCAGCAGAGCCAGAAAGCACCAAAGCGCTGCCTCACGGAGGGGGTGGGGGAAGGGGACATGGTGGCGCCAGGGGGTGAGAAAGCATAAGGTTAGTGTTTTCCCTACACTTTAACTAAGATCCACCCAGAGCCAGTCAGCAGGCTCAAAAAACTCTTTCAGAGCACTTGAGAGCTAAAGTCCAAGGCCTCAGCACAGGGAGTGCATTGATGGAACTTTAGGGCAGCGTCGCCGTGGAGCTTTGAAGGTCCGCTGAGCAACTATTAGCTGATCCACTTGACAAACAGTGACGCAGTCACTAGGCATGTTTGTGCCCAAGCAGGTGATGATTTTCTCTCTGCTGACTCCAGTCAAGGACTTTCTGCTTCCAGATTTCAGGCTCCAGGTGACGTTGGGCACAAGAGGTCAGCTGGGGAGTGGAACAGGTCATGCTCCGGGGAGGCAGCATGGATCTGTACTCAGCTGACGTTTCTAAGAGCCTGCTTTTCCTCTGTGCGTCAAGAACACGTTCATTCCAAGCTGAGGAAAGTATGCTGATTCATCAATTTCCAAACCCATGGGAAAAGAACCTAGTGTTTAGCTTCTAATATGTTTTCCTAGCCCCCACAAGGATAGCTATAGTTCAGGGAGATAAACTGGATGAAGGTAAGGCAAAAGGAAGCAATTACAGTCATCCATAATTATAAGCCTTATCGTTTATTGTGTGCTAATAGTTGCACTTCCAAGCAGATGTTATTAATTAGTGAAATAACAAGGCAATTTGCATTCATCTCATTTCAGAGGAGAATTAAAACTACTCCACTCCATCTAACCAAACATAAAGTTCAGTTTCATCGCTTCTCTTTTAATAGATGGGGAAAGTGAGGCACAAAAACATTGGGTCTGTAAAACCATCTTTTCTTAAAGCTTTCTAAAAAGTAGATCATGGGTAGCAGTGTATTTAGACAACATGAGAAGGTGCTGGCCCAGAAATCATAGCATGGAGACTAGGAGATTGGTTAGTGCACTCTGCCGATATCCACAGCAGTCATCATTCTGGACCTCCGATCTAATCTCTGAATTGTTTTCTCTATCCACAACATAGGGACCTTCACACTCTGACCACTGTAACTGTTCTGAAGAACAAATAAGGAACGTATGTATCTTCACAGTAGATACAGTTTGTGAGGTAGAGGCTGCCCAGAGTTTAGGAGAAGCGCCATTTCAGAGTAGGTAGAAAGACGCTACATTAATCTACACTATGGCTAGATGGCTCAAAGAGGGGATCTGGGGCCACATAAGCAGAAGGAAGTTGAAGTTATCTTAGAGAAAACGTCACAAGTCCAGCGGGAATTCAGTCTGACACATGAGTAATGAACCCAGCAGGCTCACTCTCCCTTAAAAGGATCTAGGCAGAAGGGACTGGATCTGTTTTTCTGAGTGACTATCTTATAATACAGAAGTCCTCATATCTATAAGAAAGCAACTGGCAGCATCAATTAAAAACTGATATTCACCAGCATATATATATATGCATACTATATATATATATGTGTGTATATATATATACACATATATATACACACATATATATATATATATACACATATATATATATATAATATATTACTAAACTATGAATGAGAGACAAATGTAAGCAGCCCTGGTGGCCAAGAGTGTTGTGTCATATTTCCTCTGTTTTTTATTTTGTTTTGTTTGGGGGGAAAATAAAAGTCAGAGACATGATCTTCTAACCATGCCTTTGTCCCAGTATAAGGACATTCACAGAAGTTGCACCCAGCTGGTCTTTAGCCAGAACCCTGAGACCCATCTTCCCTCACAAATGAAGTGTTCACACCCCATGAAGCATCACTCTCCTGGCTGTGCCTCTTCATGTCTGAACTAGCTCCCCAGAGAGTGGGGTGACTGCAATGACTGGGTTTGAGTTCGAAGGTCAGCCCACCCAAGATTTTCATCCAAGAGAGGATATCACAAAGGAGCAGACTGGAGCAATCACATGTGGTTTGAGCTGTCTGACATCTCAGAGAAGTCCCCTCAATTTCAGTGAGCATCAGGCTCCTAGTCTGTTGGTGTTGCTAACTAAGGCCAGCTCTCTGCTCTGTTGAATCATTAAGCTATAAAAGGAAATTCCACATGAAAGACATTGATACAGAGGAAATTAGCACAGAAAGTCTGTTCTTTCTCCATCTACTCCCCTCCTTTCTTCTTCATGATGCTGTTACTTGTGTTTTTATCATTTGAATCATTGGAAGACAAGAAAATAGCCATTTTTATTTCATCTAGAACTTCATCACAAATATTCAGCTTAATTCCTCTGTCTGAATTCTCCCAGAACAAAGATAGGAAAGATAGCTCTATATGGTATTATCTTTCACAAGTCTTTCATTCATCATTTTAGTCAAATTAAACAGGCAGAATGCAGGATGGCCAGAAGCTCTAAGTCCATCCCTGTTATCAATCAGTGAAAAGGATGTGTGGAACCCATGTCTTTCCACATGCTTCTTGCCAAGGGTTGTACTATTCTGTTCTATTGCCTTGAATTGCCTGTGATAAGGATAGAGTTCTGGTTAAATATTATCTAACCAGCAATACCATTATTTGTATAGGACACCTTTTATTCTAAGCTTCATTTCCTTGGCAAATATCTCATCCCTTAAAGACACATCCTAGTACCATCTATCACCACATCCTTCTACAGACTCAGTTTCTAAAGGACACTATCCTCTCTGGCTGTCTACCACAGGCCTTAATTCAACCTTTTTTTTTTAACACATACAGTTCCAAATTCAAAGAGACTTGCTTTTTTGTTGACTGGGACAATGAGGTCTGGGGTATTGAACTGAGGACAGGAGAACCATATGTTGCTGTAGATCATCGTTGTCATTATGTGCATAATCTTTTTGAGCTTTGACCCATGCCTTGAAGTTAAACTAATTTAGTCTAAATAAGAACACTGATTAGGATGATTTTCATAGTAAATAATGAATGAAACAACTAAGAATGTTATAAATAAAAGACAATCTTCTCATCTTAGCAAAGATGCTTTAGCTGGCTGGACACTTCCAAGGATTGGCACCATGCCTTTGGCATTCTGCCTTCTTCAAGCTTTTGCCTTCAAATATTCTCTTAAAGGGAAGAAAATATAAGATGGATGCAAGTATCACATTCTTACATATTAGTGTGCAAACTATGCAAAAAGAAATGGCTATTCCTCTTTCACCTTTTCATTATAAAAGAAGTTCCCCAGAAATACCAAAGAGATCCTCTCCACATCTCTTATACTCCACACAGAATACTGAGCAATTCACAGCCCAGAGGAAAATGTTTTAAATTAATCAGCACCCAGCACCTCAGCCTTCCTCTGAGATGTGCTACATACATCACATGGCCAGTAATGAGGAAAGACCTTGACCCTCTTAAAACAAAAACAAAGCAAAGAAAAAAAAAGATTATCCTGCTATGGTTAAGGGTCCATTGACAAGGAAATTCTATGCCAATAAAGAAGAAGAGGAGTCATTAATGGATAAGGTAGGTTAACCACGATATCAAAGGTCTTTTTAGACATTAGTGTCTAATTTTTAAACATTGTGTTTTTCTCTCATGTGCAATGACGGTTAGGATAGGAGGGCCTGTAGTCGTTAGTTAAACAGCAACCACCTTACAGATATGTGGAGTCCTCCAGTCAGGTGGGAATAGAGAGAGGTCAGAAGGAGCTGGGGTTGTAACTCGGTTGGCAGAACGCTAACCTAGCATGTACAAAGCCCTCTTTTCATTGACTGAAATAAATCTTTTATCATATATCTGATCAGTTTCCTCTCCCTCATCTCTTCCCAGATCCTCCCTACCTCCTGCATCCAACTCCATATCTTTCTCCATATCCTTCTCTCACTGTCTAAAAGAAAAAGAAAAAAAAAAACTTCAAGAAACACATACACACACACACACACACACACACACACACACACAGCCTGTAAAAAACACAAAACTGGAAATAAATTCCTACTAGGCAAAAGATTTTTGCATACTCTGTAAGCCACCAATAGAGAAAAATACTCTATTTTCCTTTGCAAACAGTTGATACATGGAGATAGCTTCTGGATTAGGAATGGGGACTCATGTCCAGTTTCTCTTTCATTGCTGGGACTCTATCTGGCTTGGACCTGTTCATGCTGCTATAGTCTCTGTGAGTTTATGTGTGTGGCAGTCCTGTTGTGCCTGGAAGGTACTGTTTCTTTGCTGTTTGAACTCCACAGGCTCTTCCAATCTTTTCACCTTTCATTCCACATAGCTCCCTGATCCCCAGGGGGAGGAGTTTGATGAAGAAATCACATTTTGGGGACAGTTTCAATGTTTCTTATTCTCACATTACTTGATCCTCAGTACTGTATATATCTGGTGTGGTACTATATTTCTGTAACTGCAGGGGAAAGAGAAACTTAAGGTCATCCCCAGCTATCAAGTGTAAGACCAGCTTGGGTTATTAGAGACCCTATCATGGTGAGGGGTGGGGGGTATAGAAGAAAGGCTACAAAGACTGGGATGGTATGAGAAGTCATAGGCCACGAAGTACAGTGGCAAATCACCTTCCGGAACATATGTAGTCACAACTGTAGTTCAACTCCCACACCACATCTGTCTCCAAGGCAAGCTGGTGGTATGCTCAAGGACAACAAGTAGAATTGGCCCTGGTCACAGAGCTGCTGGCCTAGATATTAGGTTGCACAGGACTGAATTTATGCATTAAGCCACACTGCCACTTCTACAGATGACCCTGTCTGAAGGACATATTTACTTTACAATTTATTTAATATTCTTTCTTTATGTATAGTCTGCTCAGACCATTTATCCCTGAATTCCTGCCTATGTTTATGAACTCAAACTGCTGTTTCGAATCTCATCTCAAATTTACATGGGGTTACACTTTGACTTTTTAGAAACTGCACATTTTATTGACCACGGGTTCTGGAAAAGCCCCTTCCCCTCGGTTCTCAGACATATTTGGCCATCTCTGTTTTGTCATTGATCCTTTTACTCCCCATTCTCAAACTGCAGTTTCCCACTCACAGTTCTTTTCTTAAGAAATGATTGTTCGAGTCACTTTTCAGGGGGCGGGGCAAGATGGCAGCGCCGGGAGGACTCTCATTCTGAGGAGCAGCACAGCAGGATTGGCACAGTGACCAGCAATCAGAACTCGCGGCCATAAAACACAAGTGGTTGTGTTTCTCAGGTGAGAGGATACCCCATGGTGGGGGATTCGATCAGCTTTAACTCACCCGGCTAAACCGCAGAAGAGATCCCCGTTCCGCCAGGCGCTTGGTCGCCAGCCCAGAGCTACCCACCAGTGCGATCTGGTCACGGTCCCAGACTGAACTGTGGGCCCACAACACCATAGACTGGATTTCCCAGTCGGGAGATAACCCCACGGAGCAGGAAACAATTGGGACCGACCCCAGGTTGCCCAGACATCCCCTGGAAAAAACTCGGGTTCCGCGGGTGCCCCAGGAGCCAGCCCGGACCCAGAGCCGGGAGGGACAAAGGCGCCTGCACAGAGCCCTGCCTGTGCGCGTGATTCGCCGCCTCAGATAGAACTGTGGGCACCAGGGCAACAGGGCACCAGACTGCGTGTCTCTGGCAGGAGGAAACCCCCAGCGGAGGGGGTCAGCAGCTCTAACGCTTAGGACACCCAGCACCAAAACACTTCCTGGACTCACGCAGACTCTAGTGCAGGCAGGAGCACTGTGCTCTGCCGCCATTGTTGCGTTCCCCTGGGGCACTGGGACACACAGCTGCATCCTCGGACCTGCAGGAGCCGAAGAGCCATTACAGCAGCCCTCAGATACTGTGCCAGGGATCGGCCAGTTGTCCCTGGCTGGACTGCCAAAACTCTAGGAATCCCTGATCCTTCAGGGGGGCTGCACCCACAGCGTCTGGACCAGAGTGGTGCCTACAGCCGCCATCCCAGACAGAGACACACAACTTCTGGTCCAGAGTGAGGCACCCAGCCTCCAGACCAGAGCAGTGCCCCCAGGCGCCAACTCAACCTAGGTGCACATTCTCCAGGTCCAGAGCAGAGCAATCAGCCTTTGGCCCAGAGACTTGCTGAGTGCACCTCCCACTTTCTCAGACAGAACTGTGGGCCCCAGGATAACAGACTGAGTTTCCCTGTTGGGAGAAAACCCCATAGCTAGGGAATCAGCAGTTTCTTCAAGAGGACTGTACATGGAAATTTAGTGAGCAGCAGCACACTAAATTTATAACAAGAAACCCAGCAGTGGGGCAGCTGTCTTGAGAAATTTTATGGGTAAGAGGAGATCCCCCCTGCCTAACATAGACCACAGCTACTACTCAGGGCTATAAACCTGAGGTGAGCAGTGGCAACTCCGGAGAAACACTGGCCATACAGTAACCATAACCAAAAAGCAGAGAAGGACTCCTTCAGGAAAAATCATCTTCCGGCCAAGGGGATACTCCCTACCTCAGGACTCCAGGAAGCACAGAAGCTAACAGCCAAAACCTAAATCAGCCCAATGGGTAGAGGTCAGCGTAAAGGCTCAACCAACAAAAGACAGAGCAATATGGCATCTCCAGAACCCAGCCATCCGGGGCGAACAGCCCTGAACAATGCAGCATAATAGAAAATCAAGAAGATGACCTTACATCTATGTTGATGAAGAGAATAATAGAGGAAACAGATAAAATACGTAAAGAATTAGAGGAAGATAAAACCAAACAGATCATGGCTATCCGTAAAGAAATGGAGGAAGATAAAGACAAGCAAATTAGGGCCATCCGTGAAGAAATACGGGAAGATGCAGCCAAACAGCTTTGGCCTTCAGAGAAGAAATAATTAAATCACTGAAAGAAATCAAAGAGACAGAGTTGAAGGAACTAAAAGAAAAAGAGGAAAATACAAGCAGACAGGTGAAGGAAGTAAACAAAACAACTCAAGACCTGAAGATAGAACTAGAAAAATTAAAGAAAACACAAATGGAGGAAATAATGGAGAGGAAGAATTTAGGGAAGAAAACAGGAACTACAGAGGTAAGCATAACCAACAGAATACAAGAAATGGAAGAAAGAATCTCAGGTGTAGAAGATACAATGGAAGAAATCAATGTATCTGTCAAAGAAAATGTTAAATCCAAAAAATTCCTGACACAGACCATCCAAGAAATCCAAGACAATATGAAAAGACAAAACCTAAGAATAATAGGAATAGAGGAAAAAGAAGACTCCCTTCTCCAAGGCCCAGAAAATATTTTCAACAAAATCATTGAAGAAAATTTCCCCAAGTTAAAGGAGAAGCCAATAAGGATACATGAGGCCTACAGAACACCCAACAAATTTGACCAGAAAAGAAAATCCTCCCGCCACATAATAATCAAAACAGGAAGTATACAGAACAAAGAAAAAATACTAAAAGCTGCAAGGGAAAAAGGCCAAGTAACATATAATGGCAAACTCATTAGAATCACACCTGACTTTTCAACAGAAACTATGAAAGCCAGAAGGGCCTGGACAGATATCATGCAGACCCTAAGAGAACACAGATGTCAACCCAGGCTACTATACCCTGCAAAACTCTCAGTCCTCATAGACGGAGAAAACAAGATATTCAATGACAAAAACAAATTTCAACAATACCTACACACAAATCCAGTGTTACAGAAGACACTGGAAGGGAAAATACAACCCAAGAAAATTAGCTTCTGTCAAGAAAACACAGGAAATAATTAACCTTACTACAGCAAAACAAAAAGCAACCAAGCACACAAACTTATGAACACAGCCAACATCAAAATCAAAGGATCTAACAGCCACGGGTCATTAATCTCTCTCAACATCAGTGGACTCAACTCTCTAGTAAAAAGACACAGATTAACAGAATGGATACGTAAACAAAACCCAGCAATCTGTTGCATACAAGAAACACACCTAAGGCACAAAGATAGACATTACCTGAGGGTAAAAGGTTGGAAGATGACTTTCCAAGCAAATGGACCCAAGAAACAAGCAGGAGTAGCCATTCTAATATCTGATAAAATAGACTTTCAACCAAAATTAATAAAAAGAGATGAGGAAGGACACTTCATACTCATCAATGGAAAATTCCACCAGGAAGACATCACAATCCTGAACATCTATGCCCCAAATACAAGAGCACCCACATTTGTAAAAGAAACATTGATAAAATTTAAACCACATATAGATCCCCACACATTAATAGTGGGAGACTTCAACACCCCACTCTCAACAAAGGACAGGTCAACAAAACAGAAATTAAACAAAGAAACAATATCTCTGACAGAGGTCATGAATCAAATGGACCTCACAGACATCTACAGAACTTTACACCCAAACACAAAAGAATTTACCTTCTTTTCAGCACCTCATGGAACCTTCTCCAAAATAGACCATATAGTTGGTCACAAAGCAAGCCTCAACAGATACAAGAAGACTGAAATAATCCCCTGTATCCTGTCTGATCACCATGGAATAAAGCTGGACTTCAACAACAACAGAAATAGCAAAAAGTCTACACACTCATGGAAACTGAACAACTTGTTACTAAATGACAGCTGGGTCAGGGAAGAAATAAAGAAAGAAATTAAAGCCTTTCTAGAACTCAATGAAAATGAAGACACAACATACCCTAACTTGTGGGACACAATGAAAGCAGTGCTAAGAGGAAAGTTCATAGCACTAAGTGCCTTCAAGAAGAAATTCGAGACAGCTCATTCAAGCAACTTAATGGCCCACTTAAAAACCCTAGAAAAAGAAGAAGCAGACACACCAAAAAGGAGTAGACGGCTGGAAATAATCAAACTCAGGGCTGAAATCAATCAATTAGAAACAAATAAAACAATTCAAAGAATCAATGAAACCAAGAGCTGGTTCTTTGAGAAAATCAACAAGATAGACAAACCCTTAGCCAAGCTAACTAAAAGGCAGAGAGACACCACCCAAATCAACAAAATCAGAAATGAAAAGGGGGACATAACTACAGACACTGAGGAAATCCAAACAATCATTAGGACTTACTTCAAAAGTCTATATGCCACAAAATTTGAAAATCTAAATGAAATGGACAATTTTCTTGATCGATTTGACTCACCAAAGCTGAATCAGGACCAGGTAAATCAAATAAATAGTCCTATATCCCCCAAAGAAATAGAAGCAGTCATCAAAAGTCTCCCATCCAAAAAAAGCCCAGGACCTGATGGCTTCAGCGCAGAATTCTACCAGACCTTCAAAGAAGAGCTAACTCCAATTCTCTTCAAACTATTCCACATAATAGAAACAGAAGGAACATTACCAAACTCATTCTATGAAGCCACAATCACCTTGGTACCTAAACCTCACAAAGACTCAACAAAGAAAGAGAATTTCAGGCCAATCTCCCTTATGAACATTGATGCAAAAATACTTAACAAAATACTTGCAAACCGGATCCAAGAACACATCAAAGATATTATCCACTATGACCAAGTAGGCTTCATCCCAGGTATGCAGGGGTGGTTCAATATACGGAAATCCATCAATGTGATCCACCATATTAACAAACTGAAAGAAAAAAACCACATGATAATCTCCCTAGATGCTGAAAAAGCATTTGACAAAATCCAACATCCATTCATGTTTAAAGTACTGGAGAGATCAGGGATACAAGGCACATATCTAAACATAGTAAAGGCGATATACAGCAAGCCTATAGCCAACATCAAACTGAACGGAGAGAAACTTAAAGCAATCCCTCTGAAATCAGGGACAAGACAAGGCTGCCCACTGTCTCCATATCTCTTCAACATAGTGCTGGAAGTCCTTGCTAGAGCAATAAGACAGTCGAAGGAGATCAAGGGGATACAGATGGGAAAGGAAGAAGTCAAATTATCACTATTTGCAGATGATATGATAGTATATATGAGTGACCCCAAAAACTCTACCAGGGAACTCCTACAGCTGAAAAACACCTTCAGCAAAGTGGCTGGATACAAAATTAACTCAAAAAAATCAGTAGCACTCCTGTATACAAAAGACAAAAGGGCTGAGAAAGAAATTAGAGAAACAACACCATTCACAATAGCCACAAATGACATAAAGTACCTTGGCGTAACCCTAACCAAGCAAGTCAAAGACTTGTATGAAAAAAATTTCAAATCTCTGAAGAAAGAATTAGAGGAAGATATGAGAAGATGGAAAGATCTCCCATGCTCATGGCTTGGCAGGATTAACATAGTAAAAATGGCCATCTTACCAAAAGCAATCTACAGATTTAATGCAATTCCCATCAAATTGCCAACACAATTCTTTATAGACCTGGAAAGAAAAATTCTCAACTTCGTATGGAATAACAAGAAACCGAGAATTGCTAAAACAATCCTCTACAATAAAAGATCTTCTGGAGGTATCTCCATCCCTGATCTCAAGCTGTACTATAGAGCAACAGTTATAAAAACTGCATGGTACTGGCATAGAAACAGAATGGTGGATCAATGGAATCGAACAGAAGACCCAGAAATAAACCCACACACTTACGGACACCTGATTTTTGACAAAGATGCCAAAACCATACAATGGAAAAAAGACAGCATCTTTAACAAATGGTGCTGGTCCAACTGGATGTCTACATGTAGAAAAATGAAAATAGATCCATACTTATCACCCTGCACAAAACTGAAGTCCAAGTGGATCAAAGACCTCAACATAAAACCAGACACATTAAATCGGCTAGAAAAAAAAGTGGGGAATACCCTAGAACTCATTGGTACAGGAGAAAACTTCCTGAACAGAACACCAACAGCACAGGCTCTAAGAGCAACAATCAATAAATGGGACCTCATGAAATTGAAAAGCTTCTGTAAAGCAAAGGACACCGTCATCAAAACAAAGCGACTGCCTACAGATTGGGAAAGAATCATCACCAACCCTCTATCTGACAGAGGACTCATATCCAATATATATAAAGAACTAAACAAGCTGAAAAGCAACAAACCAAGTAATCCACTTAAAAAATGGGGAACAGAGCTAAAGAGAGAATTCTCTGCAGAGGAATATCGAATGGCAGAGAAGCACTTAAAGAAATGCTCAACCTCATTAGCCATTAGGGAAATGCAAATCAAAACAACCCTGAGATTTCACCTTACACCCATCAGAATGGCCAAGATGAAAAACTCAAGGGACAACACATGCTGGAGAGGTTGTGGAGAAAGGGGAACCCTTCTCCACTGCTGGTGGGAATGTAAACTGGTACAACCACTCTGGAAATCAATCTGACGCTTTCTCAGACAACTAGGAATAGCGCTTCCTCAAGATCCAGCCATACCACTCCTAGGCATATACCCAAAAGAGGCACAAGTACACAAAAAGGACTTTTGCTCAACCATGTTTGTAGCAGCTTTATTTGTAATAGCCAGAAGCTGGAAACAGCCCAGATGCCCCTCAACTGAAGAATGGATGCAGAAACTGTGGTACATCTATACAATGGAGTATTACTCAGCAATGAAAAATAAGGAAATCATGAAATTTGCAGGTAAATGGTGGGACCTGGAAAGGATCATCCTGAGTGAGTTGTCCCAGAAGCAAAAAGACCTACATGGTATATACTCACTCATATAAACATACAATATAAATTAACCCACTAAAATCTGTACATCTAAACAAACTAAGCAAAAGAGAGGACCCTAACTAAAATGTTCAATCCCCATCCTGAAAGGCAAAGAGGATGGACATCAGAAGAAAACGAAAATAGGAAACAACCTCGGAACCCGCTACAGAGGGCCTCTGAAAGCCAGAAGAAAACAGGAAACAACCTTGAAACCTGCCACAGAGGGCCTCTGAAAGCTTCTGCAGTATAGACTGTCAAAGCAGATGCTGAGCCTGATGGCCAACTGATGGGCAGAGTGAATGTAATTTTATGTAAGAAGTGGGAAATAGTAAGAGCTGGAGGGAACGGGAACTCCACAAGCAGAGCAACAGAACAAGATAATTTGAACACAGGGAACTTCCCAGAGACTCATACTCCAACCAAGGACTATTTGTGGAGATGACCTGGAACCCCTGCACAGGTGTAGCCCATGGCAGTTCAGTGTCCAAGTGGGTTACATAGTAATGGGAAGAGGGACTGCCTCTGACATAATCTGATTGGCCTGCTCGTTGATCACCTCCCCCTGAGGGGGGAGCAGCCTTACCAGGCCACAGTAGAGGACAATGCAGCCACTTTTGATGAGAACTGATAGACTAAGATCAGAAAGAAGGAGAGGAGGACCTCCCCTATCAGTGGACTTGGGGAGTGGCATGCATGCAGAAAGGGGAGGGAGGGTGGGATCGGCAGGGGAGGAGGGAGGGGCTTATGGGGGGATACAAAATGAACAAAGTGTAATTAATAAAAAAAATAAAAGATTTAAAAAAAAAAAGAAAAGAAATGATTGTTCAAGATGATACCTCCATGTGGATGGAGTTCTGACCATAGGCAGAATTCCATTGTTCATATTACAAGATAGTTACATTTGCAAATTATATTTTACGATTGCTCCCACAAATGTCTTAATATGTGCCAGATATTGTGATAAATACCTATTAAAAATGAATCTTCAAACCTCTAAAACACTGAAGCAATGTGTTCCAGCATCACTACCACCTTCACCATATTAAAACTAGCTGTTTTTGGAGACAGAATAGAAATACAAATACAAAAATACATTAAGGGGTGGAATGTGAGTTCTGAACAACATACTCAGCTCACTCTAATTCCAAGGCTGTCAGCCCTTATATGCCTCTGAGAACTGCAGGATTCTGAGTCACATGCCCCAACTTTCTTCTCTGAAACTCTGAGCCTGGCAGAGAGCGACACATGCAGTAAGTATAAACATGTGCTAAATTTAAACCCACACACTCCAAAGCAAACAGATCCGATGCTTCAAATCCATCTCCCAGGTTCTCTCTATTGTTCTTACCTAGAACAATGTGTTTAAGTTGTTCCACCGTGATTGGTATGTCTTGTCCCTCAGGGACCTGCCTCAAAAAAATCACAGCCGACAATTTTCAAGCAATGGCTGTGTTCTAGGAAGTGCTTTATTCCACTCTAACCCTAACAAAGTGAGCCTCATCATTGCTGCCTTTTAACAGACTGGGCATAGGTTAAGAACCTGAAAGTCACCACTCCCATCCATTAGGCTTTACTGCCTTTGACAATACCTCTAATACTTGTCTCCATAAAAATCTATATTTATTTCTTCTTTATTTCCATTCCAAAGTCTCAGAGTAGATTCTCAAATATATGGTTATTTTAAAAAAGAAAGGTGTCTTTTCTAGGTTACTATCACACCCTGGCAACACAGTTGACTACTTTTAACTGTTATTAAATAAATACTTTTCATTAGAGTTGGATTCAATATCACATGTTCATTTTGTCTACTAATATCAGCCTCCAAAACCTTTCATCATTGGTTCATTTAAGAGAGAAGGCTGCTTGTGTCTACCTAGATGTGATAGTTAGCTTTCATTGTCAACTTGACAGGACCTAGAATCATATGGGAAGAGAAGTGCAAAGAGGAGTTGGCTAGATAAGATTTGCCTATGGGCATGTCTTTTGGGACTTGTTTGATTATCTGAAATGATGCTAGAAGACAAAGCTTACTTTGGGTGTCACTACTCCTTGAGTTTGTGGTTCTGGGCCATAAAACCAACCCTATATCTGACATAGGGCTAATATCCAGAATTTATAAAGAACTCAAGAAGTTAAACAGCAACAAATCAAGTAATCCAAGTAAAAAAATGGCGTACAGAGCAAAACATAGAACTCTAAATAGAGGAACATTGAATTGCAGAGAAACACTTAAAGAAATGCTCAACATCCTTAGTCATCAGGGAAATGCAAATCAAAACAAACAACCCTGAGATTTCACTTTACAACCATCAGAATGACTAAGATCAAACATGCAAAGTGACAACACATGCTCAAGAGGATGTGGAGAAAGAGGAACCCTCTTTCATTGTTGGTGGGAATATAAACTTGTATAACCACTTTGGAAATCAATCTGGTGCTTTCCCAGACAATTAGGAATAGTACCACCTATACCACTCCTAGGCATATATCCAAAAAAGGCTCAAGTACACAACAAGGACATTTGCTCAACCATGTTCATAACAGCTTTATTTGTAATAGCCAGAAGCTGGAAACAACCCAGATGCCCCTCAGTTGAGGAATGGATACAGAAATTGTGGTACATTTACACAATGGAATACTACTCAGCAATTAAAAACAAGGAACTCATGAAATTTGCAGGCAAATTGTGGGATCTAGAAAAGATCATCCTGAGTGAGGTGTCCCAGGAGCAGAAAGACACACACGGTACATTCTCAGTTATAAGTTTATATTAGACATATAATATAGGATAATCATACTAAAATCTGTACACCTAAAGAAGCTAAGCAAAAAGGAGGACCCTGGATAAGATGCTCAATCTTCATTCAGAAAGGCAAATGGGACTGACATTGGAAGAGGGAGCAAACAGGGAACAGGACAGGAGCCTCTCACAGAGGGCCTCTGAAAGACTCTATCCAACAGGTAATAAAAACATATGCTGAGACTCATAGCCATACTTTGGGCAGAGTGCAGGGAATCTTATCAAAGAAGGGGGAGAGAGAAAGACCTGGAGGGGACAGGAGCTCCGCAAGGAGAACAACAGAACCAAAAATTTTTGCACAGGGATCTTTTGTGAGACTGATACTCCAAAAAAGGACCATGCATAGAAATAAACTAATGGGGAGGAGGTTCCCCCTATCAGTGGACTTGGCAAGGGGCACGGTGGAGATGAGGGAGGGAGGGACTGGGAGGGAATGAGGGATCGGGACATGGCTGGGATACAGAGTTAATAAAATGTAACTGATAAGAAAAAAATAAAATTAAAAAAAAAGAGAAAGAGATGATGGAAAATTTCAAGGGAACAGAATTTTTCAGGTACAGCTAGTTGATGCACATATGAATTCACAGAGACAACCTGCCCAAGACCTTCTTAAGTTCAAACTAAATAGAATCCCAATATATGTGCCCTTTGAAACAGTATATTAATGTAAGTGCATGTATGTCTATACATATGTATGTATATTAGCTAAATTTATATTATATATATATATATATATAAAATCTGGAAAAATATATCTTATTTCAAGTTACTGAATTATATATGTGTAAATCAGAAAATTATATATTTTATATTTATCTATATTGAAATTAGACTTACTATAAAAATATTTTCCTTTGAAAACATTCAAAATTTAACTTTAATAAAGATAACATAAGGTTTAAAAAAAAGAAATAAACTATAACCTCTGCACAGATGTAACTCAGCAGCTCAGTCTCCAAGTGGGTTCCCTAGTAATGTCTCTGACATGAACTCAGTGGCCTACTCTTTGATTACCTCCACCGGAATGGGAAGCAGCTTTACCAATCCAAAGAGGAAAAAAATGAAGCCAGTTCTGATGAGACCTGATAGACGAGGGTCAGATGGAAAGGGGGAGGACCTCCCCTATCATTGGACTGGGGTAGGGGCATAGGAGAAGAAGAGGGAGGGAGGGTAGGATTGGGAGGGGATAGTGGAGGGAGCTATAGCTGGGATACAAAGTGAATAAACTGGAATTAATAAAAATAATAAAATAAAAATATCAAAAAAGAAAGGATCAAGCCACCTGAACGAACACTAATGAGAAAGTAAGCAACATCAACGCTTTCATTTCTCTTTCCTTTTAACTGTGAATATGATGTTACTAGTTGTTTCAAGTTTCTGCTGCCTTGACTCCCCAGCAGTGACACACTACATCCTGGAATCGTGAACTAAAAGAAATACTTTATCCAAGACACCTGTGTCAGGTTGTTTTATCACAGCAAAAGAAATTAGAGCAGCAGGTCAAATCTATCAATTTTCTTCAGGATTTCAAGTTTGTAGGAAATATGAACCAAGGCTTGTAAAGTGTCTGCATGCTGAACTGGGAAAACAGGTGTTCACCTTCAATGGAACAGCATGTGCCATGGTTATTCTCAGTGCTTTACCAGTTGTTTTCCACTCTGCTGGCTCATGAGAGGCACTCAGTTGATGCGTAGTTCATGGGAAGTAGCACAAAACATGGCAAGAATGCAGACCTTGGATCTGTTCATTCACCTAAGCGCCACCAATCAATAAACTGAGTTCTAACTCTGTGCAAGTTTCTGTTATAACCTGAAGGGTTTCCATGAGAATTAAATAGACATAAGTCTTGTATTTATTATAGTGACAGAATAAATGATCTTTCATATGTAAGTGTTAATCCCATTCCTCTTAAACAAACATCTGTGAGTAAATGCTCAAATTTGCTTTTCTCCCTCTGGCATTTTACACTCTATAGGCCAGGATATGTGAATCCCATAAAGTTTTGTATCTGTGTGATTCTTTCTGAAGGTTGGTTTTGATCGTGTCTACCATGTCTGTGTTTTTCTTTTGATCAATAATGATTCAACAGGTATTTACCAGGTATCTGTTATGTTCCTGGGACTAGATTGGGCTCTGGGACATCAGGTCTGTATTAGATTCATATCAACTCTCAAAAAGAGGGAAGTTATCTTACTTATGTCTATTATTGCTGCTTCTATGAAACACCATGACCAAAAGCACATTAAAGAGGAAAATGGATTATTCAGCTTAAACTTCCACATTATTGTTCTTCATTGGAGGAAGTCAGAACAGGAATTCAAGCAAGGCAGGAACCTGGAGACAGGAACTGGTACAGAGGCTATGGAAGGGTGTTGCTTATTGCCTTTCTTCTCGTGGCTTTCTCAGCATGATTTCTTATAGAACCCAGGACCACAAGTACAGGAAAGACACCACCCATAGTGGGCTTTGCCATCCCCCATTTATCACTAATTAAGAAAATGCTGGATCTTATGGAGGCATTTTTTTTTCCAATTAAGGCTCCCCCCCCTTTCAGAAAATTATAATTAGTGTGTAAAGTTGACATAAAGTTAGCCAGCACAGAGGGCTAGCTTCAGGTAGTTCAAGATATTATGGGAAAGCATACTCAAAGCAAAATATGTTGTATTAATAGTCCATAATTCATAGTACCTATATTTTCTATGCCTTGTTAAATATTTCTCATCCTAGAATGCTGCTGGGTACAATAACTGAGAAGACTAAACACTGTAATCAAGCTGTAGAGTGATGTAAATAGCATCAGACAGAGTTTTGGTGTTTGTTACCTTATTGATCAATTGGTTCAGATGACTGAAAATTCCAGGTACAATTGATTTTAGGCAAATATTCCTTGGGGAAATTAAAATAGGACCAGGAATTGCTTTCTTTATGTTTTTCAACATTTATTGTTCATCATTGAATCCACTACTATCAGGCTCTTTCCTAGAGATAGGAAAATAAAGACGCACATGGCTAGGCTTCTGGATGACAATCGAGAGCACATCAGACGAAAGCTGTGGCTTCTGCTAATTGACCTTTGCTGAATTTCTGTGTTTATCTGTGGGCAGAGAGCTGTATGTTGGATGCTAACTATTGTGCCATGTGTCTCACCCCTTGACCTAAAGATAAAGCCAATCTTTCTAATTGACTGGTACAGGGGATCATAATTAGGCATCATGTGTACCTCTTCAAATTTATCACAACAGCAAGAGAGCAGGACCAATTAGGCTACAATCTAAACCACAAGTAGCAAATAAGGATTGCTATGATGTTAGTAACAACAGTCATCTTGACAGGCTCTAGAATTCTCTGGGAGATGGGCATCTGGCCATTCCTGTTAGGAATTACCTTTAGTTAAAGAAAATAGGAACACCTAGTATGGTAGGACAGTGGGGTTGGCACTATTCCTGTGTAGGGTTCCTGGGCTGTATAAGACAGAGAAAGTGAACTAAGATTATATATTCATTGGTTACTTCAGACAGTAGCCATAATGTGATCAGCTGCCTCAACCTCCTGGTCCCTTGATTTCCATTTCATGATGCTGTGGGGTGTCCCTGAAATGTGTGTGGCAGGAGGAAGAATGATTTGTGAGAGGCAAGACAGAAATCCAATTCAACATGATTTAACTAGTTGTTGCTGGTTCAGACTTCTAGAATCTGACACACATGTTTAAATTTTAAGTAATTAAGTAGAGTACAATTTGATGAAAAAGTTTCCTGGTAACAAATATCTCAATTCCATCTGCATAAAAAATCTTAAGGAAGTTTTAGTGGGGGGGGAGGAGGGGGGAATCAGGTGTGGCCTCAGTCATACAGATGCCATAAAGGTCATCAAGCCTCCAAGTACAGGTGACATCTCTCCTAAGAATGGGTTGCATTGACTGAAAAGACAAGCTAAAAAGAAAGGCCAAGGGAGGAAGAGTCTGAGATAAACATAATGGTTTGGGGATCTGAGTGTGGGCCAGCATTATGGGTAGCACAGATTACCAGGCTATTCACAACATCCATTCCCAGCCTTACTGGTGAAACACAGGTATTCATATCCCTTCCGGTTAAAGAGACAACCCAATACTTAACATTCCTGGTTTCTCTAGTGCTTACTTGTGAGCAGAAATACTTCATAACATCTGCAATGATGCCCTGAGATAAAAATGAAATGAAAATGTGACCTTCTATAGGTCACTTTTTTCAGGGTATTTAATCATATCAATAGGAAAAGAAAACAACAGCTGTCAATTCTCAACATTCTTATCAATATTTGTCATTTTTTTCAAACATATTTATTTTGTGTATGTATGTGTATGTGGAAAAGGCAGATAGGCACTCACGTAGAAGTCAGAGGAAAATTTGTGGTCATTGGCTCTTTTCTTTCACCATGTGATTACCAGGGATTGAACTCAAGTCCTCAGGCTTGGAGGCAAGCACTTTTATCCACAAAGTCATCTTGTGGGTACATGGTGTAATTTTTAACTTACGTTAGTATTGAAATATGTAAAACGGAATTTTAGTGTATATGGGCTATCTTGTTTCCATATATAAATTGACAGGTTCCATGATTTACCTGTTCTATAGTTAGGGTGTTTTTATTTCCCCTGTATATTTTATATACCAGCATTTCTCTGTCTGTCTTTTGGTGCTGGTGGTGGTGGTGATGTTGGTTGTTCTATGTTTGGTTGGTTGGTTAGTTGGTGTTTGCCATACGTATTTGCCATGCATTGAATGTCAGTATATTTACCACTATGCTCCTTTTTGATTATTTCTTTGGAACCAGATATTGACCCTAAGGCTTCATGCATGCTAGCCGAGTGCTCTAACCAGACGAAGTTGCCACTTCCAATAATCTTTGTGAACCTTAATAACAAGTAACTTTTCTATCAAAACAGTAAAAAATCTCAAAGGTTTTTATCTACAAGGTTTACACTTTTTTATTTATCTCTGGGTCCTCAGTTCATCTAGACATTGTGAGGAAACTGTAAAATAAGGCTCTTAGTCAAGTACTTGCTTATCACAGTTTAGAGTGTCCATCTTTGGAGAATCTTTCGCTAGATTGTCCTTTCATCCTGAAGATTTTCACAGACTAGGTTTTCACTTACAAATGAGTGAGTTCTGCACTCTGTATTGTTAATACTATTTTGTGTGTTTTGTCTTCCTTTCTTTTGCTATGCTTGTTAACCCCCCCCCCACTTCTTTCATTTGTTCACATAAGCCAATTAATTCTGGTTTCTGGTCCATTCCTCTTGAGTCATTGACTGAAAAGCTATATATTTCCGTGTTCCGTTCTTCAGTTTAAACACCTACTCCACCTTGACTTCACAGTATCAAAATTCACAATGGACTTATCTATTCCCCTTAAAATACAAGTATCTTAGCATGTCAGTTATGTTTGGTTGCTGTGACAAAACATCACAACCAAGACAACTTATAGAAAGAAGAGTGTATTTAGCTTACAGTTCCAGAGGGAGAGTCTACCATGGCAGAGATATATGCCATCAGGCCATCAGATCAGGAAGTTGAGAGGCTATACTTCCATCCACATTCAGGAAGCATGAATGGGTAAATGGAAGTAGGGTGAAATTATAAACTTTCAAAGTCCACCCCTCAGTGACAGGCTTCTTCCAGAAATATTACACCTTCAAAAGTTTCTATAACCTTCCAAATCACTGCCACCATCTGGGGACCAATTGTGCAAATACATGAGCCTGTGGGGATGTTTCTCATTCAAACCATAACATCTGTCATCCATCCGCCATTGTCCACAATAATCTTTGTAGCCGTGTTTTTATCTCTATCTTATTTGTAAGGTCTTCATTAGTATCTCGCTTTTCACATTAAGCTGTGTTGAAGTGCATGCACCCAATGTTCAGCTGATTTTCTCATTATTTCTCCTTTATTTCTTTTTATTCCCCCTATTAGCAGTCCTTCTTCCCATTATTATGGAACCCACCTGGACACTAAGCTACCATGGGCTACATCTGTGCAGGGGTTCTAGGTTATCTCCATGCATGGTACTTGGTTGGCGTATGAGTCTCTGGGAAGACCCCTGTGTTCAAATTTTCTGGTTCTTTTGCTCTACTTGTGGAGTTCCTGACCTCTCCAGATCTTACTATTTCCCACTTCTTACATAAGATTTCGTGTTCTCTGCCCAACAGTTGGCCATATATCTCATTGTCTGCTTTGATAGTCTGCAGGGTAGAGCCTTTCAGAGGCCGTCTGTGGCAGGTCCCTAACTTGTTTCCTGTTTTCTTCTTCTTCTGATGTCTATCCTCTTTGCCTTTCGGGATGGGGATTGAGCATTTTAGTCAGGGTCCTCCCTCTTGATTAGCTTCTTTAGTTGTACAGATTTTAGTAGGTTTATCCTATATTATATGTCTATGTGAGTGAGTATATGCCCTGTGTGTCTTTCTGCTTCTGGGACAGCTCACTCAGGATGATCCTTTCTGGGTCCCACCATTTACCTGCAAATTTCACGATTTCCTTATATTTCATTGCTGAGTAATATTCCATTGTGTAGATGTACCACAGTTTCTGCATCCATTCTTCAGTTGAGGGGCATCTGGGTTGTTTCCAGCTTCTGGCTATTACAAATAAAGCTGCTACAAACATGGTTGAGCAAAAGTCCTTTTTGTGTACTTGCGCCTCTTTTGGGTATATCCCTAGGAGTGGTATGGCTGGATCTTGAGGAAGCGCTATTCCTAGTTGTCTGAGAAAGCGCCAGATTGATTTCCAGAGTGGTTGTACAAGTTTACAATCCCACCAGCAGTGGAGGAGGGTTCCCCTTTCTCCACATCCTCTCCAGCATGTGTTGTCACTTGAGTTTTTGAACTTGGCCATTCTGATGGGTGTAAGGTGAAATCTCAGGATCGTTTTGATTTGCATTTCCCTAATGGCTAATGACACTGAGCATTTCTTTAAACGTATCTCTGCCATTCAATATTCCTCTATCAGCAACAAACCAAGTAATCCAATTAAAAAATGGGGAACAGAGCTAAAGAGAGAATTCTCGATAGAGGAATAATGAATGGCAGAGAAACACTTAAAGAAATGCTCAGTTTTATATTTTCTTCTTTGTCAATAACCAGTTGCTTCATTTATCTACTCCTACTTTTTATATAAATAATTGTGTTTTGGAATAAACTTAGATCCCTTTTTCTTGAATTTCCATTCTTATGAAAGACATCTTTCTTCCTCCTAGAGTTCTGATTAGAGGAAAGCTTCATGCTGCTTTTTCATACCAAGGGGCATTGCAACTTCAACTGTCAAACATGAGAGCCTTGAACTGTAAATAGTGTCCATTCACACACGGTTACAGTATCACTTCAATTTAAATTTTACCTTAATCTTAGATATTTGAAGACTTATCTTTTTAAAGAACTTGACTACATACCATAAAATGTATATGCAAAAATACAGTTAATAGGAAGCTGCACTAATGAGCTTTTTCTTCCATGCTATTAAAATTAAATTTCCAATTCATGATATATTTCTTGTATCTACTTATCAAGCCAGACATTTAGTTGTGTCATCCAAGAGACTATGAGTTTATTATAGACTTGAATTGGGTTTGTTTGTTAATTTGGCAATTACCACAAATATTACCAGTTCTAACTTTCTTATGCTTTGGAGGACTTATAAAAAAAGGTATTTTGTGTTCCAGATTTTTTCATAAAAATGTGGTTATCAGTAACTAGCTCCTGAAAGTTTTATATAGATGAAATAAAATTGTTTATGAACATTATTTCATCACAATATCTGATATGTAGCACAAAGGAAAGAATTAAAACTAAAAAATAGCCTCAAAAATGTTTATCAGTTTATCAGAAATGTGCTAGATGTGTATGAATATGAATGAATGAGAGTCTTAACAGCTCACACAGAAGCTATGTATTGTATATTGCAAAAAGCAATATTTTCTCAACATGGAGGTAATATGGTTTTATTTTATGAGCAAAAGCATGTGGAGCTCAGCTGGTATCCAAGCCCTAGAGGGAGAGCATCCCTGACCTTGGGATCATATTCCAGCTTCTCTCTGACACCCTCATGCTTCTCATGTGTTAAAAACACAGAGGAGATTATTTGCTATTTATTAGAGGGTATTATCACCTCTATGAAGAATGCTCTACTACTGGCACATATTCAGAGAGCCATCTTTCTTAAAGTAGGAACTGAAAGAGAAATTTGGATTAACGATTCTCAGGATAGAGAGCTAATATTGAAGAATAAAAGGAGATTAATACTTTATTAAAGATCAAAATTTGGAGGAAGCAGCTCATGGAGGAGAGCTGAAAAACCACGTTCTCATTGTGTATGTGTGTTGAGCTTGCATTGCAGTGAAAGTGTTACAGGCTCATCATATATTCCCACATTGTGAGTGTCACTCAAGTTAAGTTCCTTAGCCATGTCTTAAAGTTCTCTACTCTTGAAAGACAACAGAAAATCAAGGTAGTATCTCATGAGATGTTTGAAAACTGAAAATGAGTTCAAGACTCCTCCCTACATTTTCTTCTAACAGGCTTAGTGGTCTTTGATTTTAGTTGGATTTTAGTTTTGTGCAGGGTGATAAGTATGGGTTTATTTGCATTTTTCTATATGTAGACATCCAGTTAGAACAGCACCATTTGTTGAAGATGCTATCTTTTTTCCATTGTATGGTTTTGGCATCTTAGTCAAAAATCAGGTGTCCATAAGTGTGTGGGTTTAATTTTTTGCTGTTGGTGTTCTGTTCAGGAAGTTGTCTCCCGTGCCAATGAGTTCCAGGCTCTTCCCCACTTTTTCATCTAACAGGTTTAGTGTGTCTGGTTTTATATTGAGGTCTTTGATCCACTTAGACTTTAGTTTTGTGTAGGGTGACAATTATGGATCTATTTGCCTTTTTTACATGTAGCCATCCAGTTAGATCAGCAGCAGTTGTTGAAGATGCTATCTTTTTACCATTGTATGGTTTGGGCATCTTTGTAAAAAATCAGGTGTCCATAAGTGTGTGGGTTATTTTTGGATCTTCTATTCTATTCCATTGATCCACCATTCTGTTTCTATGCCAGTACCATGCAGTTTTTAGTATTGTTGCTCTATAATATGGCTTGAGATTAGGGATGGAGATACCACCAGAAGATCTTTTATTGTAGAGGATATTTTAGAGATTCTGGGTTTCTTGTTATTCCATATGAAGTTGAGAATTTTTCTTTCCAGGTCTGTAAAGAATTGTGTTGGTAATTTGATGGGAAATGCATTGAATCTGTAGATTGCTTTTGGTAAGATGGCCATTTCTACTATGTTAATCCTGCCAAGCCATGAGCATGGGAGATCTTTCCATCTTCTGATATCTTCTTCTATTTCTTTCTTCAGAGACTGAAAGCTTTTTGTTTTCATACAAGTCTTTGACTTGCTTGGTTAGGTTCACACCAAGGTACTTTATGTACTTTGTGGCTATTGTGAAGAGTGTTGTTTCAGTGGGAGGAGGATCCAACTGAGATACAATGTGAATAAACTGTAATTAATAAAAAGAAAAAGAAAAAAGAAAAGAAAAATGAAAATGAAGCTAGGTGACCAGGGGAGGGAGAACTCTGGTTGTGCGATACCCATGTAAACCTATGTCTAAAGATACAAGGAACAACTACCGTAAGTTGAGAAAGGGGAGAAACAACTAGAAGAGTTGTTTTTAATCTTTAATCTTTACAGTGCTGAGGTAGAAGCAGATATCTTCTGTGATGCTTCAAATATGCAAAGTAGATGCCATAAATTATTTAGTTACTATTTATTGAATATTTTTTCTGAGTCCATACACATGACTATTATATTTCCAGTGTGCACAGTGTTTATTTTTATTATCTCACTTAATTTTCATAATGCTACAGTGACAATATTGGTTCATATGCTTAAAAACTACGTTATACTGCTTCTTAGTTGCTGAAAAGCATAATTTTTATCAATATGAAGTCATCATGATTTAATTGAAAACAATTGGGCTTTTCAGGTTGATCAATCTAAGCTTATTTTCCAACTCTGCTATCCATTAGTTTTCTTACAACGATCAACATGATCAACATAATTTAAGTTCTCTTAGACTCAATCTGCTCATGCATAAAATAGGAGTACTAATGACTACCTCATAAGCTACTTGCAGAATTAAAATGAAATACGTTTACATAAAACATATTAAAATTGAACATTTATTGAACACTTTTGTTGTATCAAGCATATATTAACCACTTTGTAAACATTTTATTTAATTCTCACAACATCCCTGATAAAGTAGCATGCATTCCAACTTATTTTAAAGATGCAAAGGTTCATAAAATCACCCCTCCCTCAAGACCATAAAACAAGTAACTACCCTAGTTGACATTTTAAGCCCCTTTATCTTGCTTTATGATGGCCTTAACTACTCATCTTCAAAGTATATAAAGGCCTGAAAAATAGTAGAAATATTCACCATTTTACAAGGTTTTTATGTAAGTGCTTCCTCATTGTAAGATAAGATAGTTATGGTTGCTCTAAAGTCCCTTCCAGCACTGACTCTTGTTTATGCAAAAACAGTTTTCGTAAGCTCCTGGGTAGGAAATAAGCATATGTTGGCCAACTCTGGCTTGATATGAGCCATAAAACCACACTTCCTTGAATTGCCTGTGACAGACAATTCACAATCAGTATTTGCAAGGAATATCTGTGTTACAATTATAGCCATTTCTCCCTGAAATTTTCTTCCTTAAAGTTTCATTGAACCTTTCCCTTTCCTTTATTGAGCTACCTCTATTCTGCATGCACAGTTAAAGAACAAAGTGGGTTCTTCAGGAAACTTCCACTGTGCTTGCTTTTGATGTTAAGTTTTGCCGAGTTAGAAGCCCATATATATTGATCCTGAATACTGCTTCTTCCAAAACATTGTCTCTGAGGTATGGGCAATGTAGCTTCATATACTCATCATTATTTCTGATACCACCAGGCATATTCATATTATTATGTTTCTATTATTGGAATTTGGAACAATGAATAGGTGATGCTAAATTATCTCAATTTCACTACGAAGGAAATATATCCCAGAAAACTTGCTCAAAACAAAATAACATCCTTTTAGGGTCACATCAGGCCCTGGTAGTGTACATATCAAAAGATAGGCCTCTTCTGCAGGTGCCCCACCAGATTTTTCTCTTCGATTTGGTTTGACTTTGGGAGAAACGAAGGTCTTTCAAAATAAAACTGACTTACAGAAAATAAGACCTAGCACAGCCCCAGTCTTCACAGTATAAGGACTCAGTATTTCAACTTGGTTAAGGCCCAAGCAATAAGACAACTAAAGGGGATACAAACTAAAAAGGAAAAAGTCAAAGCATCACTATTTCTGGATGATAGGATAGTATAAATGAGTGACCCCAAAAATTCTATCAGGGAACTCTACAGCTGATAAACACCTTCAGCAAACTGGCTGGATACAAAATTACCTAGAAAAAAATCAGTAGCCCTCTTTTATAAAAAGACAAACTGACTGAGAAAGAAATTAGGGCAACAATACATTTCACAATAGCAACAAAAATATAAAGTATCTTGGTGTTACCATAACCAAGCAAGTAAAAGACTTGTATGAAAAAAAGATCAAGTCACCGAAGAAAGAAATTGAAGAAGATATCAAAAGATGGAAAGACCTCCCATGCTCATAGAGTGGTAGGATCAACATAGTAAAAATGGTCATCTTAACAAAAGCAATCTTCAGTTTCAATGCAATTTCCATCAAAATACCAAAACAATTATTTTCAGACCTTGAAAACACAAATTCTCAACAACAACAATAAAAAAACCTAGAATAGCTAAAACAATAATGTACAATAATAGATCTTTAGGAGGAATCTCCATTCCTGATCTCAAACAGTTCTATAGAGCAACAGTAATAAAAACAACATGACACTGGCATAGAAATAGACTGGAAGATCAATGAAATCAAATTGAAGACTCAGAAATAAACCCACACACCTATGGACACTTGATTTTGGACAAAGGAGCCAAAACTGTACAATAGAAAAAAATACAACATCTTCAAAAAAAGTGCTCGTCTTATTGGATGTCTACATGTGAAAAATGCAAATGGATCCACATTTATTACCCTGCACTACACTAAAGTTCAAGGGAATCAAAGACCTCAACATAAAACCGGACACACTAAATCTGTTTGAAGAAAACTGGGGAAGCACCTTGATCTCATTGGCACAGGAGACAACTTCCTAAACAGAACACAAAAAGCACAGGCTCTAAGATCAACAATTAATAAATGGGACCTCATGAAACTGAAAAGCTTCAATAAAGCAAAGGACACTGTCAACAGAACACCAGCCTACAGACTGGGAAAAGATCTTCATCGACCCTATATCTGACAGAGGGATAGTATCCAAAATATATAATGAGCTCAAGGAATGAAACTCCAACAAACCAAATACTTTAATTAAATAATGGGATATATTGTATGGTTTTAGTTCCTTTGTCAAAAATCAAGTATCCGTAGGTGTATGCGTTTATTGCTGGGTTTTCAATTCGATTCCATGATTCACCAAGCTGATTCTATGCCAGTGCCATGCCATTTTAATTATGTTGCTTTATAGTATAGCTTGAGATCAGGGATGGAAATACCTCCAGAAGATCTTTTTCTTGTTCAGAATTGGATAAGCTATTCTGGGTTTTTTGTTTTGCCATATGAAACTGAGAATTCTTCTTTCAAGGTCTGTAAAAAATTGGGTTGGAATTTTGATGGGAATTGTACTAAATCTGTATCTCACTTTTGGTAGGATGGCCATTTTTAATGTGCTAATCCTACCAATCCATGAGTATGGTAGATCTTTTCATCATCTGATATGTCTTCAACCTCTTTTTTCAAAGACTTGAAGGTTTTTCATAGAGTTCTTTCACTTGCTTGGTTAGAATCACAACAGGAGTCTACCACAGAGGGCTTCTGAAAGACTCTACCTAGCGTTGTATCAAAGCAGATACTGAGACACATAACCGAACCTTGGGGAGAGGGCAGGGAATCATATGAAAGAAGGGGGAGTTAGTAAGACTTGGAGAGGACAGGAGCACCACAAGAACCAAATATATCTGGGTACAGAGGTCTTTTCTTAAACTGATTCTCCAACCAAGGACCATGCATTGATATGACCTAGAACCTTGCTCAGATGGAGACCATGGCACCTTAGCATTCAAGTGGGTACCCTAGTAAAGGGAACAGGGACTGCCTCTGACATGAACTCAGTATCAGGCTCTTTGACCAGCCATTTTGCTGCTCCAAGGGAGGAGCAGCCTTGCTAGGCCACAGAGGAGGACATTGAGTCAGTCCTGAAGAGACCTGATAAGCTAGGGTCAGATGGAAGGGGAGAAGGACCTCCCCTATCAGTGGATTTAGGGAGGAGTATGAGGTGAGAGAGAGAGGGTGAGATTGGGAATAAATGAAAGAAGGGGGTATGGCTGGGATACAAAGTAAATAAACTGTAATTAATGTAAAAAATAAAAATTTAATGAAAAAAAGAAAAGAATCATACCAAGGTACTTTATGTTATTTTTGGTTATTGTGAAGGATGTTGTTTACCTAGTTTCTTTCTCAGCCTGTTTGTATTTTGTATACTGGAGGGCTTCAGATTTTTTTTATACAACAGAATAGTACTCAGCAATTAAAACAATGAAATACTTGTGGCACTCCAGTCCTCTCCAGGTCTTACTAATGCCCCCTTCTTTCATATGATTCCCTGCATTCTGCCCAAGGTTTGGTTATGAGTCTCAGCATCTGCTTTGATACACTATTAGGTAAAGTCTTTCAGAGGCCATGTATTGTAGGTTCCTGTCCTGTTTCTTGTTTTCTCATATTTCCAATGTCTATCCCATTTGTCTTTCTTTTTTTTTTTTTGAATTTTATTTTTTTCTTATCAGTTACATTTTATTAACTCTGTATCCCAGCCATGTCCCGATCCCTTATTCCCTCCCAGTCCCTTCCTCCCTCCCTCATCTCCACCGTGCCCCTTGCCAAGTCCATTGATAGGGGGGACCTCCTCCCCATTCATCTGATCCTGTTTTATCAGGTATCTTCAGGACTGGCTGCAAAGCTCTCCTCTGTGGCCTGACAGGACTGTTCCTCCCTTGGGGGGTGGGGAGGCCAAAGAGCCAGTCATTGAGTTCCTGTTAGAAATAGTCCTTGTTCCCCTCACTATGGGAAACCAATTGGTTACTGAGCTACCACAGGCTACATCTGAGCAGAGGTTCTAGGTTACATTCATACATGGTCCTTGGTTGCATGTCAGTCTCAGAAAAGACCCTGTGCCCAGATATATTTGGTCCTTGTGGAGCTCCTATCCTTTCCCCATCAGACTAACTCCCCTTCTTTCTTATGATACCCTGTACTCTGCCAAAGGTTTGGTCATGAGTCTTTGCTTTGAAAACACTGCTAGTTAGAGTCTTTCAAATGCGCTCAGTAGACTCCTGTCATATGTTCAATGTGCATCCCATCTGTCTTTCAACACGAGGATTGATAATCTTACCCCATGTCCACTCTCTTGATTATCTTTTTTAGGTGTATAGATTTCATTATGTTTCTCATATCTTATAGGTCTATATAAGTGAGTATATACCGTGTTTGTCTTTCTCCTTCTGGGATATTTCACTCAGGATGATCTTTTCTAGATCCCACCATTTGCCTGCAAATTTCATGATTTCCTCCTTTTTGATTGCTGAGTAGTATTCCATTGTGTAAAAATACCACAATTTCTGTACCCATTCCTCCGTTGATGGACATCTGGGTTGTTTCCAGGTTCTGAATATTACAAATAAAGCTGCTATAGACATGGTTGAGCAAATATCCCTTTTGTGTACTTGGAGGTATCTCCATCCCCGATCTCAAGTCGTACTACAGAGCAATAGTAATAAAAACTGCATGGTATTGGCATAAAAACAGAAAGGAGGATCAATGGAACCGCATAGAAGACCCAGAAATAAACCCACACACCTATGAATACTCAATTTTTGACAAAGCAGCCAAAACCATTCAATGGAAAAAAGACAGCATCTTCAACAAATGGTGCTGGTCCAACTGGATGTCCACATGCAGAAAAATGAAAATAGGTCTATATTTATCACCCTGCACAAAACTAAAGTCCAAGTGGATCAAAGACCTCAACATAAAACCAGATACTCTAAATCTGTTAGAAGAAAAAGTGGGGAACAGCCTAGAACTCATTGGCACAGGAGACAACTTCCTGAACAGAACACCAACAGCACAGGCTCTAAGAGCAACAATCAATAAATGGGACCTCATGAAACTGAAAAGCTTCTGTAAAGCAAAGGACACTGTTATCAAAACAAAACGAATGCCTACAGATTGGGAAAGAATCTTCACTAACCCTTTATCTGACAGAGGACTAATATCGAGTATATACAAAGAACTAAAGAGGCTGAAAAGCAGCAAATCAAGTAATCCAATTAAAAAATGGGGAACAGAGCTAAACAGAGAATTCTCGACAGAGGAATATCGAATGGCAGAGAAACACTTAAAGAAATGCTCATCCTCATTAGCCATCAGGGAAATGCAAATCAAAACGATCCTGAGATTTCACCTTATACCCATCAGAATGGCCAAAATGAAAAACTCAAGGGACAACACATGCTGGAGAGGTTGTGTAGAAAGGGGAACCCTCCTCCACTTCTGGTGGGAATGTAAACTGGTACAACCACTCTGGAAAGCTATCTGGCACTTTCTAAGACAATTAGGAATAGTGCTTCCTCAAGACCCAGCTATACCACTGCTAGGTATATACCCAAAGTTTGCTCAAGTACACAAAAGGAATATTTGCTCACCCATTTGTCTTTCTAAGTGAAGATTGATCATCTTACCCCGGAACCTCTTCTTGTTTAACTTCTTTAGGTGTACACATTTTAGTATGTTTATCCTATCTTATAGATCTAGTATCCACTTATAAGTGAGTATATACCATGTGTGTCTTTCTGCTTCTGGCCCAAATATATCTGGGTACAAGGGTCTTTTCTGAAACTGACTCTCCAACCAAGGACCATGCATGGATATAACCTAGAACCCCTGCTCTGACAGCTCATGGCAGCTCAGGATCCAAGGAGGTTTCCCTATTAAGGGGAAGAGGGACTGTCTCTGACATGAACTCAGTGGTGGGCTCTTTGACCACCCCCCTACCAGGAGTAACCTTGCTTGGCCCCATAGGAGAACATTGCAGCCAATCCTGATGAGACCTGATAAACTAAGGTCAGATAGAAGGGGAGTAGGATATTTACTACCAGAGGACTTAGAGATGGGCAGAAAGGAGATGAAGGAGGGAGGGTGGGATTGGGAGGGAATAAGGGTGGGGCTACGGCTGGGATACAAAGTAAATAACCTCTGATTAATATAAAAAATTATTAAAAAACAATGAAATCATGAAATTTGCAAATGGATGGAACTAGAAAAGATTATCCTGAGTGAGGTAACCCAGAAGCAGAAAGACACATATGGTATGTATTCACATATAGGTGGATATTAGCCACAAAAGTCTACAGTCTTAAAGAAGCTAAACAACAAGGAGGACTTCAGGGAAGAGACTAAAACCTCATTTGGAAGGGCAAATAGAATAGATATCAAATGTAGGAAAAGACAAGGAACAGGATAGGAGCCTTCTACAGGGGCCTCTGGAAGACTCCCATTAGGGTATTGAAGGAGATGCTGAGACTCATAGCCAAACTTTGGGCAGAGTGCAGGGAATCTTATGGAAGAAGGGGGAGATAAAAAGACCTGAAGGAGACAGGAGCTTCACAAGGAGACCAACAGAGCTGGAAAAAAATCTGGGCCCAGGAGTGCTTGCAGAGACAGATATTCCAACCAAGGATCATACATAAAAAAGATCTAGCTCTCTTCACCCTGCTCAGATGGTGCTCGTAGGCTGCTCAGTTTCTAAGTGGGCTCCCTAGTAAGCAGAACAGGGGCCATCTCTGACATGAACTCAGTGGCTGGCTCTTTGATCATCTCTCCCTGGGTGATATATCCTTGCCAGGCCACAGAAGAAGTTGATGCAGCCAGCCCTGATGAGATCTTTTAGCCTAGGGTCAGATAGAAAGGGAGGAGGTCCTCCCTTATCAGTGGACTAGCCAGGTGAGAGGCATAGGGGGAGAAGAGGGAGGGTGAGAGGTACTGGGAGAGATGAACAAGGGGGGCTATGGCTGGGATACAAAGTGAATAAATTCTAATTAATAATAAAACAAAAATGGACCATGAAACTAAACTGAGAATGTTCAACAGAGAAACATCAAATGGTGGAGAAACTTAAAGAATGCTCAGTATCTGTGGTCATCAGGGGAAGTGCAAATCAGAACATCTCTAAGATTCCATCTTATACCCATCAGAATGGCTAAGATAAAAAACTCAAGTGACAGCAGATACTGGCGTGGATGTATAGAAAGAGAAAATACTCTTCCATTGCTGGTGGGAGTACAAAGTTGTATAACCACTTTGGAAATCAATCTGTTGCTTTCTCAGACAATTGGGAATACTGCTACTCAAGACCCAGCTATATCACTCCTGGGCATATACCTAAAAGTTGGTCCACCATACAACAAGGACATTTCCTCAACAATATTCATAGCAACTTTATTCAGAATAGTCAGAATCTGGAAACAACCTAAGTGCACCTCAACCAAAGAATGGATACAGAAATTGTGGTACATTTACACAATGGAATACTACTCAGGTATTGAAAACAAGGAAACCATGTCATTTGCAGGCAAATAGATGGAACTAGAAAAGATCATCCTGAATGAGGTATCCCAGAACCAGAAAGACAACAATGGAATATACTCACGTATAAGCAAATTATCAGTCATATAATACAGGATAACCATACTACAATCTAAAGACCTAAAGAAGCTGAATAACAAAGAGGATACTAGGTAGAATGCTTAATTGTAATGCAGAGGGCAAATAGAATAAACACCAGGAATGATTGAAGAGAGGGAACAGGATGGGAGCCTTCCATAAATGTCCTCTGGAAGGCTCCATCCAGCAGAGGATTCAAACAGATGCTAGGACTCACAGCCAAACTTTGAGCAGGATGCAGGGAGTTGTAGGCAAGAGTGAGAAAATAGAAGGACCCAAAGCAGACAGGAGCCATGTAAGAAGATCAAGAGATCCAACAAATCTGGGCCCATGGGGGCCTGCATAGACTGATGTACCAATGAAGAACCATGCAGGAAGAGGATCTACAACTCCTGCTCAGATGTAGTCTCCATGCGGGTTCTGTTAAGATTGTACAGCAAAGTTACATGGCAGGTTTTTAAAGCACACCATATGACTCGTTCTACGTGGGAGGTTTTATTAAGGGAGTTGGGGAGAGGTCACAAAGACAGTCTCTGGGCAGGGTAGGAGAGAGAGAGAAGGAGGAGGAAGTGGTAAGAGTTCTCTTTTAAGGTGACCCAGAGCATTTGCATGTAGTTTCAGGTGGTCCACAGGTGGTCTGTAGGTGGCCTCACAGATACCTAATATTCTTTTGTCAGGTCCCTCAAGGCTGGCCATAGAGATGCCTGCTTATGGATTTCCTAGTAAGGGGAACAGGGGCTGTCTCTGAAATGGACTCTGTTGCGTATTTTTTGAACACTTCCCCCTGGTGTGGGCCATTAAGAGGACACAGAAGAAGAGGATGCAGGCAGTCCTAATGAGACTTGATAAGGTGGGGTCAGATGGTAGGGTAGGAAGGCTCCCCCTTTCTGAGAAATAGTGTAGGAGAATAGGAGGAAAGAAGGAAGGAGGGTAGCACTGGGAGGAGACAAAAGAGAGTGCTTCAATCGGGATGTAAATGAATAAATTATTTAAAATAAATTTAAATTATAAAAAAGAAGCCAGTAAGGACTTTTGAAGTGCTCTCTACACACTTTTCATTTGACAGCTGTGGAAACTGAACCCTGATCAAAGAGAAATTTAATTTCTTATTATTTTCACTTGTTTCTCTACATAATTCCACAAAACATACACATTATACAGATACTCAGTCTCTCCACAATCCTGTCTTTTTCTCTATCTCTTTCTTATTTCATTGAATCTAATATTTCAACTGAATAAGTAAATCTAAAGTATTAAGAATGTAAAAATTTCATGAGAGATTCAATGATCTTAATCTTAAAATGAGATGAACTTTCTTTTTTTCTTGAAATATATTTATTTATTTTATTTCTTTTAAATTTTATTAATTACACTTTATTCAGTTTGTATCCCCCCATAAGCCCCTCTCTCTTCCTCCCCTCCTGTTCCCACCCTCCCTCCCCTTCTTCACGCATGCCCCTCCTCAAGTCCTCCTCTCCTTCCTTCTGATCTTAGTCTATCAGATCTCATCAGGAGTGGCTGCATTGTCATCTTCTGTGGCCTGGTAAGGCTGTTCCCCTCCCTCAGGGGGAGATGATCAAAGAGCAGGCCAATCAGATTATGTCAGAGGCAGTCCCTCTTCCCATTATTATGAAACCCCCTTGGACACTAAAATGCCATGGGTTACATCTATACAGGGGTTCTAGGTTATCTCCATCCATGGTACTTGGTTGGAGTATGAGTCTTTGGGAATACCCCTGTGTTCAAATTTTCTGGTTCTGTTGTTCTCCTTGTGGGGTTCCTGACCTCTTACTATTTCCCACTTCTTACATAAGATTCCATGCACTCTGCCCAACAGTTGGCCATAAGTCTCAGCATCTGCTTTGATAGTCTGCAGGGTAGAGCATTTCAGAGGCCGTCTGTGGCAGGTTCCTAACTTGTTTCCTGTTTTCTTCTTCTTCTGATGTCCATCCTCTTTGCCTTTCGGGATGGGGATTGAGCGTTTTAGTCAGGGTCTTCTCTCTTGATTAGTTTCTTTAAATGTACAGATTTTAGTAGATCAACCCAAGTTATATGTCTATATGAGTGAATATAACCTTGTGTGTCTTTCTGCTTCTGGGACAGCTCACTCAGGATGATCCTTTCCAGGTCCCACCATTTACCTGCAAATTTCACGATTTACTTATTTTTCATTGCAGAGTAATATTCCATTGTGTAGATGTACCACAATTTCTGAATCCATTCTTCAGTTGAGGGGCATCTGGGCTGTTCCCAGCTTCTGGCTATTACAAATAAAGTTGCTACAAACATGGTTGAGCAAATGTCCTTATTGTGTATTTGAGCCTCTTTTGGATATATGCCTAGGAGTGGTATGGCTGTATCTTGAGGAAGTGCTATTCCTAGTTGTTTGAGAAAGTGCCAGATTGATTTCCAAAGTGGTTGTACAAGTTTACATTCCCACCAGCAATGGAGGAGGGCTCCCCTTTCTCCACAGCCTCTCCAGCATGTGTTGTCACTTGAGTTTTTGATCTTGGCCATTCTGATGGTGTAAGGTGAAATCTCAGGGTTGTTTTGATTTGCATTTCCCTAATGGCTAATGAAGTTGAGCATTTCTTTAAGTGTTTCTCTGCCATTCTATATTTCTCTACAGAGAGTTCTCTGTTTAGCTCTGTTTTCCATTTTTTCTTTAATTTAACTTTTATTAATTACACTTTATTCACTTTGTATCCCCCCCATAAGCCCCTCCCTCCTCTGCTCCCCATCCTACCCTCCCTCCTTTTTCTTCTCCCATGCCCCTCCCCAAGTCCACTGATAGGGGAGGTCCTCCTCTCCTTCCTTCTGATCTTAGTCTATCAGATCTCATCAGGAGTGACTGAATTGTCATCTTCTTTGGGCCTTGTAAGGCTACATTGTCATCTTCTATGGCCTTGTAAGGCTGCTCCCCCTCAGGGGGAGGTGATCAAAGAGCAGGCCAATCAGATTATGTCAGAGATTATGTCAGATTATGTCTTCCCATTACTATGTAACCCACTTGGACACTAAACTGCCATGGGCTATTGGAGAAGTTGTGAAGAAAGGGGAACCCTCCTCCACTGCTGGTGGGAATGTATTCTTGTACAACCACTCTGGAAATCAATCTGGTGCTTTCTCAGAGAACTAGAGATGGACTTTCACTTTAAAGAACAACTCAGATGCTAGAAAAGAGTACCAGGAGTCCACATGACTCTTCTTTGAGGATGTTTTCATACCTATCCCATGTGTGAGTTTATGTGACTTATTTAATGCCTTTGTGTCTCATTTTTCTCTTCTAAAGGAAGAGTTATGATTCCTCCTCACAGTATTGCTGAAGGGCTCACATCAAGTTCCATGTGTGAAAATGCCTCCTCACCATCTACATTTAAGAAGACATACAACAGAAGTGTCTTTGTACACCCATGCTGTGGCTCAGAAACTACAAAAAGATGGGGTGTTGGTAAGTGCTCAAGTGAGCTAAAGTTAAGTAAACAGTCAGAAACCATCAAACCCTCAACAACAAGCCTATATTTAGGCTAACCACACCCAACTCTCACAGCAGCTTGCAAGGTATGTAAGAAGAAAAGCACCATAACTTTGTTGATTTCTAGGTGGCAGAAACGTATCTAGAAATAGAGTCTGACAGACTGTTCCTAGGGTACAACAATCATGGGTCACCACATGCCCTCAGGCCCCCAGTTCAGCAGCTCAAGGCCCTTGGAGAAAGACAGAGGCCATTCCTAAGGCTTAAGAGGAATTATAAGACCTGATTTCTCTCATGTGTGCAGCCTGAGACTCTGAGCCATTGTCCCAGGGGAGGCCTCTGGCAGCCTCAGCCAGAGTGATCTGAGTTGGGATGAGACATGAAACTGAGTTCCAGTAAAACCCACAGAATGTTCTGAACTTGTGACTAAGTCTGAGCTCAATAAACAAGCTCCAGCTACCACCTCAAAAAGGGTGGCTATGTGTGTTGTGGCCTGGTAATCTCTTTTCTAGAAGGAAGGAAGGAAGGAAGGAAGGAAGGAAGGAAGGAAGGAAGGAAGGAAGGAAGGAAGGAAGGAAGGAAGGAGAAAAAGACAGGAGATAGATAGAGTGAGAGAGTCTTATTTGAAAGAACCAAGATGCTCTACTTTACAATTTTCAAATTTTTTGATACTGACGTATCTAGCCCCTACTTGATGCTAATCTCTCTGTTTTGAGCTCTCTCTCACAGGAAAGTAGTTAACTGCAAGTGCTGGAGCCCAGGGCCTTCTCAGGACCACCATGGGGCCTGGGTGGGGTTGAGCAGATGGTATGCTTGTGGGTTACTCCCTTGAGTCAGCCAGAACAGCTTCCTCTTTTATTGATTTTATTTTATTGGCCTTCCTCACATTTTATTGGAGAAATAAGTATATAATAAGCTCCTGCTGTTTTTCAAAGGAAGAAAGAATAAAAGCAGAATCAATAATGGTATTAGCTCTGAGGTAAAGAGAAATGGTGGGTAGTTGTTGGTTCTGTGTCATGTACTGTTTTCAATTAAAAGCCTACACAGGACCCCAGAAGCAAGTACTCTTATCAGTACCCTATTAAAGAAGAAGGAACTGAGATACAGAGAATTTGAGTAAATATGCTTAGGTGAGATATCACTGGCTCAGTATACAGTTCATACCAGCAGAACTGATGTCCAGCCAGCAATGTGTTCATATCTGATATACCATACTGACACCTCCATCAAGCCTTGAATTGTGTTTCCATTCTCATAGCCAACACAAGGCTAGCTTTGCCTTTCTATCGCTGGTGTTTGTAATTTTTAGCCTGCATTCAAATAGTATTCCCCCAGTAAAGGCTTTCTTGGGTACTTTGTTGAAAATGATGCTACTTCTGGCCAGTCTGCCTCTTCTTTACTGTGCTTCATTTTCATTCTTAGCATACTATAAAACTGATCTACAAAGAATCTGAGTTTCTTGTGGTATTTGCGCTATGGACCTTCTCAGCTCCTGAGATCAGTGACTTTCTACATTCCCAGATCATTATCCATCCCTAACAACTGAGTTACAACAAGGCCCTCTAGAAATAAATAGGTAAGAGAGTATAACAGTTGCCAAGGAAAGGATAAGAAAAGGTATGTGATGAGGAAAATCACATGGTGTGGGCTGAAAACCCCAGACTGTGAGGTCTAATCACTTATAATTGAAATCACAGCTCTATGGACTGTGACTGAAGATGAAACTTCATTTATTCTTTTGTTTTAGAGATAAGGGTCCCAGATTCACAATGCTGTTATAAGGATTAAATGAAGCAAGGTGTACTGGTACATAGATTTTTGTTGTTTGCTTCCACATTTTCTAATCTAAACCTGATTATGGAGATGTAACAAGCATGTGCAAGGAGTGACTGTTGGGTCAAAGGAAGTTGAGAGTGTTCATGCTGTTATGGAGAAAGCACTGAAAAGGGTGCAAAGAAATTAGCAACTGTTTGGTCATGTGACTATGCCTCTGGCCATATTGTCTCACCTTGAGCACAGGTTCAGTCTTTGTTTCTTTCTGTGTAAAACAAGGTAGGGAAATATGTTGTATGCGTTAATTTTTTTTTTAGCTCTGAAATCTCTAAAACCAAAAAAAGCCTTCCACAGTTAATCTGGTTTCCCTTGCATTTCTGGTAGCAAACTGTTCCATCCTCATTGTTGTCAGGGACTAATTATTCTGTTTCCTATTTGGTTCTGAGGTCCCGGGCCAAATAAAAATTCTGATTACATCTCACATTAGAAAATTACTCTTGGTTGGCTGGATAAGAAAAAGTTATATTTACAATAGTCAGTCAACTCACTCTCTTATCTGGATCTCTATGGGTCATTCTGGGAAGATAAGCCTCTTGTCTGGCTGGGTCAAATCAATGCCATTACCCCTAGCTTTAGCCCCTTTTCTTTATGAATGCAAAAGGGATGAGATGTGAGTAGGCTGTCTTGGAGACTTCTGCTTTAAGTCCATCTAGAAGAGTTTGGTGGTTTTGTTCTTGTTCATGGGGAACAGCCATTGTTTCTTTTGTCGTGGTGATTTATTAGAAAAAGTTACTGCCAAGGACTTTGTTGACTTATAAAATCATATTGGTGACCTGATAAGAAGGTTCTGTATTCTCAATCATCATTTCTTTAGCCATCATTTTATTGCAACCAGTAACTTACCTCTGCATGTATTTAAAACACCTACAGAGGTCCTGCAGAGACTGATGAATCAACCAAGAACTATGCATGGAGAGGACCTAGACTCCCTGCTCAGATGTAGCCTATGGATATCTCAGTCTCCATGGGAGTTTCCTAGTAAGGGGAGCAGGAGTAGTCTCTAGCATGAACTCAGTTATCTGCTCTTTGACCACCTCCCCCTGGCGGGGTGGCCTTACAAGGCCACAGAGAAAGTGGATCCAGACAGTCATGATGACAGTCTGATCCTAGTAGGCTAGGGTCATTTAGTAGGGGAGCATGACCTCCCCTATCAGTGGACTAGAGGAGGGGTATGGGAGGGGGGGGAGTGATGGAGGGTGGGACTGAGAGGAGATGAGGGAGGGGGTCTACAGCTAGGATACAAAGTGAATAAATTGTAATAAATAATAATAAATTAAATTAAAAAATAAACAATTAAAACCTACAGAGCTTTTAAAGGGCAGCATACTGATCATGGCTTTAACAATTGGATTCCTAAAGTTACATCTCATTTAGAGACTATGGGTTATAAAACTCATGGCTTCACCTTCTGTTCGGCATATCAAATGTGAGTAATATTTAGCACTTTTGGTTTTCAAAGCATTTTTATGTTTATCATTTGATACTCAAGAAAACTCCCTCCAACTAGCGTTGTAACCCTAAATTTCACATGAACAAACAGATTCAAATTGTTGTCAAGTCTTGCCTAATGACATAGTTTAAAATTGGGATTTTTCTGACTGAAATTCTTGGCTCAGAGATGAAGAACAGCAAAAAAGATTGGGAAATATCCAAGGCAAAAAGAATTTAACATTTAGCAAAAGAAATCACTGGTGAATTTCAGTATGCTCCAAACTTCCCTATCTCATGGGACAGAGAGAATCTTAGGAGAAAAGAATGGCATGGCCTACTTACATAAGTTCCAGGAAAGTAAGTCCTGATCCACTGTCTGGCTCTGTGAAGCCAGAATAGAGTGGAGAATGGGAAGGGAGGTAGAGATTCTCAGGGCACCTGTTGAGTTGCTAACGAGGCTAGGTGTGAAAACAGCTCAGTCTTATTACAAACTGTTTCTTTTATGTGTGCTCCAGTTTTTCAGTCATACATAAGAATATCATAATGATATTATAAGAATAAAATAATGCATGTATAGTAATAAGCAAAGTACCTAGAACAAAATAGTGGCTAAAACTATGCAATTTAAAACCAAGTACTTCATATCATCAGGCTGCTATTTATTTGTGAAAACAAGGCTCTTAGACAAAATGGTCTTTAAACTTTATTTTCTTCAAGTTCTATAAGTAGAATGTGATTACATTCTATAGGTGTATGAGATATATATATATAGAGAGAGAGGATTGCAATGAATTTATAAAGTGATGTCCCTAATATAGGATGAGATTGGCAGCAGGACAGTGTATATATGGCTCTGAGGCATTACTTCACTTTGATGTTAAGAAAGATATTAATAAGATTATCTTTTTGGGGGAGGAGGATCTTCTAAAATGTATACAACTAATGAGTTCCCACAAAACAGTTTATGTATTATGCATGGACCTTAAAGATCAAGTTTAAAATGAGCTAGTTCATAGTCATGCAGATTATAAATACTAGATCAAACTTTGTTTCACATGACTTTGGCTCCCATATGTATCCTTTGCAGGTGCCCTGTGCTTGCTCTATTCATAAACATAGCTATTTAATCTTTATTTGACCTTTGTTTTCCTCATTCCATGTCAACTTCTCTGTTTTCATCCTTCTGCAAATAACTACATAAAACATACTTTAAAAATGTACCTTCTACTGCCTTGTGTCATTTTGAATGTGATCTATTATTATCTACTTAAGTCTGTATCCTTATTGCATAATTCAGCATTTCAATATTCACTTTGAAAGTGTTTTGAGTCATTTCTCTGCAAAGGTGCTGTATTAAATTACATTCATTATTCTTGCTAAATGTAGGCAAGTCATGGTTCAGGCAAATTAGAAAGTACCTCCCGTTATCCTTAGCACATTCCATCACATTTGTTATTCTATGTGACATTTATCAATACAGCATTTAGACATTTAAAGGAAAGAGAAAAAAGAGAAGACTTTAAATTCCAGAACATTTAACTAACACTGAGCCAAATTCTGCAGGTGAAGAAGTCACTTCCTTACCACAAATTACACATTGTTGTAACTCTTGGAGCATAGTGAAAGGACAGAAACACACACACTATGGACCAGAGCATGTCAACTATAAAACCTGCCTGTTACAATTTTTGTTGAACCATTCTTGCAACTATGGCCTTGATGTCCATAATAATATGTTTTTCCTTGTGTTCCAAGGACACCAAGGTTGTGTTGGAATTCTACCACATCCTCTTTACCACCTTTATCATGTTATTTTTCTACCTTTTGTAAAACTCTTTGTCTCCTGAAGGAAATGCCATCCTGCCCTTCTGCCTTTTAACCATTCCATTGTCTGACATTTACTAACCCCACTTTCTTTGTTAGTGAAGCAGTCACAGACTGACTTCTTGCTTTGATTTTAGATGTGACAGGTGCAGAAGGGGGGTCAGTGGGATGTTAGGTGGTGGTTCTCTGAAGCAGATATCAACACTAGGATTCAAGACCAAGTGATCCACAGTGGAGGGAACTCTAGAGGATGGAGTCTACCTCATTAATTTATGGCTGGCAAATCTTACTTTCACACCCTTTAGCCATGGATCACAGTCACTGGGCATCTGAAAGAAGATTGCAAACTTCTAATAACTTCCCGGGGAAACAAAGCTGCCCCAGTAACCTGAGGTGTCTTCTCCAAGATAAAGATGTAATAAGCCCAAAAAGGCTCCAGGAGGGTATAACAGTGAAGGTATACCCTCAGTTTCTAGAAGGGGCAAACCCACCATCCAAAGTTTAACATCAAAGTTCCTTGACAGTTTTGTTAGCTTTTTAAGACCCTCAAAAAAATGGTGCCACTGACTAGAAGAAGTAAACAACATAAGGTTAGCATTTCATCATTCTGGATGCCAGAAAACCAAAATCACGGTGTTCACAGGGTCAGTTTCTTTTGAGGGGCCAGTCCCAAGTTCTTACCTGGGGCTTCTTGATGATCATGTTCTGCCTGCTTTCAGCATCTTCCTTCAATGCACAATCATGTCACTTCATATTTGAGTATCATAGTGAAGACCGAAACTGTAAAGACAACAGGAGGAAGTCATCCTGTTAGAATGGGTATCATCTTACATCTGATATGACACTAGTTCCAAGCAATGTCATGTTTTGTGATACTAAGAACTTGGGTTTTTTGAAGAAACATGATTCAACCAGTAGTAACAACTCTCCTTTTGAAATGATTAACCTCAGTTTATAAAACTAGCCTTGTAGCCACATGGAACATGATACTTCATGTTCTCAGCTCTCTTTTTTTTATGACATTTATTTACTCAGTCATTTACAGTGTGGGGATGGCCGTGTATATGCACCACACTTTGCATGTGGATGTCTGAAGAGAATGCTTGGGAGTTGGTTTCCTTCTTCCATCTTGTGGGATTAAACTCAGGTGGTCAGGCTTGATGGCAGTTGCCTTTCCTGGCTGAGACCTCTGGTTTGCCAAGAATCTTTAACTCTTTTCTTTCTGTTCTTACCATGTGCATAATTTTCCCTTTTATACCTATATTCCTTGAAGATTACAACACAAAAGAGATAGGTATATAACATAAAGGGTCTAAAATAATTTATAGATAACCAACTCAAGTATGAATTTCAATTGCCATTTATTACACTCATTTCAAAAAGTGTATACGGAATCCCTGTCATGTTTTTACCATATTGCTGGTGGTCAATGTCTTTTAAAACTATGTGAAGGATGAATTAAGAGCAGAAGAGGACAATGCAGCCACTTTTGATGAGAACTGATAGACTAAGATCAGAAAGGAGAGGAGAACTATCAGTGGACTTGGGGAGGGGCATGCATGTAGAAAGGGGAGGGAGGGTGGGATCGGGAGGGGAGGAGGGAAGGGCTTATGGGGGGATACAAAATGAATAAAGTGTAATTAATAAAAAAAACGGAAAAAAGAGCAGAATGGCATAATTGAAAAACCATAACAGTAGAAAAGATGGAATTTGGGTGGCAGAACCACATAAGGAGATGTAAGGAAAGAAAAAGAGGTGAAACACAACCCCAGGAATAGTTGTATAGACTTGCTGACTCATCAAATAATAAAGGAGGATGCCATTGGATTGTGGCAAGCACTGTGTCATTTAAGCAGTTGTATTCTCACATTGCCACTGGTTTTCTATTCTATGCCAAATAAATGATGAATTCTTCTACATGTTTCCCTCCTGGTCTTGGCTCTGAATAGTATCGTATAACCTTATTTCTCATTCACATTCTTGTTTAGAGCTTGCATAGTACTTATAATTCACTTGTTGGTTTGTTTAATTTTGCTGCATATGCTATCCTCTCTTCTTCTGCAATCCCTCCTAGATGCGCACTTGATGAAAGTCCACACCCACACTGAAACATGGAGTCATCCTTGGACTTCCTGAATCTCCTGCTTTTGTGCTTTCATTGTACCCTACAAATTATCCTGTCAAAATAATCAAGGCCCGAGGGTCCTCTATGAGACTGTTTCTCCAACCAAGGACCATGTATGGATATAACCTAGAACCTCTGCACAGATGTAGCCCATGGTAGTTCAGTATCCAAGTGGATTTCCCTAGTAAGGGGAACAGGAACTATTACTGACATGAACTCAATGACTGGTTCCTTTACTCCCCACCCCCAAGGGAGGAACAGCCTTGCTAGGCTACAAAAGAGGACATTGCAGCCAGTACAGAAGATACCTGATAAGCTAGGGTCAGATGGAAGGCGAGGAGGACCTCCCCTAGCAGTGGACTTGGAAAGGGACTGGGAAGAGATGAGGGTGGGAGGATGGGATTGGGAGGGAATGAGGAGGAGAGCTATGGCTGGGTTATAAAGTAAATAATCTGTGATTAATATTAAAAAATAAAAATTAAAAAAATTATCCTTTCATCATTCTCTCTATGTATTTCTACATTATGTCAATGCATCACATTAAACAGAGACTTCCTGAGGACAAGATTTATCTTTGTGTTTTTGGTGTTAGTACAGTGGTTTGCCGTTGAAAGGTGTCAAAAAATGGTTACTGAGTAAGTGAATGTAAACCTAGACCAAATTATATAATGGGTATTATATGTGTACATACATATACTGAAGGCTGACAGTGGTCTCTGGCCACAGTAGACCACTGCAGTATATACATGGTTGGGCGTCATTGTTTTTACATAGTGGTGCTGAGAGAAGAGACAGGTGGTTGTCAAGGAAGATTCCTCCCCAGATAATGAACAACTTTTCACATAGCTGAAGCTGCTCAAGTGCAATAGTTGAACTATGTTAGGTACTCTTTCTGACCAATTGAGATAATATCAAATTATAATTATAATAGAAACATATTTACTTACCCCATCAAGGAAGCAGAGTGTAACAAAAGAAATAGTAATCACAGAGATTAAATTGTATGCACTCAAACCTAAGGAACGTCATCATAGCTTTCCTTACTTTGCACAAGTGATTAAAAATCATAGACTCTTTATGTGTGAGTTAGAGCTAATAACTAACTTGACACCATTTGCAGTAATTATTAAAAATTGTGCAACTTACAGTATTGGACCCTGCTTTGTTTCCCAGCATGTGCACTAGTGAGAGACGAGGTGGAGAAAACACTTTTCTACCAGGCTTCTGTACGCATTTTCAAACACTAAGCATTTCTGAAGTTGAACTCTAGCTTCCAACATAGCACTCCTAATCAGAACTCCAGCAGCCAAGGTCCACATCCACACTACATAGGCCCCAATTAATTTAATTAAATGAATAAGATTTTATTTAACCCTGGTGAGGTTTGTACAATGTGCTGCAAAACTGTCCAAAAGGGAAGTCTAACATGCATGCCAGTTTGGTAACTGGACCATTACCTTAAAAGAAGCATAGGTTCTCAATAAATGCTCATTTCTTTTCCTCTTTTCAATATAAAATCATTTGCAATGCCGTCGGGTAAACTATAAATAGGTTCTGTCCTATATATCTCTTTTCAGGAGACAGTTGATATACAGCCCTCTTTGGACAAAGCCCAATCCTAATGAGAGTAAAGATATCTTTTTCCCTTTTTATAAAAGAGACAGCTATCTCACTGCCAGCATTGAATTGCTGTAACATGGTATAACCCACTGAGAGTCTTCACTGAAGATAAATGAATAAAATATTAGTGCACACATTTTACATATTCCTTCAGTCTCATTCTCTCATTTCCTTGGGGTCCTTCTCTGCCTCATGAGTTCTTCTTACATAGTTGACTTTTACTGGTGTGATCTTTGGCTATAGCAGGTTTCAAACTAAAGCCAATCATGAATTGCTGTAAATAAAGTTATAAACCTCTAGGCCAACAGCTTACTTGCAGACCTGATAGTCAAATAATCAGCCATTGGCATAGGACATGTGCACTCATTACCAACTACCAGCTTCAGAGAAAGTGTGTTGCTTTGATGCATGGGGTCATAGAAATAATGGAAGAGCAGCCTCATCAGGACAAGATGAACCTCATTCCTCAGAGAAGAACAGACTTCTCCTGTCATGTTCTTACTTTATGAAAACAAGGAAAGATGAAAATCCCTGCTATTTTCTTCATGTGGTATGACTATCACACCCAGTAACTCACAGCAGCTGTGATCACCTGTGTAAGACTTGTCCATTATTGGGCCAGTCAATGTTCTGTCACGTAGAAGGTGGAGCTCATGGAGCTTCATCCCTTCCTGAGGATTTATTTATAGGTAGTTAATGGCTGCTGAAGGAAAGAGAAACCTTTCTTTCAGTAGTATAACCACTGGTAAGAGGTAAGTTACCTTAGCCACACTCATGTCATCAACACTAAATAAACTCACTGAATCATCAAAAAGGGAAGATATGTAAGCAGAAGGGAGACTGGTGGTTTGCATGAAAATGGCCTCCAAACGCTCATGTGTTTGAATACTTGGTCCTCAGTTGGTAGAACTATTTGAGAAGGATTAAAAGGCACTGCCTTGTTGAAAGAGCTATTTCACAGGAGTAGGCTTTGGGATTACAAAAGACTGCTGTCATTCCCAGTGTGCTCTCTGCTTCCCTCTCTCAGTTCAAGATATGAACTATCCGTTGTTGCTGCCATCAGACCCTCCCCTCCGCAATTATGCACTGTAAGCCTCTGGAACTGTAAGCTTAACTAAACACTTTTGGCTTGATTGTGATATTTTATCACAGAAGTAAAAAGATACAGAGAGTAGTTGGAAAAAGGAAAAAGTTCAAGAGGAAATAGAAGTGGACAGAGATAATGAGGAATGAATATATCAAACTACATTATAGACATTATGAAGGTGTCATAATAAAACACACTATCATGTATAATTAGTATATGCTTCTAATCAGTTAATATAAAATAATACATTCTTCTCTTAGTTCTTGTATGTGAATTCCAAAATTTTTTATTTTTGGAATTCAAGTGAATTCCAAAAATAAAGGCTAAAATAATAAAGAGACTACAAAGACCTAACAAAGGCTTTAGAGGGCTGGCACAATGGTTCAGGGATAAAGGTCTCTGCTGCCAACCCTGACCACCTCAGTTCAATCCATATAGAGGAAGGAAGAACCCACTCCTACAAATTATATCCTTATCTCCAAACCTATGGCATACCATATTCAGGCTCACATTCTTACACTCATATATACATACATATATACATGTCACACACACACCCCACATAATAAATACATAGTTGTAATTTTAATTATTTTTTTAAAAGAAAGGTTCTGGAAACAAAAGATGGATGATGTAGAAAGGCAGATCAATTTAAAGTAAGATTCATGGAGTGCTGGTGGGTGTCAGAGACACAGGTGAGTGATGCTTCCTCTCTGAAGACACTCATAGCCAATTGGTAGTTATTTATTGCCTTAAATAAAATAAAAGAGAGAGGTCTTTATTAATATTTGTGTCTGTGCTTTCCTGTGTTCCACAGGCATGGATTTAGAGGGCACTGCTCTAATCACTCTAAGGGTATGACACAGGAACTTCATTGCCTTTGGGATGTCCCCAGAGTGCCTCTTTACTGTATTATGGTGCTGCTTTTGAGATGAGTGTACCACATGGTGAATCCCTGAGGGTCCTTGAGATACTCCTAGGTCACCTTATATCTCAGTTAGTTATACTTTTCAATTTGTGACCTTGGATGCTGTTTTCTCTCTGCCAGACTTGGCTTTTTCCTTTGGGAATGGATATGACATATGCAAATTCCTAGAGTGTGATGAGAATTAAGTAAAGTGATGTGTATATATAGATAATATGTATGCATATATGGAAAATATGTATGCATATATATGCATAAAGCTTTGCATACAAAGTTAATTTTATATAATTACTAGAGCTTGAAGGACTCTCAGAAATCAACTTATCTCAATGTCTCAAAATACAAATGCAGTCTTTTTTTCACTACCAGGCCTGCCCCAGGGTCATTCAGTGGAAGAACTATTTCCTCAAATATCAGACACAGGTTATAATCAAGCCATGAACCAGCTATGAAGGACTGGCTGCACTAGTTCTTTTTAAAGCTTAAACTCTAAGGATAAAGATTATCATCTCCATTTCACAGACAAGCATCCTGAGTCTTACAAAGATCATCCATGGCCTGCCGTTCCAAAGTCATGCAGATGAGAAATGAAGTTAATAAAAATCCTGATCTCCAACCTCCAAGCTTGGGCCTGCTCAATTTTACTTTTTAGACACACACAAACAAACAACAACAACAACAAAAAAACCCTGTCCTTGATAAAAGTGTGATTTCCAAGGTAAACAATTCCATAATTTAAAAAGCTATATAGATTTATTTTAGGGAGAGAGATTTTTTTTAAAGCTTTCAGAAAACAGAGGTTCTGGTTCATTCCAAGCCTATATATCTATAAAGTGCCATTATATAATTTTAGGGTCACAGGGACTAAATCATGTCTCTGCAACTTTAAAGTGGCTGGAAAACATCAGAATAGTTTTATTTGTTCTTTTCCTTTTTCTAAACTCAAGCAGACATGTCTCTGCCTTGATGAACTCTTTGGAAATATGCAGGCCTGCCCATTGAGAGTGCATTTATCTGTGAGAATACAGATGGTTTTCCACAGGAGGAAACTGGATCCTTAGATATTCTTCAAGAGGCAAAGAGCAAGAGTTAGCAGTAGATTCAATCTTCATCTTTGTGAATAAAAAGCAAAGAAATGTTTAACATCTTGTCAAAGGAAATAAATTTTAAAAGTTTCTAAGACCATGACGGGGAGTTTTTTACTTGTCCAATAAAGCTAAATGGACAGAGGTCAATGAATTGCTGAAGCCTATCCCTTTCCAGAATGGACACAAAGCTACATCATGAGTTTCCTAACAACAGTGATTTTGGAGTTACAGATAGTTGTGAGCTGCTATGTGGATACTGGAAATTGACCCCAGGCCTCTGGAAGAAGAGTCAGTGTTCTCAACCACTGAGCCATCTCTCCAGGCCAGGATAGCAACTTTTTATTATGATTCATAGTCAAAATCCACCTCTAGAAATGAGAATGGATTTATTTATTCAAGCATCCCCTGTTTATAAGGTCTATTCCTGTTCCACACACCAACAATAGTTTTCCCTTCCAATTGCTGTACCTCATCACTCTTATTCCCTGTGCACTGATAGGGGATATTTTCATCAATGATCTTGAAGCTGAGCAATGTTTGTAGCCTGGAGCAGGTTGATTCTGAGACATGGCTTCATTTTTCTCCTTTGTAATATACCATGAGGTTGGATTGAGAGGACTCAAATCTCTCCCAGCTTTGACATTTAAAACTCTTTGAAGCTGGCCCTTAGGGAAGAAGAAATGTCATAACTGTAACTCATTAGACACTATGTTTGTGGTCAGTTCACATGTATTCTTCAATCTATTAGTGAATTGAGGGTTCTCGTGCTTCCCAAAATTCTCTTCTGTGGATGTAGCAGGTATCAGGGAGCACCTGAGCTACTCAGCAAGGCAGAACACAGGACAAGAGCCAGCAATCTAATGTGTTGTACAACTATGGAAAAATAAAATAAAATGGACAAGATAAAATAAACTGTTGGTGCAGTGGAAAATATTGCAAGCAAAGAAACAGCACATAGGTAAAATTGAGACATATCTTCTAACTGTTTCTTACTGAATAAATATGAATGTGTTTTTCATCCCACTCAGCTATTTGTTTATCTGAGGGTAGTGGTGCTCTACTGGAAATAGTGGCCCCATGTGTTTGAGATATTGCCCGGATCTCAAACATAGAATAGTTTGATATATCTGTTTGTGTCCACTGCCTTCTCATAATAAAAAGCAGAAAACAGAGTAAACATGGAGTATGTGTTGACATACTGACATTTTCTGTTGCTAACTGTAATGTGCATTTCCAGTACCAGATTATGAAATTGTTGTCTCCTTAGGAATTTCAAGCTTTCCCTACCAAATGAGGCCTTTCCTCTAGGATCTCTTAAAGGCTGAGAGACACTTAAGCTTTATTTATGACCACTAACAAGACCTTCCCATTTGCAAGGCTAATAGAGCAAATCCCCACAATTGATTTTCCTCTGCACTACAGGTCCACAGAGTTCTATATTCCCTGAAATTGCATTATCATACAAAATGATACTTCTTGGTTACCTAATAGCTGCATTAGAGGGGACAACAGAACTGAAATTGTCACGATGGACTCACAGGAGTTTATACCCAGGAATTGTAATTGGGAACTGCATTAGTATTTATCTTGTTGTAGTGACAAAACACCTGACACAAACAGTTAAAGGAAAGAAGGGTTGATGTTGGCTTACAGTGTCAGTATATCATGGTGGAGAAAGTATGTGACAGGAAATAGAAGCCTGGCTAAACACATGGTATCTGCAGGCAGGAAGCATAGAATAAAGTGGAAATAGAACATCTCCAGGGAGGCTCTGCCTTCCCAAGATTCCAAAACTTTTCTAAACGTGCAAACAGTTTGGGACCATGTGGTCAAACATGCAAGACTACAGGGGATATTTCATCTTCAGTACACACAGGAATTAAGTTTGAAGTTAGGTTTAAGCATCTAATTTACTCTACCAGGCCATCACAGGTATCACATTCATGCCCCTGAAATGATCTCTAATCATTTCACCCAGTTTAGTAAGATTTTTGTGCAGACTAGAAAAAAAGAGATGGTGGACATAAAATCATTCAAACAGTTAACTTCATTTATATCCATTAATTGTGTGAGTAATCAATACTGGTAGTAAAATATATTAATAATAAGCTATATTTAGCAAAAGTACAAAATAAATATATTAGACAGACTTTTCGTTTAAAAGGATGGAGGATTTCCTTAGCTATATCCAATTCTATGGGGCTCAGGTGCAACAGGACAGTCATAGTAGTGGGAATATGTGGATGAGGAAGCTCCTCATCTACAATTGGCCATGAAGAAAGAGAAAAAGAGACCAGGAAAAGGTAATATCCTTCAAATGCATACCCTAAGCACCATACTTCCTCTAATTAATCAGGTTCTACCTCCCATTTTTCACTGTCTCTTAGTCCCTTCAATTATGCTTTTCAGTGGAGTTATGCATTGATTGAGTAGAGCTCTCAGACTCCGATCACATCCTGACCAGACCCATCAACTGGTGACTAAACATTCATCCCGTAGGCCGTAGGACATTATGGTCGAAAGTTCATATCCAAAATAACAACAACAACAAAAAAAAGAAGTTTACACAATTTTTCCTACACTAAAGATAGGGGCTATTATGGGAGAATGTGACCATTACAGCTGCTAGTCTTACAGTAGAACACATGGACGTTTTACCCACAGGGACCTCCCACATCTGAAAGTACAGAAGACAAGCTTTTACTTTCTCTGGGTTGATACCATGATGGGTCAGTTTGAATTGGACCCTGAGCTGCCAAAGAGCCATGTGAGAACTAAACCAGCATTTGTCCACTGAGCTTCTTTCTGACTCTGCCTGGATGAACTTGAATAGAAACCTTTTTGAATTGAGTTCATGTTAACATCATTCATTGTTCCCTGTTTTTGAATGTGCAACAGTGTTTTGTCCTGAACTGTTCAAAACAGATATTTCTTTTCTCCATTCACCATATATCAAATTCCCAATCTCATGTCACTACTCAACCTCAGGAGGACACAAATATTTGAGTCCTATCAAACAGTCTGACTAGAATAACTGAAGAAATGATTGAGTCAGTGAGAAAGTAGGGGAGGAGGTGATTAGATGAATGAGTGAATGCCATCCCAGTGTTAAGAAAAATAAGGTACATGCCACTATTCAAGGTAAAGCTTTCTTCATTGTCAAAGTAGAGTGTTAAAATAGCTTATTTCTATCTTTAAATTGAACCCTAAGCTCTAGCACCACCATCACTGTTTGCTTCTTTTTTCAATATTGTTTTTATTTTTAAATAATTTTATATATTCACTTGTATCCCAGCTGTAGCCCTCTCCCTCTTTCCCTACCAATCCTCTCCTCCCTCCCTCATCTCCTCCCTGCCCCCTTCTGAGTTCACTGAGAGGGGGTGTCCTCCTCTACTTTCATCTGGCCCTAGCTTATCAGGTATCTACAGGATAGTTGCAGTGTCCTTATCTGTGTCCTAGCAAGGCTGCTCCTCCCTCTGGTGGGAGGGGAAGCTCAGGAGTTCATGTCAGAAACAATTTCTGTCACCTTTACTAGGGAACCCACTTGGATACTGAGCTACCATGGGCTATGTCTGAACAGGGGTTGTAGGTTATATCCATGCATGGTCCTTGGTTGGATAAACAGTCTCATAGAAGACCCCCGTGCTCAGATATATTTGGACATTGTGGGGCTCCCTGACCCCTCTAGGATATTCTAATTCCTCCTTCCTTCATATGATTCCCTACACTCTGCTGAAGGTTTGGTTATGGGTCTCAGCATCTGCTTTGTTACACTGCTAGGTAGAGTCTTTCAGGTGCCTTCTGTGGTAGGCTACTGTCCTGTTACTTGTTTTCTCCTATTTCCAATTTCCGTCCCATTTATCTTTCTGGATGAGGATTGATCATCTTACCCCTAGACCTTTTTCTGGTTTATCTTCTTTAGGTGTACATATTTTAGTATGTTTATCCTATCTTATAGGTCTATATAAGTGATGGCATACCATGTGTGTCTTTCTGCTTTTGGGATACCTCACTCAGAATGATTTTTTTTTCTAGGACCCACCATTTGCCTGCAAAATTCATATTTTCCTTGTTTTTAATTGCTGAGTCGTATTCCATTGTGTAAAAGTACCACAATTTCTGTATCCATTCCTCCGTTGATGGACACCTAAGTTGTTTCCAGGTTCGAGCTATTAGGATTAAAGCTGCTACAAACATGGATAAGCAAATGTCTTTGTTGTGTACTTGAAATTTTTTGGATATATGCATCAGAGTGGTATAGCTGGATCTTGAGGTAGCACTATTCCTAATTTTCTGAGAAAGCACAATTCTTAATTGTCTGATTTCCAGCTGACATTCCCAACAGCACGGAGGAGGGTTCCCCTTTCTCCACAGCCTCTCCAGCATGTGTTATCTCTTGAGTTTTTGATCTTAGCCATTCTGATGGGTGTAAGGTGAAATCTCAGGGTCATTTTGATTTTCATCTCTCTGATGGTCAGGGATGTTGAACATCTCCTTATGTGTTTCTCTGCCATTCTATATTCTTCTACAGAGAATTCTCTGTTTAGCTTCATACCCCATTTTTTAATTGGGTTACTTGAATTATTGCCTTTTAACTTCTTTAGTACTTTATATATTCCAAATATCAGCCCTCTGTCAGATGTTGGGTTGGTGAAGATCTTCTCCCAATCTGTAGGCTGTCATTTTGTTCTAATGACAATATCTTTTGCTTTACAGAAGCTTTTCAGTTTCATGAGGTCCCATTCATTGATTGTTGCTCTTAGGGCCTGTGCTGATGGTGTTCTGTTCAGGAAGTTGTCTCTTATGCCAATGAGTTCTAGGGTCTTCCCCACTTTTTCTACTAACCGATTTAGAGTATCTGGTTTTATAATGAGGTCTTTGATCCACTTGGACTTTAGTTTTGTGCGGGGTGACAAATACAGATCTATTTTCATTTTTCTGCATGTAGACATTCAGTTGGACCAGCACCATATGTTGAAGATGCTGTCTTTTTTCCATTGAATGGTTTTGGCTTCTTTGTCAGAAATCAAGTATTCATAGGTCTATGGGTTTATTTATGGATCTTCTATTCGGTTCAATTGATCCACCTTTCTTTTTCTATGCCAGTACCGAGCAGTTTTTAATATTATTGCTCTGTAGTACAACTTGAGATCAGGGATGGAGATACCTCCAGAGGATTTGTTGTTGTACAGGATTGTTTTGGAAATTCTGGGTTTTTTGTTTCTCCATTGGAAGTTGATAATTTTTCTTTCAAGGTCTGTAAAGAATTGTGTTGGTATTTTGATGGGAATTGCATTGAATATGCTTTTGGCAGGATGGCCATTTTCACTATGTTAATCCTACTGATGCAAGAGCATGGAAGATCTTTCCATCTTCTTCGATTTCTTTCTTCAGAGACTTGAAGTTTTTTCAAACAAGTCTTTCTTTCATCTGATTGGTTAGAGTCACCCCAAGGTATTTTATGTTATTAGTGGCTATTGTGAAGGGTGTTGTTTCCCTGATTTCTTTCTCGGCCCTTTTGTCTTTTGTATACAGGAGGGCTTCTGATTTTTTTGAGTTAATTTTGTAACCAGCCACTTTGCTGAAGGTGTTTATCAGCTGAAGGTGTTCTCTGATTGAGGTTTTGGGGTCACTTAGGCATACTATCATATCACCTGCCAATAGTGAAACTTTGACTTCTTCCTTTCTGATTTGTATTCCCTTGATCTCCCTTACTTGTCTTATTGTTCTAGCTATGACTTCAAGTACTATGTTGAAGAGATATGGAGACAATGGGCAGCCTTGCCTTGTCCCTGATTACAGTGGGATTGATTTAAGTTTCTCTCCATTGCGTTTGATGTTGGCTATAGGCTCACTGTATATTGCCTTTACTATGTTTAGGTATGTGCCTTGTATCTCTGATCTCTCCAAGACTTTAAACATGAATGGGTGTTGGATTTTGTCAAATACTTTTTCAGCATCTAGGGAGATGGCCATGTGGTTTTTCTCCTTCAGTTTGTTTATATGGTGGATTACATTGATGGATTTCCATATAATGAACCATCCTTGCACGCCTGGGATGAAGCCTACTTGGTCATGGTGGATGATATCTTTTATGTGTTCTTGGATTTGGTTTGCAAGTATTTTATTGAGTATCTTTGCATCAATGTTCATAAGAAAGGTTGGTCTGAAGTTCCCTTTTTTGTTGGATCTTTGTGTGGTTTAGGTATTAAGGTGACTGTGGCTTCATAGAATGACTTTGGTAATGTTCCTTCTGTTTCTATTTTGTGAATTATTTGACGAGAATTGGAGTTAGGACTTCTTGAAGGTCTGGTAGAATTCTGCATTGAAACCATCTGGCCCTGGGCTTTTTTTGGAAGAGAGGCTGTTGATGGCTGCTTCAATTTCCTTGGCGGATACAGAGCTGTTCACTCTTTCTACCTGGTCTTGACTTAATTTTAATAGATGGAATATGTCAAGAAAATTGTCCATTTCTTTTAGATTGTTGAACTTTGTGGCATATAGGCTTTTGTAGTACGACCTAATGATTGTTTGTATTTCCTCACTGTCTGTAGTTATGTCACCCTTTTCATTTCTGGTTTTGCTGATTTGGATAGTTTCTCTCTGCCTTTCAGTTAGTTTGGCTAAGGGTTTGTCTATCTTGTTAATTTTCTAAAAGAACCAGCTCTTGGTTCCATTGATTATTTGAATTATTTTATTTGTTTCTATTTGATTGATTTCAGCTCTGAGTTTGATTATTTCCAGCCGTCTGTTCCTCTTGGGTGTTTCTGCTTCTTTTTTTTTCTAGGGATTTCAGTTGTGCCATTAAGTTGTTTGTATGAGATGTGACAAATTTCTTCTTAAAGGCACTTAGTGCTATGAGTTTTCCTCTAAGGACTGCTTTCTTTGTGTCCCATAAATTTGGGTATGTTGTGCCTTTATTTTCATTGAATTTTAGGAAGCATTTAATTTCTTTCTTTATTTCAACCTTAACCCAGCTGTCATTGAGAAGTGAGTTGATAAGTTTTCATGTACGTGTAGGCTTTTTGCTATTTCCATTGATGTTGAGGTCCAGCTTTATTTCATGGCAGTCAGATAGTATACAGGGGATTATTTCAATCTTCTTGTATCTGTTGAGGCTTGCTTTGTGACCAACTATATGGTCTATCTTGGAGAATGTTCCATGAAGTGCTGAAAAGAATATATACTCTTTTGAGTTTGGGTGAAAAGTCCTGTAGACATCTATTAGGCCCATGTGAATTAGAACATTTGTAAGTGCCTTTATTTCCTTGTTTGGCTTCTGTCTAGATGATCTGTCCTTTGGTGATAGTGGGGTGTTGAAGTCTCCTACTATTAAGGTGTTGGGGTTGATGTGTGATTTAAGCTTTAATAATGTTTCATTTACAAATGTAGGTGCTCTTGTATTTGGGGCATAGATGTTCAGAATTGTGATGTCATCTTGGTGGATTTTTCCTTTGATGAGAATGTAGTGCCCCTCTATGTCTTTTTTGATTAGTTTTGGTTGAAAGTCTATTTTATTAGATATTAGGATAGCCACTCTTGCTTATTTTTTTGGGTCCATTTGCTTGAAAAACAGTTTTCTAGCCTTTTACTCTGAGGTAGTGTTTATCTTTGTTGTATAGGTGTGTTTCTTGGATGCAGCAGAATGTTGGATCCTGTTTCTGTACCCATTCTGTTAGTCTGTGTCCTTTTATCGGAGAGTTGAGTCCATTGATGTTAATAGATAATAATAACCATTGAATGTCATTTCCTATTATTGTGGAGTTGGTGGTGTTACTGTGATTCACTGTTTTCTTTTGATTTTTGTTGGGAAATTATCTATAACCCATATTTTCTTGGGTGTAGTTGTTTTCGTTGGATTGGAATTTTCCTTCTAGTATCTTCTGTAGGGCTGGTTTGCTGTTCAAATATTGCTTAAATTTAGTTTTGTCATGGAATATTTTGTTTTCTCCATCTATGCTGATTGAAAGCTTTGCAGGGTATAGTAGTCTAGGTTGGCATCTGTGGTCCCTTAGAGCCTGCATGCTATCTGCCCAGGCCTTTCTGGCTTTCATAGTTTCTGATGATAAGTCCAGTGTGATTCTGATAGGTCTACCTTTATATGTTACTTGGCCTTTTTCCCTTGCTGCTTTTAGTATCTTTTCTTTGTTCTGTAGATCAAGTGTTTTGACTATGATGTGGCGTGAGGAGTTTCTTTGCTGGTCTAGTCTATTTGGTGTTCTGTAGGCCTCTTGTATGTTTGTGGATATCTCTTTCTTTAGGTTGGGTTAATTTTCTTGTATGATTTTCTTGAAAATGTTTTCTGGACCTTGGAGCCTGGAATCCTCTTCTTCGTCAATTCCTATTATTCTTAGATTTTGCCTTTTTATGGAGTCCTTGATTTCTTGGATGTTTTGTGTTTGGGATTTTTCCAATTTTACTTTTTCTCTGAGAAAAGTATGAATTTCTGCGAGTATATCTTAAGCACTCTTCCATCTCTTGTATTCTATTAGTGATGCTTACATTTGCGGTTCCTTCTCTTTTCTCTAAGTTCTCCAGTTCCAGGGTTTTCTTAGTTTTTGTTTTCTTTATTGATTCTAATTCTGTTTTCATATCTTGCAAAATTTCCTTCATCTGTTTGAATGTGGATTCTTGTGTCTCCAAGACGGTCTCTATTTTTTTATTTGTTTCCTCTCTTAATGCCACTACTTCTGCCTACTTTTGTTTGGCTATATTTGCCTGTTTCTTTAAGAGCTTTGTTCACTTTGTTTTTCTTTTTTTCTATTTGGCAGGCCAATTCCTTGAGAGATTTATTTGTTTCCTCTTTAACTGTTTGAATCTGTATGGCTATTTCTCTGAGAGATTTTTTTGGTTTCCTCTTTATGTGCCTCAAATAACTGGATAATCATAGCTTTAAAACTGTTTCTGATGAGTTCGAGTATCCATTAATTTTGGGGGTTGCCAGTGAAGCCATGATATCTTGATTTACATTGGTTGTATTCTTTTGCTGACTCCTGGCCATTTGGTTATCCATAGTGTTTACTGTTTGTTCTTGGATTCTGCAGATCAGACTAGTCTTTCTCTGGTGTCTGGAGAATTCTTTAGGAAAATGATGGAGGTCCAATGGTTTCAGTGTGTGCATTGGTGATTCAGCTATACCTGTTAGGAGAAAAGTTTGCAGGTGCAGAAGGGCAAATGTGGGATATTATGTGAATGAGCGTGTACTTGTAGGTGTGTCCTAAGGGACAGGGTGTTGGAGAATGAAGAGGTCCTTCAGTGTGTGAGAGGTGTGCCTTTCAGGCACTGAAGGTGTTGCAGGCACTTAAGGGATTGCAAGCGCTGTTGAAGATTGCAGGTGCATATTGTTTTTGCAGGTCTGGTAGGCTTTGGTGGCTATTCAGCTGGTTATCTGCCACTGAGGGGTTGGATGGCCCATACAATCACTGGCTGAGTGGCCCTGTGTAGTCAGTACTGCCACTTGCAGACTTGGGATCTGGGAAGGATTGTACTGCGGATCTGAGTCTCTGTGGCTGGCATTCTTTGGGCATAAGCTCTGGTGGGGTGGGTTTTCCAGTGATGCATGCACTCCAGAGGGGCCGGTGGGAAGGGCTGCACTCCAAGGGTCTGGAGCTCTCCAAGAGGGCACTAGGTGGGGCGTGGGTTCCTCAGACGTGTGCTCTAAGGGGTGACATTCAGCGGGCAGTTACAGCTCTCTGCGTGGCTGAGGGGCCTGAAGCCCTGCCTCTGCTGTCTTGGGCCCCAGGCACTGAGCTTTGGGGATTTGGGATCCAGAAAGGATTGTATTGTAGAACTGAGTCTCTGTGGTTGGCACTCTGTGGTTGGGCCTGCACTCTGGCGCTGGCAGTGGGTGCTTCCCGGTGTGGCGGGGTTTCTGGAGGTGAGGTGTGTGCGTTCCTCTGGTGTGGTAGGGTTTCCAGAGGTGTGTGTGCTCTGGTGTGGCAGGTTTCCGGAGATGTGCACGCTACTGCGGGTCGGGATTTCCAGTGGTGGTGGGTCAGGATTTCCGGAGGGACGTTAGCTCTGCTGCTCTTCTTGTGGCGGGAACGCGTCAAGAAGGGTGGAGGGGGGATGCTCCTCAGGTCTGGAGCTCAGCAAGAGGGGGTATGAGTTCCTCAGATGTGTGTCCGAGGGGTGTTGTTCAGAGGGTGGTTACAGCTGTCCACTGCGCTAAGGGGCCTGGAGCACTGTCTCTGTTGTCTTAGTCCCCAGGCTGTGAGCTTTGCGCTCAGCTACCTGGTGCTGTATGCAGGTTTCCTGCGTAGGAGGCCCGGACAAGGGAAACTCCCCACTTCGTTCCCAGAGAAACCTGCGCCCGATCTAAATCTACAAGCACTCCTCCCTTCTGTGGTGTCCCCTCTCCTTTAGAAAGCCCAAAAGTCCACATTCTAGTTTCGATTGTCTCTCTACTCACCAATTTCGGAGATTCATGTCCTCTGCATCTCCAAAACTGTGTGCTCTCTTCACCGCCATCTTGGAAAGCCTGTTTGCTTCTTTTTATCCTATCTTTGCTATTCTGATTAAAGCTAGGCTGTGACTCTGATTACCAAGCTCTGTAACCTATGAACTTTGAATTCCACATCATAAGCACAGTTGTTCTTGGCTTTGGCTGATGGCCATCACCAAAAACCCACCCCTTTTGCCACATGAACCAAAAACCCAAGAAATCTAGGATCCCTAGGGACTCTGATTGTGGTCAGCTGGTGCCAATCAGATGCTTCCCCCAGCAGTGTCCTTGATTTGTCTTGTCTGTCATGGGTAAGAAGCCTCCACTCAGCTGCTTGTTGCTAAAGGCAAGGTGGCACAAAAGCTTGTCAAATGTTGCCTCTTCCTCTGTATCTGACTTGATGATTATATTGTAAACAAAGTTTTGTTGGACATGGCCTTGCACTTTTATGTATGGATGCACCACAACAACTCTCCCACTTTGGCAGAGCTAGTGAGTGGCTGCAACACATACTGCAGAACCAATGAAGATGGAAAGAATTACCATATGCCCCTCTGCAGACAAAGCTGACCGAACTCCTGCTCCAGTAGATTGGTTCTCCTTTGTGCATGTCTAAGTTATTTGGGTGACTTTCTGTCAGTGAGTTTTAGCTCTGGGATAAGGTGGTGAATGAGCCAAAGTATGTTTTCCTCACTCCCACTCCAAATCCTTTTACCACAAAGAGAAAAGTACTTTATTGAAGGGTAACAAATGGAACATAGATAATTATGACAGGAAATTTCTTTAAAAAAAAATAAAAAGAAATTTGGGGGGGGGGGAATCGGGAAACAAGGAAAAGAATATAAAAAACAAACAAAGAAAAAAAACAACCCACTCAAACCACTTCAAAACTATTGAGACAAGTACATTAGTACAGAAAGAGTGTGAGTAGGCCTGTGTTCTCTCCCCAATCTTGCACTTACTGCCTGAGTTACTGAGTGTAAATCATACATCAAAATTGTTTTTTTTTTTCCTAATCTGAACTGGCTAGAGTAATATCTACTCACAGGTAGTACTTAAGCTAAATATGAGGCAACGAGTAGAGACTGCATACCTCACACCCCAGTCACAGATGTTTCATGGGTGTCATGTCCTGGACACACTGGGTCTTCTACAGTTCAAACACACAAGGAATTTTTAGCATGGGCACTTTGTATTTGATGATGACTTCGTGTCAGAATGACATCAGTCACTGCAAATTAGATGCCAGGATGTGTTGTCACCATCCCTGAAAATGTGTGGATTAGAAGTGGCAAAGAGTAAATCACTGACATGGCAGGCACACATCACAGCTGGAGCACATCGTGGGCCAGAAGCCTAACTGAACTGAGCACCATTCACACAAAGGGAGATCTGGGAATTCTGCCAGCATCTTCCCAGAACAGTAATTTTTTATTTAAATTAACACCATTTTCTCCCCTTAAGGCAGCCTTCCTTCTCCATCATCATCTTAACTGCCTGATTTTTCCTTTTGCCCATTCCTGTGGCAGAAAAACTAGATCCTTCCTGAACCTTCTTAGGGAAGTGATTTGTAGACTCCTGTTAAACAACATGGTGACTACTTCACTGAGTTCAGGAAAGACAAGGGGTACAAAACAGAGATGTTTGCCTAAGCTGCAGCTGAATTAGACACATAAGATGAAAGAAGACTGGAAAATATTGTATTCAATAAGACTCTCAGTAGTTCTGAGATAAGAAGGTGACTCCAAGCTCAAAGATAGAACAATCCCAGTAGGAAAGTAAAAGAGAATATATTCTGTTGCCCATGATCCAGGATGGGGTTACTGCAATGGCATTTCATGACTTCAATGCTTTACCCACAAAGCACAGTCTACAGGGATTTTAAAAAATGTCTATATTGGAAGTTGGCCTGAAATTTAAAGGCCTAAAATACCATTTGAGTGAAAACAAAAATTTATTGGGGACTTTAGACAAGAAAGAACTTAACTAAAACTTGACTCTTCAATTAGTATGCTCCATGGTGTACATGTCTAGGAATCTTCCAACAATATTGAGATTTAATCCTTCTATTAATTGTTTCAACAAATATTTTTGAGTGTCTATATATTAATCACAAAAATAGCATTTGAATGAAGCTTTAAAGTTCATGGAGTATATACTCCATTAACCCTTGCAAAAAATACTAAGGAAGAATTACTGAAATAATTATTTTATAGGTTAAAAGATGAATTCAAAGGGGAAGGTCATTTGTTCAAAGTTACATCCTTGGAACTCTATGGAACTATGAAGCAAATATATGTATTTTCATTCCACTTCTTAATTTTATGCTTATCTGCTCTTCCTTGCTTTAGGTAACTAACTTCACATGGATTGAATCATATTTCTAGATTCTAAAAGTGTTCTTTCCCATTTCCTCATAGTAAATGGTAGTTTCTGTTTGTTGTGTTCTCAAGTTTTATATACTTATACAATATTTATAGCTGAGCTCAGACTTCTAGTGGTCTGTCTCCTGAAATTGCCTCTAGAAAGCAAGTAGTAAGATCAGGAGCAGGCAAACATTTTTCTATAAAAGGCTAGATGGTAAGTATTTTGGGGATTATGGACCACATAAGTGTCTACTTCAATTACTAAATGTTGTCCTTGTATTGTAAAATCAGCCAACAGCAATACATAAACAAATAGATGTGGCTGAATCCCAAGAAAACTTTGTTTACAAACTCTGACAGTGACAAGCTTTGCCAAACTCTACTGTATATTAGGTTGCTTCTACATAATCTCTTGACAATTAAAAGTGTTCAAAACTGGAGTTTTCATTAACTACCAGGCATCCTAGTCTTGAATATATAAATTGCAAAGGTTTATGCCATTCAACTCAAGAAGGTTCCTGTTAGTTTAAAAAAAAAAAGAAAGAAAAAAATAAGGGAGAAAGATGGCAAAACAAAACTATATCACCTATAAGCATAAATGTGGCTTCATAAAGTCCCATTCAGATGTAAGAAAGTAAGGCAAAGAAATAAATTATCATTTTCAGTGCCTATTGTAAACCAGGGACTATGAGAGCTAGTGTATATATTTTTTAAATTCTCAAGTCATGATTTTAAATTATTTTTGGTGGTAGCTTTCTAAGAATTTATTTATTTTTTATTAATTACAGGTTATTCACTTTGTATCCCAGTTGTTACTACCTCCCTGGTCCCCTGCCACTCCCAACCTCCCTCCCTCCCTCTTCTCCTTCCATGCCCATCCCCCAGCCCACTGATAGGGGAGTCCTCCTCCCCTTTCCTCTTAACCTAGCCTATCAGGTCTCATCAGGACTGGCTGCATTGTCTTCCTCTGTGGCCTGGTAAGGTTGTTCCCCCATCTGGGGAAGGTGATCGAAGAGCCAGCCACTGAGTTCATGTCAGAGACAGTCTCTGTTTCCATTACTAGGGAACCCACTAGGTCAAGAGGGTGCCATGGGCTACATCTTTGCAGCAGTTCTAGATTATCTCCATGTACAGTCTGTGGTTGGAGTATCAGTCTCAGAAAAGACCCCTGTGTCCAGATTTTTTGGTTCTGTTGCTCTGCTTTTGGAGCTCCTGCCCCTCCAGGGCTCTTTATCTCTCCCTTCTTTTTTTTTAATTTTAATTTTTTTTATTTTTATTAATTACACATTATTAACTTTGTATCCCCCCATAAGCCCCACCCTCCTCACCTCCCGATCCCACCCTCACATCCCCTTCTTCATGCATGCCCCTCCCCAAGTCCATTGATAGGAGAGGTCCTGTTCTCCTTCCTTCTGACCTTAGTCTATCAGATCTCATCAGGAGTGGCTGCATTGTCATTTTCTGTGGCCTGGTAAGGCTGCTCCCCCCTCAGGGGGAGGTGATTTAAGAGCAGGCCAATCAGATTATGTCAGAAGCAGTCCCTCTTCCCATTACTATGTAACCCACTTGGACACTAAACTGCCATGGGTTACATCTGTGCAGGGGTTCTAGGTTATCTTCATGCATGGTACTTGGTGGGAGCATGAGTCTCTGGGAAGACCCCATGTTCAAATTTCTGGTTCTGTTTCTCTCATTGTAGAGTTCCTGTCAACTCCAGATCTTACTATTTCCCACTTCTTACATAAGATTCCATGCACATTGCACAACAGTTGGCCATAAATCTCAGCATCTGCTTTGATACTCTGCAAGGCAGAGCCTTTCAGAGGCCCTCCGTGGTGAGTTTCTAGTTTGTTTCCTGTTTTCTTCTTCTTCTTCTTCTGATGTCCATCCTCCTTGCCTTTCAGGATGGGGATTGAACATTTTAGTCAGTGTCCTCTCTCTTGATTAGTTTCTTTAGATGTACAGATTTTAGTAGGTTTATCCTATATTACATATCTATATGAGTGAGTATAAACCGTGTTTCTTTCTGCTTCTGGGACAGCTCACTCAGGATGATCCTTTCCAGGTCCCACCATTTACCTGCAAATTTCATGATTTCCTTATTTTTCATCACTGAGTAATATTCCATTGTGTAGATGTACCACAATTTCTGCATCCATTCCTCAGTTGAGAGGCATCTGGGCTATTTTCAGCTTCTGGCTATTACAAATAAAGCTGCTACAAACATGGTTGAGCAAATGTCCTTATTGTGTACTTGAGCCTCTTTTGGATATATGCCTAGGAGTGGTATGGCTGTATCTTGAGGAAGCACTATTCCTAGTTGTCTAAGAAAGCACCAGATATATTTCCAGAGTGGTTGTACAAGTTTAAGTTCCCACCAGCAGTGGAGGAGGGTTTCCCTTTCTTCACAGGCTCTCCAGCATATGTTGTCACTCGAGTTTTTCATCTTAGCCATTCTGATGGGTGTAAGGTGCAATCTCAGGGTTGTTTTGATTTGCATTTCCTTAATGGCTAATGACGAGCATTTCTTTAAGTGTTTCTCTGCCATTCTATATTCCTCGACAGAGAATTCTCTGTTTAGCTCTGTTCCCCATTTTTTAATTGGATTACTTGGTTTGCTGCTTTTCAGCTTCTTTAGTTCTTTACATATATCAGATATTAGTCCTCTGTCAGTTAAAGGGTTGGTGAAAATTCTTTCCCAATCTGTAGGCAGTTTTGTTTTGATGACGGTGTCCTTTGCTTTACAGAAGCTTTTCAGTTTCATGAGGTCCCATTTATTGATTGGTGCTCTTAGAGCCTGTGCTTTTGGTGTTCTGTTCAGGAAGTTGTCTCCTGTGCTAATGAGTTCTAGGGTATTCCCCACTTTTTCTTCTAATTGATTTAATGTGTCTGTTTATATTGTTGCTCTATAGTACAGCTTGAGACCTGGGATGGAGATACCTCTAGATCTTTTATTGTAGAGGACTGTTTTAACAATTCTGGGTTTCTTGTTATTCCATAGGAAGTTGAGAATTTTTCTTTCCAGGTCTGTAAAGAATTGTGTTGGTAATTTGATGGGAATTGCATTGAATCTGTAGACTGCTTTTGGTAAGATGGCCATTTTACTATGTTAATCCTGCCAAGCCATGAGCATGGGAGATCTTTCCATCGTCTGATATCTTCTTCTAATTCTTTCTTCAGAGAATTGAAATTTTTTTCATACAAGTCTTTGACTTGCTTGGTTAGGGTTACACCAAGGTACTTTATGTCATTTGTGGCTATTGTGAAGGGTCTTGTTTCCCTAATTTCTTTCTCGGCCCTTTTGTCTTTTGTATACAAGATAGCTACTGATATTTTAGAGTTAATTTTGTATCCAGCCACTTCACTGAAGGTGTTTATCAGCTGTAGGAGTTCACTGATAGAATTTTTGGGGTCACTCAGTTATATTATCATATCATCTGCACATAGTGATAATATGACTTCTTCCTTTCCAATTTGCATCCCCTTGATCTCCTTCAACTGTCTTGTTGCTCTAGCAAGGACTTCCAGAACTATGTTGAAGAGACATGGAGAAAGTGGGCAGCCTTGCCTTGTCCCTGATTTCAGTGGGATTTCTTTAAGTTTCACTACATTTAGTTTGATGTTGGCTATAAGGCTTGCTGTATATTGCCTTTACTATGTTTAGATATGTGCCTTTTATCCCTGATATCTCCAATACTTTAAACATGAATGGATGTTGGATTTTGTCAAATGCTTTTTCAGCATCTAGGGAGATTATCATGTGGTTTTTTTCTTTCAGTTTGTTAATGTGGTGTATCACATTGATGTATTTCCGTATATTGAACCATCCCTGCATACCAGGGATGAAGTCTACTTGGTCATAGTGAATGATATCTTTGATGTGATCTTGTATTTGGTTTGCAAGTATTTTGTTGAGCGTTTTTGCATCCATGTTCATAAGGGAGATTGGCTTGAAATTCTCTTTCTTTGTTGGGTCTTTGTGAGGTTTAGGTACCAAGATGACTGTGGCTTCATAGAATGTGTTTGGTAATGACCCTTCTGTTTCTATTATGTGGAATAGTTTGAAGAGAATTGGAGTTAGCTCTTCTTTGAAGATCTGGTAGAATTATGCACTGAAACCATCTGATCCTGGGCTTTTTTTGGATGGGAGACTTTCGATGACCACTTCTATTTTAGGGGGATATAGGACTATTTAATTGATTTACCTGGTCCTGATTCAGCTTTGGTAAGTCAAATTGATTAAGAAAATTGACCATTTCATTTATATTTATATTTTCAAATTTTGTGGCATATAAACTTTTGAAGTAAGTCCTCATGATTTCTTGGATTTCCTCAGTGTATGTAGTTATGTGCCCCTTTTCATTTCTGATTTTGATGAATTGGATGGTGTCTCTCTGCCTTTTAGTTAGCTTGGCTAAGGGATTGTCTATCTTGTTGATTTTCTCAAAGAACCAACTCTTGGTTTCATTGATTTATCTTTGAATTGTTTTATTTGTTTCTAATTGATTGATTTCAGCTCTGATTTTGATTATTTCCAGCCATCTACTCCTTTTTGGTGTTCTGCTTTTTCTTTTTCTAGGGTTTTCAGGTGAGCCATTAAGTTGCTTGAATGAGCTTTCTCGATTTTTTTCTTGAAGGTACTTAGTGCTATGAACTTTCCTCTTAGCACTGCCTTCATTGTTTCCCACAAGTTTGGGTATGATGTGCCTTCATTTTCATTGAATTCTAGGAAGACTTTATTTTCTTTCTTTATTTCTTCCCTGTCTCAGCTGGAATTTAGTAGCAAATTGTTCAATTTCCATGTGTGTGTAGGCTTTTTGATATTTCTGTTGTTGTTGAGGTCCAGCTTTATTTCATGATGATCAGTTGGGATACAAGGGATTATTTCAATCTTCTTGTATCTGTTGAGGCTTGCTTTGTGACCCACTATATGGTCTATTTTGGAGAAGATTCCATGAGGTGATAAGAAAAAGGTCAATTATTTTGTGTTTGGGTATAAGGTTCTATTAATGTCTGTTAGATCCATTTGATCCATGACTTCTGTCAGAGACATTGTTTCTTTGTTTCATTTCTGTTTTGTTGACCTGTCTTTTGTTGAGAGTGGGATGTTGAAGTCTCCCACTATTAATGAGTGGGGATCTATGTGTGATTTAAGTTTTATCAATGTTTCTTTTACAAATGTGGTTGCCCTCGTATTTGGGGCATAGATATTCAGGATTGTGATGTCTTCCCGGTGGAATTTTCCCTTGATGAGTATCAAGTGTCCTTCCCCATCTCTTTTGATTAGTTTTGGTTGAAAGTTGATTTTATCATAGTACAATGGCCACACCTGCTTGCTTTTTGGGTCCATTTGCTTGGAAAGCTGTCTTCCAACCCTTTATCCCTAGGTAATGTCTGTCTACCTAATGTGACTTATTTGTGTTTCTTGTATACAACAGATTGCTGGGTTTTGTTTATGCATCCATTCTATTAGTCTGTGATTTTTTATTGGAGAATTGAGTCCATTGATGTTGAAAGAGATTAATGACCAGTGGCTGTTAGATTCTTTGATTTTGATGTTGGCTGTGGTCATAAGGTTGTGTGCTTGGTTGCTTATTGTTTTACTGTAGTAAGGTTAATTATTTCCTGTGTTTTCTTGAAAGTAGCTAGTTTTCTTGGGTTGTGTTTTCCCTTTTATTGTCTTCTGTAACACTGGATTTGTGTGTAGGTATTGTTGAAATTTGTTTTTGTCATTGAATATCTTGTTTTCTCTGTCTATGAGGATTGAGAGTTTTGCTGAGTATAGTAGCATGGGCTGACATCTGTGTTCTCTCAAGGTCTGAATGATATCTGTCCAAGCCCTTCTGGCTTTCATAGTCTCTGTTGAAAAGTCGGGTGCGATTCTGATGGGTTTGCCATTATGTGTTACTTGGCCTTTTTCCCTTGTAGCTTTTAGTATTTTTTCTTTGTTTTGTATACTTACTGTTTTGATTATTATGTGGCAGGAGGATTTTCTTTTCTGGTCTAATTTATTGGGTGTTCTGTAGGCCTCTTGTATTCTTGTTGGCCTCTCCTTTAAGTTGGGGAAATGTTCTTCAATGATTTTGTTGAAAATATTTTCTGGGCCTTGGAGGAGGGAATTTCCTTTTTCCTCTATTCCTATTATTCTTAGGTTTTGTCTTTTCATATTGTCTTGGATTTCTTGGATGGTATGTGTCAGGAATTTTTTAAATTTATTATTTTCTTTGAGGGATACATTGATTTCTCCCATTGTATCCTCCACGCCTGAGATTCTTTCATCCATCTCTTGTAATCTATTGGTTATGCTTACCTCTGTAGTTCCTGTTTTCTTCCCTAAATTCTTTCTCTCCACAATTTCCTCATTTGTGTTTTCTTTAATTTTTCCAATTCTATCTTCCGTTCTTGAGCCATTTTGTTGATTACCTTCACCTGTCTGACTGTATTTTCATAGTTTTCCTTCAATTCCTTCAGCTGTTTGTTTGAACAATCCTCTGTTTCTTTTATTTCATTCAGTGATTTAAGTATTTCCTCTATAAAGGCCACAAACTGTTTGGCTGCAACTTCCTGTATTTCTTTACAGATGGCCATAATCTGTTTGAGTTTATCTTCCTCTAGGTCTTTATGCATTTTATTTGTTTCCTCTGTTATCCTCTTCATGAGTATAGATGTTAGGTCCTCTTCTTAAATTTCATTTATGCTGGGGTGACCAGGGTACTTGTCCCTGGATAACTGGGTTCTGGAGATGCCATATTGCTCTGTCTTTTATTGTTTGAGCTTTCACTCTGGCCTCTATCCATTGGGCTATCTTGTAGGTGTTTGGGGTTAGTTTCTGGTGGTTCCTGGAATCCTGTGGTGGAGAGAATCCCCTTGGCAGGAAGATGGTTTTTCCTGAAGGAAGCCTTCTCAGCTTTTTGGGCATAGTTCCTGTGTGGCTGGTGTTTTTCAGGAGTTGTCACAACTCACCTCAGGCATAGAGACCTGAGTGGTAACTGTGGTCCTTGTTAGTTGAGAGGGCTCTCCTCTCACCTGGAGATATCCTGGAGACAGTTGCCCTCTTTCTGGGTTTCTTGCTGTAAATTTAGTGAGCTGCTGCTGTAACCTGTGTGTCCCTTGGTTTGGTCAGTTTTGTTAGGGATAAATGGTTGCCCCTTGGAGCAATATCTGGGGGTTGATCTCGGGGAACCCAGGCTTTTGTAGGTCTGAGGTTGGGGCTCTGTGCCCCAGTACCCAAGCAGTAGTCTGTAGCATGTGAGTACAACTCTCCTGGTAACAGCAGGCTATATGGTGCACAGTAGGTCCCTGGGTTGGGCCAGTCTATGGGAACTTTTCTGGGGATATACTGGGTGGCTTATGTCCGTCCCCTTTGCTTCGTTCCCTGTGAATATTTCTCCTGACAGTGACTCCAAGTCTCTGGTGTCCTGGGGCGCACAGTTCTGTCTGTGAGGAATAGTTGGTACAAAGCAGGTCTCTGGGCTGGTGGTGCGCATGCCTGCCTGCTAGTCTGCGGTACCTTTCACAGGGATATACTGGATGACCTAATTCGGGTCCCTGTTTCCTTCCTTCCCTGAGGGTTTACTCCCGACAGGGACTCCCAGATTCTGTTGCACTGGGGCACACCGCTCTGTCTGTGCCAGAGACCTGGGTGTGCAGCCACTCTCCAGGCTGGTGGCTTGAGCCCAGTGCAGTGATGGCAACTCATACCCACCTGTCTGCAAAGCTTTTTCCAGGTAAAGACTGGGTGACCCGTGGCCAGTCCTACTGCCTTCCTTCCCCGTGGGTTTTTCTCGCTACTGGGACTCCCAGTCTCTGGTGTTTTTGTGCCCACAGTTCAGCCTGGGAAGGTGATCGGGACATGCAGGCATGTGGCTCTGGTCCAGCGACCTATTGTCTGCACGACCTGGGATCTCTTCTGGGTTCTGGCTGGGTGGCCTGAGAGTGGTCCAGATTGATTCCCACGCTGTGGGGGTTTCCTCTCACCTGGGAAACATGATCGCTATTGTTTTAGGGCCCAGAGTTCAGACTCTTGGTCGCTGTACGGAAAATGTTGTCCTGCTCCTCAGAAGCAGTGTTCTGCTGGTGCCTCCATCTTGTCCCTTTATCTCTCCCTTCTTTCATAAGATTCCTTGTACTCTGCTCAAAGTTTAGCAATGAGTCTCAGCATATGCTTTGATACCCTGCTGGATGGAGTCTTTCAGGGGCCCTCTGTGGTAGGCTCCTGCCCTGTTCCTCTTTGCCTTTCTGAATGAGGATTGAGCATCGTTATTGATGAAGGAACAGGCTCTTATGTTTCAGAGATTCTTTGCTGGTTTATACAATCAACAAGTGGTGCCTGTGTACTCACTGTTGTTTAATTCCAATGTGCAAATTTCACTGAATTGTCATAAGGCCCACTCAGGTATGAATTAACATCCCTTTCTGACCGGAATGCTAGCTCATGTGAATTACCATGCCGAGTATAACACAAATACTAAGGTAAAACCTATTAAAGATAACACTAGGTTGAATATTTTGTTCAGTGTCTGGCTCCAATGGAAGACAGAGACTAATGGGCAAGCTTTTGGGAATTCTTGTGCTATAATTTCTTGTCATTTGTGCTGTTGACTACTGTAGATTGACTCAATTAAAAAAGACTTTATAGGGCTGGAGAGATAGCTCAGAGGTTAAGAACACTGGCTGTTCTTCCAAAGATCCTGAGTTCAATTCCCAGCAACCACATGGTGGCTCACAACCATCTATAATGAGATCTGGTGCCCTCTTCTGGCATGCAGGCACACATGCAGTTAGTACACTGTATAAGTAATAAACATAAAAAATAAATTAAAAAAAATATTTAAAAAAAGACTTTAGAATGAGGAAAAAGTACATCAGTAATGCATGAGATAAATGAATTGACATAAAATATTTTCCAAAACTGTGAGTCAGCAGTGAACTAAAGAATAAGGCAAAGTAAGTTCCTGTCTAGCCATCCAGTTTCATAAACATAATGAGCCTCAGTATGTTCGTGCATCTCTGGGTGTACATGCAGGGATAGTGCCAGGGATTCTGAGCCTGTGTCCCTCTGACATTTCCACTGCTTCTAAAGTAAGAGAAACAGAGGTAACTGAGAAGGAGTTGGCCAACTTGCTTCTATAGCACTAATTATTTATAGTGATTTTTCATAATCATCATTCTTGATAATAGAGTGAACCCCTGATCTGAAGAAGCCGCTTTTCTCTCATGGTTACTATAATGCATCAGATAAATGACAACAAATCAATCACTTTGAGGTTTTAATTCATGGTCAGAACATTAAAAAATACCCCCTTTTTAAATTTGAAATGTGCAATTATTTAACACTTCACTTTCTTAACTGTGAAGGCTGGCAATCCGAGAAAAGGTAACATATGATCCAAGGCAGAAAGCTAGGATGGGAGAAATTGAAAATGGTGTGGTAGTTTGGATGGATGTAGCTCCCTTCACCTTGCATATTTGAAGGCTTGGTCCCTGTTGGATAGCACTGTTTTGAGAAGGATTAGGAGGTGTGGCCTTGTTGAAGAAGATGTGTCATTGAGTCAGAGTGTGGAGAGTGGTCATGTCAGGCCTAGTCTCTTTCCCTCTCTCTCTCTCTGTCTTTCCCTCTCTCTTCTTCCCTCCCTCTATCCCTCTTTCCTTCATTCCTACCCCATCCCTTCCTCCCTCCAACTGTAAGATAAGACATATTTAAGATGTAATTAGCTCTTAGCTACTCTCTCATCTGCCTGTTGTCATGCTGCCTGACATGCTGGTCATGGACTCACCTTCTGAAATTGTTAGCAAGCTACATAAAATGTGTTATTTTATGTTACCTTGGTCATGGTGTCTCTTCACCATGCCCTTTGTAATGCCTGAATGTTTTGTTTTGTTTGTTTTTGAAATTGTATAATTACCCCATTGCTTTATTGCTCAGCCAAAGCTTTGCAATTTAAAGTCACAAGTATTTTGTGTGTGTGTGTGTGTGTGTGTGTGTGTGTGTCCCAGTTTCTGGTGCTCAAGGACTAGCTCAAGGTTAGCAGAATGTCTCTGGCTCAGGTTTCTCATGAGGGGCACTGACTGAGGCACCTGGTCATGCCTCAGTCATCTGAGGCTCAACTGAGACTGGAGAATTTGCTTCCAAGTTCACTCACATGACTCTTGGCAGGCTAAGTAGCTCTCCACTTTCTGTTGTACACATGTGGTCACTTCAGGACTTGGATTCTTACCACATGGTCTTCCCTAGAGGCTTCCTCCACATATTTCCAACACAATATCTGATGACTCTGAAACAGGGACAAAGCAGGGAGTGCCTCAGAGAAACACAGGACCTCCTTATGATGTAAGATCCAAAGTGGCAAGTCCTCATTCTCTTTCTTCCTCATTAAAAAGCAGATCAGTATGGTCCAAACTTACTGGAGAATATTACACAAGGGAAGGAATAAAAAGAAATAGTCTCCATTGAGCTCCTGCTTGGGGCAGCCTACCCAGAAGTTCTGAGTTAAAATTAAAGGTTTCTTGAATATGAGTCTTCTTGGTGATATTAGTATCCAAAGAGCATTAGAGCAGAAGATTGGGAAACTTTCTATTACTGAGGTAGATAGTAAATACTTTACAGCATGATCCTTAAGATCTCTGTTCCAACTATTCAATTCTGCTATACAAAAGAAGCCACAACCACATGTATACAACTTGATGTGGCTATGCTCCAATTTGCAAACTTCATTTGCAAAAGTAGCCCAGGATGAGAGGATGTGCCATTAGCTGATAATAATTTACTATAATGAATGTTTGCCATGAAATTCCTATCCAGTTCAGCAGCATAAGGTTTCTACATACACATCTGCAGCTTTGTGAATAAAGGCAAAAATGTCAGCTACAATAAAATGCTTTAACACACTTGCCGAGATATTTTTATAAATTACTTGTACACGTTCATGGAGAATCCTGGGTCATTTAGCATTCTTGAAACTCTGTATCATGCATGAATCTCATAAAGGCAGATTCATGACCATATTAGGCAACCACCACCATATTTTCCATACTTACAGTTGGAAACCTAATGTGGAGTCACAACTGAGCAGCAGTTCAGAATCAATACATCATCCCAGATGAAACAACTCAGCATGAGTCTGCTTACTCATTGTTTTAGGTGTAGTATCAGAGACTTAAAATGGTCAAATGCAGACAATCTGAAATAAACAAACAGAAAATCTACAGATTTCACAAACCTTCTTGATCGTGGTTAAATTTGGGACTTCTGCATATATTGGTTTGTTAATACTTACAACACAGGTTTGAAATTCGTATTGTTGGATCCATTTTTCAAACAAAGAAAGTTTTAGAAAGAGTCAGTGTCTTACTTATTTTAATGCTGCTATGACAAAACAGTTTGGTTAGGAAAGTTAGAAAGAAAAAAATTAACTAGTTTATAGTTTAAGATGGAGTCCATCATGGTAAAACAAAGGCATGGTGGTTGCAACATGCACAAAAAAAAAAAAAAAAAAAAAAAAAAAAAAAAAAAAAAAAAAAAAAACACATTAACACATCTTTTTTTAATTAAATTTTTATTTTTTATATTAATTACAGTTTATTTACTTTGTATCCCAGCTGTAGCCCCCTTCTTCATTCTTCATTCCCTCCCAATCCTACCCTCCCTCCCCTCATCTCCTCCCTGCCCCTTTCCAAGTCCACTGATAGGGGAGGTTCTCCTCCCCTTTCATCTGACCCTAGCTTATCAGGTCTTTTCAGGACTGGCTGCAATGTCCTCCTCTGTGGCCTAGCAAGGCTGCTCTTTCCTCTGGCGGAGGGGGGATGTGACAAAGAGCCAACCATTGAGTTCATGTCAGAAACAGTTTTTATTCCCCTTACTAGGGAACACATATGGATACTGAGCTGCCTTGGCCTATATCTGAGCAAGGGTTCTAGGTTATGCCCATGCATTGTCCTTGGTTGGAGAAACAGTCTCAGAAAAGAGCCCTGTGTTCAGATATTTTAATCAACAAAGTAGGAGGCAGAAGGAAATGGAGACATACTAAAAGTGATTCAAGTCTTTTAAAACCTCAAAGTATTCCCCCAATGACACAACTCCAACAAGGCTATACCTCCTAATTAATCCTTTCCAAACATTTCCACCAACTGGGTGCAAGAATTCAAATTTATGAGCTTATGTGGTTATTCTTATTCTAACCACCACAGTCAGTGACTTGTTCAAGATAAGCACTGAAGAAGTTTGTTGAGGTTAATTCTAAAGCTAACTTTCTTATATGTGGAATTACTACATAATGCTGGTATCCAAGTATACATCTACTGTCCTGTTACAATTAACAAAGTCATTCCTTGTACTCTCAAATGTGTATCAAGTCATCTGCCAATCCTTCTATCTCCTCAGGCAGGCCGAGCCTTGGAGCTGTCATAAATATAAACACAACCCATGGTCAGAGTCCAAGAATAGGCACAGGTAGACAGATGAAGACATACAATATTACATTTACATTTAAGCCACCCTTTCCTTTCACTTTCTTTATGGAATAAAATTTTAGTCCAGTTACTTTGACTAGATTCAGCTACAGTGCAAGATAATGAAAATATAACATAAATTTTTTTGAAAGTGTTTAAACGCAGATACCCCTCATGGGTGAGCAGTACTGCTTTAAGAAGATATGGGTTATTAAACGAAAATCTCAGTTTCAGATATAGGGTACCTTTTTATTAGTTACACATTGGGAGGCCTCCAGAAGCACCCAAATCAATAAAACTCTACTACCATTGTTCTAGGTTACCCACTGTGTCTAAATAATAAGCCCCAATAGCTGAAAACTTATATACTTTGACTCAATGACATAGAGAAACCAATCTTGATTGATCAGGAAACTCCTGCTGGCTAGTTTCATAATGCCCAAATGTAGTATTCAGGTTCCCAGAAACAAAAACAAAAACAAAATAACAATAACAAAACAGAAGTCTTATTCATCTATGGATCTTGAATGATACACTGCCGACCTGCAAGGCAAGATGTTCCTAGTGATGCAACAGTGGTAATAATTTTTACAGGGTTACCAACTACTCTATTGATTAGATGTGAGAGCTGTTCCACAGAAGGGAATTCAGGCCTGCTTTTGTAATCATGACCAAATCCCATGGTTCTGGAAGTCATAGGACCTATTTAGTGTTTTGCTAAGTGGTCATGTTGACAAACTGCCATCTGAATATTTATCCCTATAGATCTATGCTGCTCTAAACTTGCTCAGAGACATTTCTTACTATAATGCATAGTGGTTAGTGCACAGACACATTGCTGTTCAGACTGCTGAGATGATGTGATTGTGAGTGTTGTAAGTGGGGTATCTGTAGCAGCACTCTGTATCTACCAAAGCTCAGGAAACATCGTGAAAAGGGGAATGGAACAAGTAGGAGAGCTGGAGCATGTGTAGTGCCCTGAAATGTTATCTTCTGGGTATGGCATGCTCTTAGACACATGGATTCACCAGAGCTGTGGTTATAAGATTTTCACAAGACCAAGCCATTACGTGATGAAAGAAGAGTTCCAAAATACTCATCCCTCTCTGAGGTGCTACTGGAAGTTGATGCTATTGGAAGAGGAAGAACCACTTTGGGGGAAGGTGTGGACACAGGTCAGTTGTCCATACACCAGCGACTATTCACCCATGAGTATATGATCATCAATAATTGGACTCAGAGAATGATAAAAATACATTTTTTAAATTAAATTTTTATTTTTTATATTAATTACAGTTTATTAACTTTGTATCCCAGATGTAGCCCCCAAATACATTTTTTAAAGGATGTAAAAAGTTGGGAGAAAGATGTGTTGGTGTAAGTAGGAAGGATTGGAGGATAAGATACATTGTACACATGCGTGAAATATTAAAAACTAAAAATACCTAAAGTTTTACAATTAAAAAAAAAAACCTGTTTAACCATTTCACTTTCATTTAACCATTTCATTTAAAGGTGTATCTGTAGACTGAGTTGATATGTGGCTTAGCATTCTGCAATCCAGACACAAGTGTCCGTGAATACTATGTCTTTGTTTTGTCTCTGGGCAACCATTCTTGTTTTGATGCTGAAGTATCCAAGCTTTCTGCCACACATAGTAACAACAGGTGTGAACCATTTAAAGATGGCTGAATCATAGTACCAGAAAATGAGGTTGATATCACAGGACAGGCTGTCTAGTGACTTCATACTGTAGGAGGGCTTGCTCCCTTCCCCAAATATAGGCATCACAATCTCAGACAATACTTTCAGTGTACCTGAGGCAGGAGGTAAAGGAATTCTCTTGATCACCATGTCTTTTTCAGATTAACCTGAGCATGTAAAGTAACTCACTAGTTCTTTAATTTGGCCGGTGGGCTATGAGAGATGCTGGAGCCAGTAGCTCCATTTAGCTTTCACTAAATAAATGGTAACATGCAACAGAATCCTGGAAAATAAAAATGTTGATCACTTCCCACTGGCGGAACCGCTTTGCCAGGCCACAGGGGAAGGGGACATGCTCAGTTCTGATGCAACTTGATAAGCTAGGATGGATGGGAAAGGGAACTCCCCTTTTCTAACGAATAGGTGAAGTGGGGGTGGGGGAGGAAGGGAGGATGGGACCGTTAGGGGAGGAGGGATGGAGCTACAACCAGGAGGCAAAGTGAATATAAAGTGCATAAATTTTTTAAAAAGTCTGACAACACTGGCAGGTAATTTGGGGGCTATAAAAGTCATATCCCACTTTCACTGGTGATGATTCTGGGGCATAAATAGACTGGCTACTTGAGCATGATGCAAGGTAGCTATTAGAATTTATCTTCCTCATTCCTACACTCTCAGCTTCCCTCTGTTCTCTGTTCAAGTAGAACGGACAGCTGGGAACGCAGGTCAGGACCCAAGAACCAGTTTGCTTATGGTGGAGGGCATCTTGAATCAGAATTCTTAGTGTTCAAAGATTCACGGGGTTAGGTCATTCCTCCTCCTTAACCCTAATCTGTTTTCTCTACAAAGGTATAAATGGTAGGTCACTCAAGTTGTGTTTTCTAAAAGTCTAGAGAAGCAGTGAGACTCAGAGGTGAGAAACACAGGACTCTGATGTCAAATACTTTGTGCAAGAGATTCCCATGAGGTTCCTATAAGCTACCTTTAAACCTTACTGAGCCCTTGTTTACATGCCCTGAGCTTCTAGCACACACTTAGCCCTGTTCTAAAAATCCTGCATGTATTTTTGCTTTAAACTTCATACTTCTGCTCTGAAATAGCTCTGTCATTACACTTATGTTGCCCATATAGGACAGACACACAAAAACACAAAAGACAGGAAATAACAGTGCTCCATGCTCTATCATTACCACACTGAGGACTCTTTCTCTGGTGCGTTCTTTCTTTCTCTGGTGTTGTTAAGAATTAGAGAAGAATCAGAATCACATGTCTTCCTACCTTCTGGACCTCACATGATAGTGATTTGAATGAGAAATATCCCCCATGGGCTTATACACTGAACACTTGGTTCCTAGTTAGTGTGCTCTTTGGGGATGTTGTGGAACCTGTGGGAAATGGAGTCTTGTGAGAGGAAGTAACATTACTGGAGATATCTAATGGCTTGTCCCATTTCCTGTGCTTTCTGACTGCTTCCTGTGTGCAGATAAAACATAGTCTGTTTCCTAACTGCCAAGCCAGCCTCATATTTCTCTTTCCATGTTCCCCCATTACTATGAATCATATCTACTATGGACACATAAGTCACAATAAGCCTTTTCTCACCTTAGTTACTTTTTATCAGGACATTCTATCACAACGGAAGAGTAATGAATATAGAGAGTAACACAGTCATGCCACTGAAAACTGCAGTGTGATGTGAATTTAAACGGTAATCTGTCTACAGATTTCCTCAGTGGAATCAAGTTCTATGATGACTTTAACCCACCCTGCGCACACTGACAACCATAAAAGATGACACTAACACTGGCACATACTGGGGGAGCTGTTCCCGTGTTCTGCACTGTCAGCAGGAAGCACTATTCCTAATGTGGAAATAGGAATCATTACTTTTGCTTTAGTGAAAAGGGTATAACCCCTGAAACTGAAGATAGACATTTGTGACCTGCAGATGTTGGCACTGAGAATGGAACCCAGGTCTTCTTTAAGAGCAGCAAGTACTTTCCATCCCTATTAAAGCTTATTTTACTAGATCCTTTAAAAAACCCAGTTAGGAGATGCAGGAGGGAGGGTGGGATTGGGAGGGAGTGAGGAAGGAGGCTACAGTTGGGATAAAAAGTAAATAAACTGTAATTAATAAAAAGAAAAAAAAACAGTTAGCCTGGTGCAATACCTGGTCTACAAAGCAAGTCCAGGACATCCAAGTCTACACAGAGAAACACTGTCTCAAACAATGAAAAACAAAACAACAAAACAAAACAAAACAAAAAAACCCTGAAAATATTATTGTAGAAGGAACAAAATTATTTAAGAATTAGACAAAATTTAAATGGACTTTTATTTTAATTAGATAACAACAATAGAACGTGCTTGCAAAGGAGATGAAGAATAAAGTAAAAGGGGCTGTGACCCACCCACATGTCACATAGAGGTGAAGAAGAATAGAAAGGTTTATAAAGCTCTCAGAATAGAGGTGTCTTGACTCTGTGTAAACTCACTTAAAGGGGTACAAAATAACATTCCCTTTTTTGAGGAAACCACCAAATCCTGAATAACTAGGAACTATGTCAGAGGACAGATAGATTGAATTTCAGGCTCAGTTTACCTTTCTAGCAGCCTGAAAGTAATAATGTCAGAAATACTTGGAAAGCCATTTTTTTTTGTTTTGTTTTTACCTAGTCTTGGAAATGCCAAGGAAGAAGCAAGCCATTTGATAGTCTCGCCATGATAGGGGATAAACGACACTACATGTATTTAAAATACAGCATTACTAACAGAAAAATAATATTTAAACTATTTTAGGAAGAAACAGAGTACGCTGAAAAAAAAAGCAATAGTCGTTTTAAGGAAAAATTCATTCCCCTATGTTTCTGGGCAGAGAGCCTATATGAATAAGATCATAAATGCCACGGCTACTCTGAGATCATTGTGAGAAAATAACAGTCCTTGATGATAAAAGAACTGCTTAGTCATCAATTCCAACTGATTTGCCAACAAAGGAAAAGAAATAACATTCAAAGATTAGCAACCACTATATTCTACTAGGACTGGATTCTTACTGGGATTTGTATCTTCAAAACCTCTAGATGTTGTATGTCCCCACTTCCTTTAGTTTTAAAGGAACTTGAAAGAAGTTCACATGCTCAGAATTATTCTTTTTATTCACAGAATAGATATACCCTTTCACACCATCCTAAGAAAGCTAATTATTAATATAGTGCAATGAAAGGTAACTGGTTAGGACTGGTGCTGCCACGGCAACCTCTCCCTAAGCCAAACCACAGGTGATGCGTTTGGGTCTCAAGATTGCTGAGAATGTTGGATGAAACTCAGTTTAAGGTTATTTTATTACTACATAAGCAGACCACAGACCATAGTTGTGAAGGACACATGAGACAGGAATCCAGATGAACACACAGTTGACCACAGAAGCAGCCTCAAGTAGCAAGCGAGCATGCAGGTAAGGAGGAGTACACTACAGAAGAAAGGGTGAGGGAATGATATTTATAATCTTAAGTTTGTGAAGGAGGGGGGCATAAATGTTGACAAGTCAAGCAAGCCTTGCTGGTCTTGTTTTCCTAGGAGCCTAAGTTCTAATTGGAATCCTGCAGGCCTGTGTACTCATGATGTACTTTGTCTAGAATTTGCAAGCCCTATTAGCCTTAGTTTTCTCATTTGTTTTGCAAGCAGAGTAATGTCTCTCTTGTTGGCTTTCTATTGTCTCTTACGGTTCTTTTTTTTTAATTCTTTATCAATTAAACTTTATTCACTTTATATCCCCCCTGTGGTTCCCTCCCTCCTCCCATCCCAATCCCTCCCTTCTTCCACCCTCTGCATGCATGCCCCTCCCCAAGTCCATTGATAGAGGAAGACTTCTTTTCCTCTCTTCTGATCCTAGTCAATTAGGTCTTATCAGGAGTGGCTGCGTTGTCTTCTTCTATGACCTGGTAATGTTGCTTCCCCCTCAGGGGGAGCATGACACAGAGAACCTCTGAAAGGCTCTGCCCTGCAGACTATCAATGCAGATGCTGAGACTTAAGGGCGACCTTTGGGCAGAGTGCAGGGAATCTTAGGAAAGAACTGGGAAACTGTAAGATCTGGAGAGGACAGGAACTCCACACGGAGAGCAACAGAACCAAAAAATTTGAGCACAGGGGTCTTTCCTGAGACTGATACTCCAACCAAGGACTATGCATGGAGATAACCTAAAACCCCTGCACAGATGTAGCCCATGGCAGTTCAGTATCTAAGTGGGTTCCATTGTAATAGGAACAGGGACTACCTCTGACATGAACTGATTGGCCTGCTCTCTTATGGTTCTTATGTTTCAAAATTTGGTTCCAGTTGGTGGAACTGTTTGGGAGGTTGTAGACCCTTGGGGTGATGAGGCCTTACTAGAAGAGGAAGTGGGCCTTGAGTCTTAACAACCCAGCCTTGCTTCTTGTTCTACCTGATCCATGACTACCTGCACAGTGTGAAAACCCACCCTTCCTATGACTCTTGTCCCTACGATTTCCCTGCTGTAATGGAAAATATAATCTGGCAAAGGAACTCTTTTTTTAATTTATTTTTTTATTTTTTATATTAATTACAGTTTATTTTCTTTGTATCCCAGTTGTAGCCCCCTCCCTCATCTCCTCCCTGCCCATCTCTAAGTCCACTGATAGGGGAGGTCTTCCTCCCCTCCCATATGACCCTAGTTTATCAGGTCTCATCAGGACTGGCTGCAATGTCCTCTTCTGTGGCCTAGCAAGGCTGCTCCTCCCTCAGCAGGGGAGGGGGGGGAGAGGTCAAAGAGCCCACCACTGAGTTCATGTCAGAGTTTCCTGTCCCCCTTACTAGGGAACCCACTTGGATGCTAAGGGCTACGTCTGAGCAGGGGTTCTAGGTCCTTGGTAGGAGAATCAGTCTCAGAAAAGACCCCTGTGCCCAGATATATTTGTTCCTTGTGGCTCTCCTCTCCTCTCCAGGTCTTACTAACTCCCTCTTCTTTCATATGATTCCCTGCACTCTTCTCAAGGTTTGGTTATGAATCTCAGCATCTGCTTTGATATATTGCTAGGTAGAGTCTTTCAGAGGCCCTCTGAAAGAAGGTAGGCTCTTGTCCTGTTTCTTGTTTTGTCCTACTTCCAACATCTATCCCATTTGTCTTTCTAAGTGAGGTTTGATCATCTTGCCCTGGGACCTCCTTCTTGTTTAGCTTCTTTAGGTGTACAGATTTTAGTATGTTTATCCTATCTTATAGGTCTAGTATCCACTTATAAGTGAGTATATACAATGTGTGTCTTTCTGCTTCTGGGATACCTCACTCATGATGATCTTTTCTAGATCCCACCATTTGCCTGCAAAATTCATGATTTCCTTGTTTTTAATTGCTGAGTAGTATTCCATTGTGTAAATGTAACACAATTTCTGTTTCCATTCCTCTGTTTAGGGACATCTGGGTTGTTTACGGGGTCTGGCTATTATGAATAGAGCTGCTACAAACATGGTTGAGCAAATGTCCTTGTTGTATTCTTGAGCATCTTTTGAATATATGCCTAGGAGTGGTATAGCTGGATCGTGAGGAAGTTCTATTCCTAATTGTCTGAGAAAGCACCAGATTGATTTCCAAAGTGGTTGCACAAGTTTACATTCCCACCAGCAGTGGAGGAGGGTTCTCCTTTCTCCACAAGCAAAAAACTCTTAATCTCATAATTTTTTTGTATTTTTTTAAATTTTGTTTTATCACAGCAATAGGGAAAAAAAGTATTATACCGGGGAGGGAGGGTGGGATAGGGAGGGGAGGAGGGAGGGGCTTATGGGGGATACAAAATGAATAAAGTGTAATTAATAAAAGCTAAATAAAAAATTAAAAAAGTATTATATCATATTAAATAGATGCCATCATGTAACCCAATCTGATACATAGTAGGTGCTAAAATACACTACTTTCCAGTGTTCCTTCATTCTCACTATCAGTATATGTGTTTTTATATTAATTTTTATTTTTTAATATTAATCACAGGTTACATACTTTGTATCCCAGCCGTAGCTCCCTTCCTTATTCCCTCCCAATCCTCCTCCCCCTCCCTCATCTCCTCCCTTTCCCTTTCCACTGCTAGGGGAGGTCCTCCTCCCCTCAGTATATGTGTTTATTCATAGTACATGGATTATATGGTTTATCATATCCCCAAGTTACCAAATTGGAGAAAAAAGACTGTCTGATTACTTCTCAAGGAACTTTCACTTGCACAGGGAAAAGCCTCCACGTAATTTCAGGTAACACCTCAAATTCTCGCATCTGCATAGTGCTGCACCTCCAGAAAACAGCATTTATTTGACCTTGGGATGAAAACAAAACAAACATTATTGTATCACTTCACAAAGTCTGAAATGGTGAAAGCCAAAGTCAGGAAGAACCACGTGTCTGTCTTGGGAGCTTTGGGAAAGCTCAGCCCAGCTGTTTATACACTGCACGCAGTGCCTCGGTACCCATGTCTGAAATATATTCAGCCATCCTGAACAAAACACATGTTAGGATGTCTTTTCATTGGCTTTCTAACAGATACTTTGATCAGTTGTGCTTTAAAATAAAACAATTTATTAACTATTTCAACAACTAGAGATGTGAAGATTTGATATGGAGCATTGGTTTCATATTCTGTATTTTATATATGAGAACCCTTGCCTTCACAAAGATAAAGGTCATAGATATTGACTGGCAAGTCAGGATGCAATACACAGTCCCTGGAGACCCATTTTCAGGAGTAGCAGCCCATAGATTTGGGAGGTTTCCCTTGCTTTAACAACTTCCCCTATGGAAAACTAAACTCTCCCACATCAATGCTTTGAAACACTAGTTAGCTTTGAGCTTCTTTGCAAATCTCTAGAGACAAAACAATTTTGTCTGAATGTACTTGGCTATCTGTCTGATATAATAGAATGCATGCTGATAACTTGTACCTTCCCTACTCCATTCAAGGATATGTGATCCACTGCAAAACTGGATCTGGAATAGGAACCAAATTTACCTGATTTCCAATCTGAAATACATTCATTTTTAGCATCTGTGCTGTTGAAGGGAGCACCCAAGACACATTCTTTTCCTAATTGGCTGCCAAACTGCTTCTCAAAAAAAAAAAAAAAATCATAGTGTTCATCCATGTTCCATTATTTCCAACAAAAAGTGGGAGCCATTTATTATGCAACACCCCCTATGCTGTGAGAATGAAGCTTTGTACAACAGGCATGGCTGTGGTGAACACAGTACTTATTGTCCTGAAAAGTGCTAATCCTAACCCTATCTTTAATATTAAAACAGCAGAATATGAGTGTTCTGCTGATCTGGTGCAGAGAGTCAACCAGAGAGTGTCTTTGCCATTGAAATGTATTTTGTAAAGTGAGAGAAGAGATGCCATAATTACAGGTAAGGCATGATGCTTAGATTATAATAGGCAGTGACTGACAGAGAAAGGGCTACCTGGGAAGGAGTATTTCTTTGGTAGGAGGGTACTTCAAACTAGGAAATTGATATTTGAGTATAACAATAGAGAATAAGATTTAGTCATCTACAGAAACGAGTGAAAACAAGGAGCGTGCTTTATTGAGGATGCAGGGGAGATCACCATCGAAAATGTAGAACAAGTGGAGACTCTGGTATGACCCTGAATAGCTAGAGGAGGACAGACCACATGAAGGTATTCTCCAGAGAAGTTTCAGCACCTTCACAACCTTGACCCAATGATTCACATCCAATGGTCTCCAATATCCAGTGGTATGTATGTTTGCTCAGGTGTATCTATACACTTTTAAAACACTCAATACCAGTTGTTACTGGTATTTGCACTGACAAGTGTCTCTCACAGTTGCGCACTCCAACCGTATTTGTGCACTAGGAAAGGATGAACGAAGCCAGTGAACATTCTCTTCACAGTGTGGGTTAAGAGATCCAATGAGAACTATAGGTATTACATGTTACACAGATCACCAGGGGATCATAGTTTTATTTTGTTCTTGTAGCTTTAGGTTTCTCCAATTGTTTTATTTATAACAATACTTGTGGAAAGTCTTTAAATGTCAGTGATCAACATAGAAGAGACTAAAAGTTCTTAGTCAACCTAACAAAAGAACACAAAGAAGTTGTAAGCCAAATCTTTACCTAACTATAACTTTTACATCTATTTTTCCATGTGGATGGAGGCTTATTTGACAAAGCAGAACAAAACAAAGAACAGCCAAAAGTAAACTAAGCACTGACTCGAATGTGAAGTAATTATCAGCTCTGATCTTCAACTCTACATGTTTATTTCATCAAAAAAAGCCTCAGGATTTTTATACATTTATTGACAGTAAAAATGAATGTAATAAATCAAAAGTTATGCAACATTGTCACTCCAGTTCTTTTAATAGATTTAATTGAGTTTCCACATAAGATTTTGTCTGAGAAAAAAAAATCATTGCTAAAGATAATCAAATCTAACAGTGCTTGTTTGGATCTTGTGGAGAAACTTTGTCTTGGTCAGCCTCAGCTGACTCATCCCTAACAGGGTCAGTTATGGCTTGATGCCTCAAGGACAAGATACTGAACCAAACAAATGTTGACACTCCTGTTTGAAAAATCAACAATTCTCTGAGTTCATAAAGTGCCAAGAACAGAATCTTCTAGGATCTAGTGTGTGGTAGTTGCCTTCCATTGATCAAATCTATCTCATCGTGTGAGGCCCACATGAATAAAACACATACAGGCCAGAGTCCTTCCAGAAAAATGCAGCTGTCAACCTCAAGAGACTAGTGAGTGCTGTGCTTGTGAGCTTCATTGAAAGAGTCACATTCAATCCACTCCTCCCCAAATACTAGCTTTATTACCATGGCTGCAAGTTCCACAGGAGAAAACCACAAAATATGCTCAAAGTAGATGAACAGTCTGTGTTGATGATGGGACAAATAGAGAGCCATTGAGATGCAGCACAGACAGACAAAATATCTTCTGTGCTTCTCCTGAAACCATGGTAAGAACTAAGGGTGAAAATCAAGGTGGCCTCTGGAAGGAAAAAGGCCTGGCTATGGAGTAGGGTGGTGACATGGGTCCACACAGAAACAGGGAATTTTTCTGGTACGTTTTCTGGGTCCCAGTGGAAGTGGGATAGAGAAAGGAAGAAATTTATTTCCTTCTTTTACATATGCCCCGACTGCAGGAGAGGAAGATTCGCCTAAAAAACATTAGATTCTGAAATAAACACCAATTTCTAGTTTGATCCTGAGACCTCCCACAAGTTATTTAAATCCTTTTGTGCTTCAGGTTATCCTATTTGTAATGAGAGAGTACAAATGCCAATAACGTATCAATATGTAATAAGTTTTCGAGCATTTTTGAAGCTTCAGCAGTCTCTTGTAATTTCACATAATGTGGTGAAATATGAGAGAAGTATTAAGATCTGTAACATGTAGGCACTTTTTAACTGTTGTTATACCTCAAGTTGAGAGAAAAGAACAAGTTTAGGGGCATAATAGCTTTCTTATTTTCCCTTTTAATTTACTCTGGGGTACTAGCATATGAGATGGCACCACTCACTTTCAGAGTACATCTTGTCTCCTCAGTTACACCTTTCTAGAAAGGCTCACCAAAATAAGCCAACAGGTGTGTCTCCCAGGTGATTAGAAATATAGTCAGGTGGACATTAAAGAACAACTATCATCATTCTCAGAGTGTATTAGCAGATGCATTTTTTTTTTATTTTCAAAGCTTGATTAAGAACTGGAACCCAAACGCAACACTGACAGAGTACGCAAAATAAGATACAAGTTCACCATTTGGTGTGACATTCATTTTCATGTGAAAAGAATGTGAATGATGCTTTGTGTTCAATTAAATTAAATTTCCCTGAGACTTGATCTCAGCTTCATGGTCATGAGCCAGACTTTCGTTACCACGGATCCTTTAGCAAGTCAGAATTTACAAACCAATATTGCTCTGATTTGAACACTCGTAGAGCAAGTCTTAGCCTCTTGACATGAGAGCATGAACACTTATGAAATATTATCACTGATGCTATGTTTCACAATGAAGCAATAGCCATAAAGACATTAAACGTATTATTCTAAGTCACAATGTTCCTTAGTGATATGTGATTCAAAATTGATTATATCAAGGCTCCTATATGCCATAATTAATACTGTCTAATGATATCTTTGCAGGTCTAATTTTCTGTTGCTCTAGCAGCATAGCAAGGTATTTAAGACAGGCTTCATTGTGAGAACAGAGGTTTCCTTAACTCTCATCTCAGAAAGTATAAGGTAGAAGACTACCATGTTTGGCTCCAGTAAAAACCTTAAGGCCAATGGCATAATGGAGAACCTGTGAAAGGAAGAATTCAGGTCACCAGACAGGGAGCAGCAAAACACCTCCCACTATGTTCCTGTTAGATTCCCACATCTTCCTATGGCCATCACCATCCTAAAGGCCCAACTCCCAACATGTAAACTCTTGGGGAATAAAACTCAAACTATATCCAAGCCATAGCAGTAACTAACCTTTAAAAAGTCATTATGTTCAGGCATCATCTGAAATATTTTGCATTCATCACATTATATCCTCACAATGACCTTAAAGATATGTTGGATCATTAACCCTATTTTACAAGAGAATTAACAAAGGCCCAGTGGTTAAATCACTTGCCCAAGGCCCAATGGGAATGTAAACTGGGCAATCCAACTCTGCCCTTTAACTCTGAGACAAGCCTCTGCATATCAGATGTGCAATAGTAATCAGAGTTTTTGCTTCTAGGAGAGGAGTGACAGTCATTTTCTCCACTTAAAATGATGAATTATAAAAATGTCACAATTGTAAAATTATTGTCATAGGGGCTAAGAAGGAACAAAATTCTAGAGAAGATCATGTCTAAGATGAACTGGGAACCTACCATTTCTTCTCAGAAGGCATATGCTGATCCTGAACATAGACAAAAGCATGGGTTTGGTAAGTCCAATGGTCTTGAGTGGTGGAAAGAGGATACTGTTGAATGTGTATGTGTACATTCAACAGTATCAACCTGGAAGGACTTACTGCAACTTAGAGGAGCCTCAGCTACTAGAGACGATGCAGAGACAAAAGGATTTTCACACACAATTTTGAGATACTCGGTCTAGGGACACGGCTTTGTGTATTAGAGTGTTATTCTGTAAGCATGAGGACCTGAGGTCAATTTCCAGTAAACACATAAAAGATGAACATAAATGCATGTTCCTGTAACTCTAGAATAAAGGAGAAAGGACAAGTAGATCTTCAGAGCTTCCTGGCCAGTCAGCAGTGCCCAAGATGCTGAGCTCCTGGTACTACAGAAGACTATTTCAAAGCAATAATGTGAGAACAAAAGAAGAAATGCAATGACATGGTTTAGCTTCCACATGGGCACACATAAGGAAGCATATGCATACAGTCATATGTATACAACACATACATACATGACAAGCAAAGAAAAGAAATTTGTGATCCACTGAATTTCCATAGAAAAGCAGCCTACAACAATTTTTTCACACTAGACATTTTCCTTGTTTAGATGCTGCCTATGTTAACAGTTTAAAGAGATAAACAGAGTGACATAGAAAATACCTACAAAATATATTAGAAATAAAATAATTGGATTAATCCAGATGAAGATATGAAAAGAAAAATGAGGAGCTATGACAAGTGGATAATAAATACCAAGACACGAGATTATGCATGGCTTTGTTAATAATGAAATTGCCAATAAATGTACTCATCATCCCAGTTCATTGACAAAAATTATCAGTCTAGATTTTAAAAATGAGTTAAAAAAAAAAGACTCAGTGACAGGCTTTTGTGAAACACATGTGGGAGCTGTGGAACAGAAAGTCAGGAAAAAGCTATGCAATATGTATATCAAAAGATAGCCGATACTGTTCTAGTAGCTTAAAATAGAGACAGAATTAACTTTAAATTGGAACCACTGTTAGAGTTATCATCAAAGACATCTTGCAATCATAGAAAGCTGAGTTCAACAGGAAAATGTGACCATCCTTACTTTGTGGACACTAGCAGCTTCAGAAATGAATTGTTCGGGCTTCAGAATAGAAAAGAGGCAGCAATGCTAATACTATTTGCAGAAATTGACCTGCCTAGCTCCCCAGCCTCTGTTCCTTGTACAAAGCCAAAACTGTGCCGCCTACTCATCCACAGGCTCTCAGAGGTTGTTGTGATTGGCAACGATGGTTACTGCCGTGGTCATGTGGGACTTCCATAGACCATTTTATGATGCTGTGAAATGTGCATTTGGAGGGAAGGAAGTTGCCTCAAGTAAAACAGCATGCACACTAAGTCCTTTGGGTTTTATCTCTTTTACCTGGCTCAATAGTACTTGGCTTAGAACTCTTTGTAGTTGAAGTGATAACCAATAACAGGCCATATTTACTTTGCAGAAGGATAAGTCTTGTGTGAGTCTAACGTTTGGCACAGTTTGATTGGCACATACACAAATAGTACACGTTCCATCTTTGGGCAAGGAGTTGATTAGCAATCTGAATTTTAAAAAGTTGAAAGACCACAACGATTTATGGTTTTATGCAGACTGTGTTTTCATTCCTGCTAAACTTTGCCCTCTTAAAAGGTTTTTAATCACACCTAGAGATTTGCCATAGCCCTTCAACTTGAAGGTGACTTGAGACATAGGCTCTATCAATGCTAATCTTTATCAAAATTATGAGGAAGTCCTGCCTGCTCTATGTCAGGCAGAACTGAATCAGAATTGCTGCTACCCACCAATGTCATTGGGTGGTCTGTTCCTCGGGTTTTAGGGACTGGGAAGAAATCTTGACATCTAAAACACCCTTGGGAGGTGTAGGGGTGGGGGAGGTATTCTTGAGTTGAAAGTCTGTTGTGTTTTAGAACAAGTAAAGAAGAAACCAGAAATGGGTTTCCTACTGCAGAAGAAAGTACAATGTCAAAGTGGAAAATAATTGGGGTTTACAGTCTAGTAAGATTCAGGACAGTCTAGTAAGACCTAAGTGAGAAAATATTTCAACTCAACATTGCTACATGAACATTGGCTGTCTTTGTAATACACAGAGAACAGGAAGACTATTAAGGTGCCTTTATTTTGTAAGAAATGGTGTTTAGGAAACACCAGGTACTGCACTGGGTATCTAGGATGCATGTGTATGTCACAGAGTTCCACAAGACTGTGATTTGGTGTTGTCCTTCAGTTGTTTTTCATTGTTCTTTGATTCCAGATTTCTCCATCACAACTATTTAAAGAGCTAAGAAACAATTCTTTTTTAGAAAGGATCCTCTACGTTTGTTCAGTTTGAGAATGTTCAGTGTTGTTCATCTGCCCTAGGAGTATGCATGCTGGATTTACCTACAAAAATATCTTTGAATATTCCTTTCATCTTGTTGCAAGAGAAATAGAGGCACAAATGAGAGCCTGAAAGGCAGAAGGTTCTGGGGAAAGGAAAGATGACAAAATCAAGCTGATCCATCGAAAATGTGGCTGAGGAGTGATTGGAAGCAGACAAGCCTACAGAGTGATGTAACTAACATCAGTTAACAGACATTTCATCAGGCAGCATTTATGAGAATTGCAGATTATGGTCCAGATAGGAAGCTACCAATCCAGAGCCACACACCACAGCTACGAAATACCCAATGTCCATTATACGACCATCAAATGAGTGTACTCCTCTTCTCTTGGTATATTTTGCTTCAGGTATCTCCATCCCTGATCTCAAGCTGTACTATAGAGCAACAATACTAAAAACTGCATGGTACTGGCATAGAAATAGAATGGTGGATCAATGGAATCGAATAGAAGACCCTGACATAAATCCACACACTTATGGACACCTGATTTTTGACAAAGATGCCAAAACCATTCAATGGAAAAAAGACAGCATCTTCAATTATTGGTTTCTTATAATAAGAAACACATTGGTATCTCTTAGTGCATTCAGTAGAGATGAATTGTTTAAAGCATAACAAGACCTTGAAAAGAATCTGGAGTAAACTATGTGCTGTACAAGAGTTTGTAGTGTTTGCGTGTGATATTGGCACAAGCAACTTTAGCTGTTATCTCTCATGTGTTAATTAAATTAGCTAAGCTAATTATAACAGAATAAATATACTTCTCATTTGTTGTTATTCTAGTCTTTATCTAGACTGAACCATCCCTCCAGCTCTAACTTTCTCATTCATTATAGAACTCTCTCTGTTTTAATCTGTTCTACATGTCCAGTGTGTGAAAGTACTATATTTACTAGATATTCTTGAGGCGATATCTTAGGATTTTTGTACACGAATACATTTAGCAAAAATGGATATTTTACATATTAGAGATGTGCCACATCCAAGAGGAGATATCTGCATCAACGACTGCATGAGACTTTACTAACTACTAGCAACTCAAAAAAAAAAAAAAATCACTGCTGCTGCACTAAAGTGCTGACTCAAGACAGTGTTATAGAGAATGCTGAATTCTGACCTTTCCAGAAATTTAGTTAAATGCTCACTTTCTTCACACTTGCACCTCTTCATGACATGTTCAATGTCACATAAAAGTGCAAACTTTGTGATAAGATGGAGCAAACCAACCAGCCAAATTTTTCTAATCCAAGTAAAAGATACCTCTATATGTCTTCTTTCTTTTCCTGGCTGGAGGAAGAAAATAGCCCCATGATTACTGATCAGAAAAGCAAATAGAAGAAGAAGGAGAAAAAGAGGAGGAGGAGGAAGAGGATGATGATGAGGACGAGTTGACCTGGTCTAGACAGATACAACCCACTGGTCCTCTGGTCTCCCTCACAGTTTGTTTGCTTTCCCAGGATGGCATCCTCAGATGACACTGAAGCTTTGAAATTCATGAACCCGGATGTGAAGAGTGTGTTCCCTACTGAGGAAATGTCAAGCAGCAATAACAAGAACTGACATTTAGCAAACACTGACTGTGCCAGCTGTATGTGTTCATAACCATCCCTATGCAGGACCCACGTTGTATCTGAAGCAACCTTCTGTGTAGTTGCCTTTAAGTGTACCTCCATTTTGAATAAGAGTAAACCAAATGCTACAAATGTTAGGAAAACTGGTTCAAACTCACAAAGATAGTAAAGACAGCAGAAGGCATTCAGATCCAGGCCATGAACTTTGGAGTCCAGCCTCAAAATTAGTTGTTCCTCTGAATGTGGTCCAGCCTATGATCTGTTTGTTGGCAGTTCATGATAGGATAAGAATAGAAGCTGCGAGTGAGCATTGGGAAACTTTATAGCTATTTGCTCTTTGCTGGGCATCCAAGAGTGCTATCAGCAGTATCCTCTCAGTGAACAGAATACAGAGCAGTTCAGCAATGTGGAAACTATATAATGAAAGACACATGGCATGAGCTGTTCGTGCACAGTAGGGCAACAAATAGATCCTCCAAGCACTGAAAATTTACAAACAAGTTCTTTATCAGAAAAGGTCTAATAAGCTCTGATTAAAAACATGCATATGGCTAAGTGATTATTATGAACATAGCAAACTAGTGAGGCATACACTTGTATAAGGAAGGGAGCATGGAGTCAGAAGACAGGTGATAATAAGCAATGGTCCTGATCAATCATTAGATGGAATGGCATGTTAGAAGTTAATAAGTACTGTGGAAGAGTTTAAAAAGTAAAGCAAACCAAGAATCCAGAACTGAGAAAGAGACATGTGGTATTAAATACCATGGCTATTAGAGTAGGGTTTGGCCATTTTTCCTAGGCAGATAATTCTATTTCTGAATGTTTAACTTTCTGTAGACTTCTCCCTGCCTGTCCTTATCATATACTTTGGCCATACAATTGTCTTTCTGGATCAGTGAAGAATGAGGCAATTCACCCAGTGTATATCAAGAAAGCCTAGTTCATTACACTATATACTAAATTATGGTTTGGAATAGTTGATCTTCAAAATGTATTTCAACTTTGAAACCCCATGACTCTGATGGAAAGAATTATAATACATTGCTCTTGGGGAATAAAAGGACCAACCCCTTTATATCAGAGAGCTTCCTCTGCCATGACTCACTCATTTGTTTAATAAATAGTTATTTATCATCTCTTCTGACTCACTCGTCACATGAGGCACTGATGCTGCAGACACTTTGGATATAGACTCTGCTGATACCATTTCAGAGTTAAGCAAAAGATCCAGACATACAAACAACAATAAAATGACAACACAAATCTTAAATACTATGACAGATGTCTGGAAAAGACTATCTCTTCCCTCTAGGCAGCCAGGAAGTATAAGACGCAGCCACACTGAGAGGTGTGATGCATAAAGTATTGAGGAATGGAGAAGAGTTGGCCTCCTGAGTTCAGGGAAAGGAAGCCAGCTTATGCAAGGAAATAGAAAGATGTTAAATTAGGTGACATACACCTAGAAAGCAATTTTAGGTTAGTTGAAGGATGGCATTCCATATAGATTCAAGCTGGGAAAAGAAAGAACAGAAAATGTCAGCAATAACAGAAGATATAAAAAATATTTTTGTGTAGTTGTGCTAAAATATCTGTTTATTTCCTCAGTATTTGTTTTAACACACTTCCACCAAGACCATAACCACCATCACCTATAACCAATTTTTCTTTTGGGTCTTCATCTATAAAAAGATATAGAGTCCTTAGATAACTAAAATCTTTGAACGGGTTACCATTAGAAAACCAATACCTAGCCAAGTGCTTTGGATATATATGCATTCATATTTAGTTGAATGAATGAAAGAACCAACCAGTGGAAGAGCAAATTCATCAATTGCCTTTGCGGCACTCTTTGTAATGTCCATAATCAGTGAGTATTTTCCATCACTTAGGTGAGTCATTTGTCTATATCAGTTGAAAAAAGAATTGTTGTGACACAAAAACTATGTATAGATATACTTGCAAATTTCTAAATAAACGGGTCTATTGGATAGCAAAGACTTCAAGAGTCTGAGCCAAAATAGAAGATAAAGAAGAAATTGACTATAGAAAAAACTTGACTTTCCAATCACTTGAAGGTTTGTTGTCTCTTACTTCCCACTCTCTCCATTGCTTTGTCTATTTAGTAAGATGAGTTACATTTTCCTGACCAACACTTGTGCTGTGATCACATGTCTGGATGTATCCCTCAGTTCCACTCCCAAAAGGAACAGACTCTCAGTGGAAAACAGCCTTCCCCTTCTTGGCACAAACCTCCTATGAGAAGGTTCCAAAAGTACTTATTGTTCAAAAGGACTTTCCTGATGCTCCTCCACATCCCAGGAATGACTTCATCCTCTTACAAGGCAATTTCTTACAGTTATTTTATTATGCAGGTTTTACAACATCTAAAGCAGTAACATAGATATCACGATAAACCCTTGTGCCTCAGGTACCCATCTTTGGTAACAAAGATTTTCCTAATATCATTGTTGATCGATGAAACCTACTCTCTTCAGTTTTGATTGTTTATTTCATTACTTGCTTGATTGAGCTTAGAGCAAATCCCAGATGCCAGGTCATTTTGTGTTTAAATACTTCAGCCTGAATTTCTGACTGATAAGGTCATGTTTTGTTTATATGGTTTCCCTAGCACCATGACAGTAAGGCACCTAAAAGACCCAACACACATTTCTTAATTTCATCTTATATGCTGTCTATATTCAAATGGTCATAATTATTCAATTCTCTAGATGTGATTTTACAGTTGGCTTATATGCATCAGGACCAAACAAGAACCACTTGTCATGTTTTTGTTGTTTTTAGCATGGAACTTTAAAGTTTGCTTGTTTGAAACTCATTTCCCCCAGTTTAGAAACCAATGCTGAAATCTTCAGAAAAGAGGGTAAAAAAGCTGTTACAGCACAGCCTGCTGTGATATTACCATTTTTTTTTAAAATAAAGATTACCTGCTGGTGGCAATCCATAATATGCAAATGAGGAATGGCATCAATATGTCTTAAACACAGAGGCCTTCTTGTTTCTCTTCCCAGGAATACAAATCAACAGAGGCACACTCAGATGAATACTTAAAAAAGAGACACTCTGACCCTCCCTTTACTGTCTTTGTGGGATTCAGTTTTATTTCTCCTAGTAATTACTGCACAGTGATACACTGTATGTTTACATAGTCCTTTAGAGATCACATAGTGTTTCTACACTTATCCAATTACTACCATAGATAGGCATTCATACAGCTGGAGAGATGGCTAAATGAGTTCAGACCCCTAATACTAACATAAATGCCTGGAGAGTGTGATAGCTCTCTTGTCACCTCAGTGTTCTGCAGGCAGGGATCTTCTAGCAAGCCAGCTAGCAAGAATAGCCAAGTTGGTGAGCTCTGAGTCTAAGTGAGAGACCCTGCCTCAGTATATATAAGGTGGACAATGATACAGGAAGACACTTGGCTTCAACCTCTGTCTTCACACATATGTACATGCATGGACACACAAACTTGAACATACATATATGCCCCACCCATGTGTGAACATTCACACACACACACACACACACACACACACACAACTCTTAATAAAACATTGCTACCTCTCCTATGACTCTCAAAATGAAGCTGTGAGGTAAGATTGACCAGATACAATCTTCCTGGTTTTACAGACCCTGCCCTCGCATCTATACTAAACAGCTGGGTTCTCACAGAGAGTCAGAAGAATTGACCATTGCATCCCAGCTCAAGCAATATAAAGAGCAGTAATCTTTTGACCAAATGTACTATGCCTTAAATTAATACATAAATGCCTAAGTCAAATTTCCATATTCTAGTCATTTGCCCTCTGGCAAAATATTATTCATCTTAAGGCTTCTTTCAATTTTATTATAACCCTGGGTACCCATTGCCTAGAAAACCACATTTTTTGTAGAAGACAGCAATGACTTAATTTTCAAGCAATTTATCCCTCTAACCCTACATGTATTTTTTTTTTTTTTTTTTTTTTGCAAATTAGCTACCTAATTCTTAGATCCAGATATGTCTTATTTTCGTCAACATGAAAGGATCAGAGCTGGACATTGCCATGCCACTCTTGTAGTCAATAGTCTGGAAAGAAGTGCTGGGTGTCCCTTTTTGTCTATCCTAACTAGTTTATGACTTAATTAACTGGTTAAGACTCTCTGACATATCCCTCCTCTGTCCCAGCAATTATGGTGGTGGCCTTGCACTGAAATGGCAGCAGCAAAAACCCAGACATCCTGGGATCATTACAAATGTAAGACTGTGGCTCTGAGAAGTCAGCTTGAAGCTGCAGGACATTACAGATGAAAAGAAAACAAACTTTTGGTTAAGTTATGCTAACTTAGGGATTTTTCTTATCCTGATATGTCTGGGATTTGTTCTTCAAGGCATTTTACATTTTAATCCAGTGAAAACTGAGATAAAAATCCACTCAGCTGTAAGAGTTATAAGAGATGTGTGTGCAGAAGCAGCTCGAGCTGAGGGACATGCTGGTGGAGCACTGTCAGCAACATTCTGATCTAGAGTGTGATAAAGATACCTTTTCTGGAAGTGTTCACTCAAGTGCTATTGGTCATGAACACTGCATGTGGAAAGACTGAAGACTTATTTGAATCCATGTTAGTTCTGATACTCCCTCTTGTGAGTTCTAAAATCTGTCCAGAGGAAAAAATACAGTTAGAGATGTTTTTGAGAAACTCAGCCTTGTTTCAGATCATGTAATAGGGGAACTTACATGCCAGAAGTTCTGGAAATCTGTGTTAGTTATTTTCTTATGAATACCATAACAGTGACAAAATACCTGACAGAAACAATTTAAGAGAGGAGAGGTTATTTGAACCTATAGCTGTAGAGAGATTTCAGTCATTTATGGCCGGAAAAACATGGCAGTAGTTGTGGCTCCATCTGTGTCCTGGGAGTTGTGCCCCTGGTATAGACAAGAAACAAAACGAGGCTGGAAAGAGGGTAGAACTATAAACTTCAAAGCTTTGTCTCAGTGGCCAGTCCCTACCTCCTAACATTCCCACAGGCTTCCAAAACCATGGCTCCAGTTGAAAAACAGGTGTTCAAATAAAAACATATAAAGGGTATTTCAGAGTCAAGCCCACTATGCCAGTATCAGTTGCTTATTGGAACCTACAAGTTAAATGATGAGAAAATTGATCTTATAAGAGATACAAGACATAATGAGAATGAAAGCAGACATGTTAGAGAGGGCATTTAGCTGCTCAAGAGCAAAGGTCCCCAAAATAAGATGGCTCTTTGAAAGGAAGAAGAAAGTTAGACTTAGTAGAGAAACACAAACAAGTTAAAGATTTGGTTTTACAATACAGAAAACTGGAAGCATTGAAGTTGTTTAAAATGATAGTAATTGGGTAATTATATAATCATATTTGTTATGCTGCAAAATGTTATGATGACTATAATCTATAATAAAATATAGACTCCAAAAACAGAAACTGGAAACTGCTTGAAAAGTTACAGCAATGGTCTCAGGGGGAAAGGGGAAGTAAATTAAATTAGTAATTAAGAGTTGTAACATTATTTGAGAACTATTTTGAAGGTAACTGACCTTATTTACCCAGGCTAAGGAGCTCCCATGACCCAAACCCAGAGACAGTTCTAGGCTAACTTCAAAGAAGGGTTTGCCCTAAACAGACACATGAGAGCTTGGAAGTTAACTTAGCATGGTCATTAAAGAAGGTGGAATAAACCTGGAAAAATTAATGAAAGACAATGCTGTGTATTCAAAGAAATGATACCAAATAAGGGAATGAATGGAGAATGTAGGAAGGAATGATTCTGTGAGTTGACCTTAGGATGCGTAGCCAAATGGAGATGCCAAATATGCAATCATACATAGTTTTCTTGCTATATTATTAATTGTCACCGGCATTAGAATACTGTCTATGTAAATGGATATTATAGTCACTAAGCATATTGGAAATTAAATCGTGGTGTTTCTTGAAAGTTGTAGAAATTCTGATCTTCACTTTAATGACATTGAGAAGTGGAGCCTTTGGTAGCTAGCACTATGATGAGAGCAAAGCAATCGTGAAAGCAGAGCTCTCATGAAAGAGTTTAGTGCCTTTCCATAAATATATGAAAATCCTTGCTTCCTCATTTTCTCTCCACAAGTGAAGATATAAAGAGAACAGGAAATGTGTCCATTTGCAAAGCAGGGATTCAGCCCTAACCAGACACTATAGTTGGCAAATTGATCTTGGACCTCCCTGCCTTCAGATCTATGAAAAATAATTTTATGGTGTTATAATCACCCAATCTATTGTATTGTGGCTTTACAGCCTGAACAGAGCAAGATGACGTGTGTGAGTGTATATGCCTGTGGTGTGTGTGTGTGGGGGGGGGTATTTTAATTTGTTTGCTTCTCTTTGCAACAGCATAGCTAGCTTTTGTCATTTCAATATTATAATTGACATAAATACTTTAAGGAAGAAAGTATTCATTTGACCCGTGGTTTCAGAAAGTCACACAGCCTCTTAGCCCCCACACATAAGAAGATACCATCATGAAAGCAGTCACATGTGGCTGCAGAGAGCTCTTCACCTCACAGAAGGTAGAAAGCAGAGTACTAGACAAGAAGGGGCCAAGAAAATGATTACCCCCAAGGACTCTTTCCAAGTAATCTTGCTCCCACTAAGCCTTGCCTCCTGAGTATCAAACAACCTCCCACATTAGCAACATCAACCAGGGATCTAGAAGTCAACACATGAGCCTAGGGAGAACACTCATATTCAAACCGCATAAGCCAATGGTGTATCCACTTTACATGGAAGATTTAATCCATTTGAGGATAATGAATATGAGGAGGAATCTCAGGCTAACCTGACTTAAAAGTGACATTTTCCTGTTTTTCTAGTTGTGTGATCTTGGACAAGATCAGGGGAATTTGCAGAGCTGAATCAGATCAGAACCCTGAGGTATCCTCAGCTTCTCTCCCATTCCAGGCTGGGTCATATTGGCCTCACGTATTTCGTCAAACATAAAAAGCAAAGTTTTCCTTCTTGATCTCATTTGCCATGCCCTTGTCTTTTGGTACTTTTATCCTGTTTGCTTGAACACAGTCTCAGTAACACTGACACCCCTCACAAAGGACTACTTTAAATGTCTTGTATCTTGATTATTTAATTCATGTTTAGTTTTTCCTCCTTCAAGTGGGTCAAAAGCTTCTTGTAAATAGATTTCTCTCTCACCTTCATTGTTGTGTCTGCAGAAGGTTAGCTAGACTAACCTCTGGTATATAGGTGATTATAAATACACTTTTATTAAATGAGAGAAATATCCATATGTAGTTAAGGCTGGGGCCCAGAGAAACGAGTCTTTACAAACACAGTAATTGAGATTCATGGAGAAAGGAATTAAATACATAAAACCTAGATATAACTTAGAAATTATTTTCCAGTGAGAAGGAGGCACATTTACAGGTACTACAGACAAAGGAGAGAGCTGTACTCAGTGCTGCACACCTATAATTCCAGCACTTAGCAGATGGTAGAAGCAAGAGGATCAAGAGTTAAAGATGATCATCAGGCTACAGTGAGTTTTAGGGTGTCTTGAATCCCTGTCTTAAAAAAATAATTTTTTTTTAAGAAAAAGAAAGGGCTATATAAGATGAAGCAGGAAGCAGAAGGGACAACTTGGCTGTGTTCTCAGACAGATACTCTCTCAGGGCTCTGTGAAGCCTCTAAAATAAAGATCACTTTAGTATGCAAGCCAGAAACTGATCAGCATGTTAGATGGAAGGCAAGTGGCTCCATGGGAGATAGGGATTCTAGCAGGAAGAGGATGCTTCCAGACCATTATCAGAGTGTGAAATGACAAAGACATCTCTGACTTTTCTCAAGTACAGAGCTCAGTGAACTCAGTCTTGTAGGATTTCTTTCTTTTTTTTTTTTTTCGATAAGTAAGAAATAAACTTTTCTCAGGGAAATCTCAATAGAATAGTGAGGGGAAAACAGCAACAAAAAACAAACAGGAATCACTCATCTTTATAACTGTACATCTTAATGTGTCATTAAGGACATTTGTCACCCCTGAACACTTCTCAATGCTGCCCACCCCAGATGGTCAGAAAGTCAAGTCAATCTTATGGGGAATTAAGCAGTGGTAAGATGCTGTAGTTGTCCTAGTCTAGACCTCAGTATTGATCATGGAGCAGACAGACTACAAGAATGAGGTAGAGTGGCCCTCTTATATTTTAGATGTAAGTGCAAATACTCAGGAGAAAGTGACCATTAATGAATGCAAATCCACTTTATAAGTATCACATCTGTGAATCCTTAAAGTGTGTGCTAATGGGCAGTTAGCTGTCCCCTTCTCTGCTTCCTCTGATTCACTTAAGGAAACTCCAGAGAGCCCACTAAAGGGTTTTATATGTTTCTCATTGATGTTCGCTTTACAAATGTTTATCAAGATCAGACATTTGTCTTGGTGTTATAGGAGTGTGAAGGGATCAAGCAGTGAAAATGGCTCATAATAAACAATAAAATTCCTTGAGATTCCTAGACAGAGTGAATGTCAAGCCCAACACAATGTAGCTCAAAGAAATATGTGCTCTCGAATTAAGAGGAGTCAATATAGCAGAGTGATTAAGCACCATATATTTGTAGTACCCACTTATGCCTTTATATTTGAATTCTCTCTGACTCAATCTTACCTGTATGATGAAAGTAATACTCCAGGCAGAGTATTTTATATGCTATATAGACATTGACCATATGTTGCAATTAACTATATATATATATAGTTAATAAATATATGTATATGTATATATATATATACATATACATATATTTATTAAGAACTATTTATCAAAAATCTAGTTCAAAGTAAAGCTTGTGAGATAAGGCCACAGGGGAGAAGACATGTGAATCATCATTTCTTCAGATTTTATCATCAGCCTCCATTTGTAAGAATAAGTCATACTTACTTTCTTAGAATGTAATGTAATATAATGCAAAAGAAATCATTTGTGAAGCCTTAGAGATCTTAAGTCTAATTGCCCAGAGAAGAAAGCTATCACTTCCTCAGCATATACACAACTCATTATTCAGCCTACCTTTCCAAATGATTCTTCGAGCTTCCTTAACATTCAGAGAAGTTCAGTTCATGCTAAGAAATTGAAATATGTATGGAGGATTGATTTTAGAATCCTCTATAGGTTTCAAACACAAATCTCCAACACGAAGCTCTTGTGAAGATCTCTTTTTACTCGCTATATTCTCTTTCAACCTGAAATTATCTCTACATTATATATAATACTAATTTGCAAGAGGTATGCAAGTATTTGTCACACTGCACTGATTAAGAAATATCTAGAGAAAAAAGCTGGTTCACATTGTGTACTTATACAATTTAACAAGTATTTTAATTGCATTTGAATCTAAATTTGAAATCCAGAAACAAAAACGATTGACTCTATACTCTAAAATGTGCTTCTATTCAAACATTTTATCATCATCCTAAATGTTGGATTTCAGCTTTCTAATTCATTCTGTTGAGGTTTTTTTCCAGAATTTCAATTCCTTGAGCTCATTTTAGTGCAATAGTTTTCTATCACATTTGTATTCTTTCTATAGACTCTCTCAAATACCAGATAGAACTATTAACCCATCATGCCAGTCTTCCCTTCAGACTCCTCTCCTTTGTGTGAACTGGCACCATCATTAGCATTCTTTAAGTATGGCTACTCAAACTTTTTCATGATTCATCAACCAAGAATGTCATCTTGGGTAACACTTCTGAAAACTTTGTTTATGAAGATAGCAATGAGGTTCTAACAAATCTTTTCCCAATACATTACTCAAGTTGCAAGGTATGTAAATTGTGTGCCTTATTGAATTTATGCGACCAATTCCATGCTCTCTAAATTTAATATTCACAAATACTGGAACATTGAGAAATTCTCTTACAGATTAAAGCAGAGTTTTCAGGCAAACTCAGCAAGTTTTCTAACTCAGGTTTTAAGATAAATTACATGGAAAGTTTTTTACTCATTAGGAATCTTAGATAGACTTTTTAAAACATGTAATTTCCTAAAAGTCACAGTCAATGCATTTGTGGTAATGTGAATAAATGTGTATTCTTAGAAAGATGTATCCAACTCAGAAAATTCTTACTCGCACACATCCACACAAAATCATTGACTGAGATTCAATCTCTAAAGATCCTCCAAACGTCAGCTTCATTTACACTCTATTAATGAGCTGTTTTGCTTTGGTGTTGTATGAGTTTTGGGATCTAATGTTGATTCTGATGGGCCGAGGCCCAGTTTCTCACATTACAGTTCATTATCCCACATAAGTTGTTCCTGAATGTAGAAGTCACAAAATTCTTTCAATTGTAACAGGTCTTGGAATGTACAGTTGACAGTTCCTGCATCACAATAATTAAAAACTGGTTCAACATTGAAAGCAAATTGAATCTGAGATGCTTCTAGCAGCACTTTTTTGTGTTATTCCACACAACTTCACTGAAGCCATGGTCTTGAATCTACACTAAGTTCCCTTTGTACTATGCATTAGGTCATGCCATGCAAGGCCAAAGGTGCTGCCAAAACATTTGCCTAAGAGTTGGTACCATTGTATATTTTAAATTTCATTGTTTTTATTGAACATATGAAATACCCTGTTATTATAAAAACATAATTATTTAATTAAAGAAACAAATAAGTTTAATATTTTCTTACTGTCAACCCTCAGAACCTATGAATCAGATTATAATGTTTTGGATTGGATTTTGGTGGAATTTTTCATTTTAAAAATTGTTCTTTTATTTGATGACTTGAATTTTATGAAATATCAGCAAATGAATTTGGGTTAAAATTAAGATTAAGTTCTATGTCCTCTCCATGCATGGTCCTTGGTTGGTGCCTCTGTCTCTGCTGGTCCCACTGGGTCCAGATTTTTTGGCTTTGTTGGTCTCCCTGTGGAGTTTATGTCCCCTCTGGGTTCTTCTATCCCCCATTCTTCCATAAGACTCCTTGTCCTCTGCCCAAAGTTTATGTGTGAATCTGCATCTGCTTCAATGCCCTGTTGGGTGGAGCCTTTCAAAGGATATCTATGGTAAGCTCCTATCCTGTTCCCTCTCTTCTACCACTTTTGGTGTCTATTCCGTTTACCACTCAAAATGAGAATTAAGCATCCTCTCTAGGGTCCTCCTTGTTGTTGAGCTTCTTAGGTATGAAGATTGTAGTCAGATGTTGCCGATAGGCAGCTCAGTCTCCATGTGGATACCCAAGTAAGGGGATCAGGGATTGTCTCTGAACTCTGTTGCCTGCTCTTTGATCACTTCCCTCTGGTGGTATGACCTGGCAAGGCCACAAAGGAAGAGGATACAGGCAGTCCTGATGAAACTTGATAGGCTAGGGTCAGGTGGCAAGGGAGGAGGACTCCCCCTTCCAGTGCACTAGGGGAATGAGATAGGAGAGAAGAGAGAAGGAAGGTGGGACCAGGAGAAGATGAATGAGGGGGTTACAATCAAAATATAAAGTGAATAAATTGTAAAAAAAAAAAAAAGATTAAAAATTAGAAAAAAAATTAAGACGTAGAACTTTTTCTTTACATTAGATGGCAATTAATACCAAATCCCAACTGGTCAAGGTACAGAGAAAAGATTTCAGAGTATTCAACCCTAAATAGGACATATGTATCCAAGACTCAGGGATCGATATGGAAGAAGTGGTAGAAAGACTGTAAGAGCCAAGCGTGGTGGGAGACTACAAGGAAATAGCATGTTCTGTACACAAAAAGGCAGTAGAACATAGGAACTCATAGTGGCTGTGACAGCACACATAGCACTCTCACAAGTTCAAGCTAGACAAAACCCCAAGTGGGGACCTAGACTTGGCATTTTTATCCCAAGTTATGGACTGGTGGCAGGTAATAGTTACTGGGAGATGAAGAGTTGCTTTTCTTCAAGGGTGTGACTGCTGGTAAGTCAACCATGCTCTACCGGATGGTCACACACCCAAATGTATATAGGCAGCCCAGCCTAACTCCATGAATTAACAACAACAATGAGAGCATAAAGTTGTGAGGGTAGGAAAGGGCGTTTGTATTTGGGAGAACTTTAAGGAGGAACAATGAGTATGACCAAGTTCCATTGCAGAAATTTTCAAAGAATTAATAAAATTATTTTTAAAGATTAGGACAGAATTTTTACTAACATAGAGATGAGGGAGGGAGGGAGGGAGGGACTGGGAGGGAATGAGGGATCGGGACACGGCTGGGATACAGAGTTAATAAAATGTAACTGATAAGAAAAAAATAAAATTAAAAAAATGACTCTACCCATTCTTTTGTGCATTTATGTGGCATTTTCAGCATTGACAATTATAAAATTAAGCAATATGATTAGCCTTGAACATGTTGAAGATGACCCATCATTTTCATGTTCTGTGGTATCAAATATTCAGCCAGAATTTAATACTTTATGTAAAACTAAAAGGTGCATTGATCTAATTAGCATGCAAATTTACTTCATCTTTAATAAATAGTGAAGGAAATGGTCAATCTTTTCTTATGCAGTTTTCAGGATAACTTTGGTTATCTATAGAGCTGTATTGGACCTATGTATTTACCTTGGACCTATGGTAGACAAGATGGTTCTCTCAGTAAAACTGTTCATAATCAAACTCTCATGGCCTTCAGACAGAGTTTCATATTTGATCATCAAGACAGTCCCAACGTAATCACAAGAAAACCTAGAAATAAGATCTTTTGACCACTGTGATCAAACCGAACAATGGTGAAAGAATGACCACAGACATACAAAGTAGCTAATTTGGGGAATGAGAATCGGGACATGATGGAAAGAATAGCAGCCTCGTAAAGCAGGTAAAGGGAAGAAAATAGACTCTCCTCTAGAGGTTCCAAGAAGAAATCAGTACCACTTCACTGTCATCTTAAAATTTATCTATTAGGACCTAAGTTGGACTTCTGACCTACATATCCCCTTAGATAAAACAGCTCTAGTATTTAAACCGTGGTATTTGTGGAACTATATTGTAGCAGTAATCAGAATCGGCTAAAGCCTAACCTGCATGTAATCTAAGAATGCGCTTTTCCTAGACTACAGTTTCAAGATAACAAGCCCATAAAGCAGGGACAGCTAGCTTATCATTGTAATAACAGTAAATGGAGAATGAAAGAAATGCTATGTACCAGTGATAGAGACTGTAATAGCCTGCCTCTTCGTCTTATATTATGTACTCACTTAATCATAAATGATCTAGGCATCATTAGTTCTTAGACCTTTCCTTCATTGAATATTAGCATCCAGTTCTGTTGTATTTTCTCTTTTGTTAGCTGTAAAGGGGGAATAATAATCATTTCCTTATCGGAACTGTGGTATCTCAGCATGTCTTCAAATCTCATTGCTGTACTTATTTGCACCTTGGGAATTAGGTTGAGAATACTTTCTAAACAATTTCAAGGGGCATAGAGCAGAAAACATGGTTTCCCAAATGATAGCTAGTATTCAATATCTAGGAGGGTTGTGAATGCCTGGGAAAATAGGCAGAAATAGTCACTTAACATATAGAGCAGAAATGCTCTCAACAAACTGGACTCTGTGGAAGGTCTCTCTCTTCCAGAATTGCTATATAAGTCTGTGATAGTCATTTGTTCAATTTACACTTTTAAGTATGTTTAGTTGCATAAATGAAGGTGTTTAGCTTTTCTTTGAGTAACTGTACATAGCAAATTTCCAGCATCCTTTGTACCTGTAAAAAAACAAGAGTAGTGCAGCCTCTGTTCTTATTTATCTCTTTATATTTGAGGATTTCATACATGTATGCAATGAAATATGATCATATTTGCCCTCATTTTCCCTCTAATTGCCCTCACATTTTTTCAACATGACACTTCCCAACTAATATTTTTATAAACTTCTATGTCCAACTAGTAGCTCCGATACATGCAGAAGTATGAGTCTGTCTATTAGAGCATAGGAAATTTATCAGAGGCCAATCTACCAACATCCCTCCCCAGACTGCTATATCCTGACTAATACCTCCTTGCTATGGGATGAAGACTGGAAATCATCTACCACATCTACGCCAGGACTTTTTTTTCTTTTTTTCTGGCCTGACATTATGTGGTCATGTTCAGGTAACCCTAACTGGTGTGAGTTCTTAATTTTGATAGTTATATCACTTCCAGAAGGTAGCATTTCACAGTACTCATCCCTAAACTTTGGGTCTTCATTATTGGTTTATGTATGTGTGTGTATGTATGTGAGTGCGGTTGTACACATGTGGAGATCACTGCTATCTTGCGGGATCCCAAAATCAAACTCAGGTCATCAAGCCTTTGCACAAAGACATCGGTCCACTAAGCAAGCCTCAAAGGCTACATTCTCTGCGTTATATGACTGCCTTACTTTATTTAGCCATCTCTCATTATCTAATGGCGTAATGAAACATATATATGCAAACTACTAAAGAGAACAGAAAACCTGCTGTAAGAACTGGCTTCATATACTGAAGGCTGCAGTGTGACCACAAACCACACATGAACAGTGAGCTTGGTTATTCTTTCTGTTCAAGGGGGCATATAAAGAGGATAAACTCTTTAAACTCTTCAGAGAGAAGGTGTTATATAAATCCAAGTGATTATTCATGCCATTATCCAACACAAATTGAACTTCCATCCCTTAGAGACTGAGACTTTGCTAATTTTGCTGACAGCAGTTGATAAAGCTGACATTTGGTTTTAATGGCACTGGCTAATAAGCTGTCAGAAGTTTTCACAATCTTATCAAGTAATATAGTAAATTACAAATATTAAAAATTACTGTTGGAATTAACACAATCTACTGTGGACACTCCATTGAATTAAGCTGATAGGATATATATTTTTAATATTTTGCCTTAGGGAGGCATACATATTTGTTGGATATGTGTGTGTGTTCTCAGTTATAGTAACTGGCATTTTCACTTGATGAACTGAGTTTTTGAAAACCTATAGTACTTTATTCTACTTAATTTTTTTTTTACAGTTTCCAATTTTTTGAGATCAAGCATTATGATGGGGAAAGAGTAGAAATAAGGAAAATTCAAAAATAAAACCACCTAATGGCTCCTGTTTAATAGGAGTCTTGTTGGATTGGTTGTACTCAGAATTATTCTTTATTTAATGTTTTATTTTTTTTAAATCTTTTATTTTTTTTTTTATTAATTACACTTTATTCATTTTGTATCCCCCCATGAGCCCCTCCCTCCTCCCCTGCCGATCCCACCCTCCCTCCCCTTTCTGCATGCATGCCACTCCCCAAGTCCACTGATAGGGGAGGTCCTCCTCTCCTTCTTTCTGATCTTAGTCTATCAGTTCTCATCAAAAGTGGCTGCATTGTCCTCTACTGTGGCCTGGTAAGGCTGCTCCCCCCTCAGGGGGAAGTGATCAACGAGCAGGCCAATCAGATTATGTCAGAGGCAGTCCCTCTTCCCATTACTATGGAACCCACTTGGACACTGAACTGCCATGGGCTACACCTGTGCAGGGGTTCCAGGTCATCTCCACAAATAGTCCTTGGTTGGAGTATGAGTCTCTGGGAAGTTCCCTGTGTTCAAATTATCTTGTTCTGTTGCTCTGCTTGTGGAGTTCCCGTTCCCTCCAGCTCTTACTATTTCCCACTTCTTACATAAAATTCCATTCACTCTGCCCATCAGTTGGCCATCAGGCTCAGCATCTGCTTTGACAGTCTATACTGCAGAAGCTTTCAGAGGCCCTCTGTGGCAGGTTTCAAGGTTGTTTCCTGTTTTCTTCTGGCTTTCAGAGGCCCTCTGTAGCGGGTTCCGAGGTTGTTTCCTATTTTCGTTTTCTTCTGATGTACATCCTCTTTGCCTAGCGACTGCCTACAGATTGGGAAAGAATCATCACCAACCCTCTATCTGACAGAGGACTCATATCCAATATATATAAAGAACTAAACAAGCTGAAAAGCAACAAACCAAGTAATCCACTTAAAAAATGGGGAACAGAGCTAAAGAGAGAATTCTCTGCAGAGGAATATCGAATGGCAGAGAAGCACTTAAAGAAATGCTCAACCTCATTAGCCATTAGGGAAATGCAAATCAAAACAACCCTGAGATTTCACCTTACACCCATCAGAATGGCCAAGATGAAAATCTCAAGGGACAACACATGCTGGAGAGGTTGTGGAGAAAGGGGAACCCTTCTCCACTGCTGGTGGGAATGTAAACTGGTACAACCACTCTGGAAATCAATCTGGCGCTTTCTCAGACAACTAGGAATAGCGCTTCCTCAAGATCCAGCCATACCACTCTTAGGCATATACCCAAAAGAGGCGCAAGTACACAACAAGGACATTTGTTCAACCATGTTTGTAGCAGCTTTATTTGTAATAGCCAGAAGCTGGAAACAACCCAGATGCCCCTCAACTGAAGAATGGATGTAGAAACTGTGGTACATCTATACAATGGAGTATTACTCAGCAATGAAAAATAAGGAAATCATGAAATTTGCAGGTAAATGGTGGGACCTGGAAAGGATCATCCTGAGTGAGTTGACCCAGAAGCAAAAAGACACTCACGGTATATACTCACTCATATAAACATACAATATAGAATAAACCCACTAAAAGCTGTACATCTAAACAAACTAAGCAAAAGAGAGGACCCTAACTAAAATGTTCAATCCCCATCCTATTTAATGTTTTATTAATGCTTTTTGAATTTCACATCATGCACCCAATCCCACTAATCTCTTGTCCCTTCATACTTACCCTACATCCTTGTAATCTTACCCACCCGCCCAAAAAAATCTTACTGTGGAATCTGTAGTGTAGCACAGTGTGTTCCACATAATATCCTTTTGTCCAGACTTCTTTACTTACAAATGTTTGTTACAATGAGTCATTAGTCTGGTTCAAGTTCCCTGGTTTCCACCACTCTATCAATATTGGGTCTTCACCTGGACTCCCTCTCAGACATCCTATTGTTGCCCTGTGTATGGAGATCCTGATCTGTAAGACTGGTCTCTCCACATGCTCCAGCAGTTCATTGATGGGGTAGATACTAGAATGGACCAACTGAAAGGCCTGGCTCTGGGCCTAGATGGTAGCTGAGCTGTTCAACCTGCCAGCTCTCCTGCACCCACACCACAGGGTGAGCTCTCCAGCACTGCTCTGGATAGTCTACCCAATTCAACCAGCTCTCCCACTCTTGGTTTTATGCCCTTAAGGCTGGCTCACATAGTCCATGCCAGCAGGGGCAACTTTACTCTGCTGCCTAGGCAAGGTGCAGGGCCCACATTTCCAAATCAACTTATGATGGGCAGGGACAGCTTCTTGTTTTCATGACTTCAGGGCCAGTTTTTCTGCCTGCTGTAGGAGACAAGGGATGAGCTTGGGGACACCTCTCTCTTACCCATGCCACTGCATGACATACAAGTTTCTGGGCCAGCTCTCCCATGCTCATGCCATATTATATATCCACTATTACTTTTTCAGAAATATTATCAGTTTGAACTCTTATATTTGCAATTGACAAAAAATCCAACTCTGACAAAAAAAAAAAAGAAGAATATTTGTTGACTTGCATAAAATCCCAGCTGAAATACAGAGAGACAGACATAATTCAAACTAGGACTCAAATGATACTTAGATATTTTTCCCCATCACTATCTTTTAGATAGGTTCCATTCTCAGAAACTCTAGTGATTTAACTTTACCAAAAACAAATGAACAAACAAACAAACAACAACAAAAAAAAACAGCACCCAACACAGCTTTTTCTTTTATTTCAGAAAAGATGCAGTATAATTATATTTTATGGTTGTGATTGACCTGATTGGGTCATGTGACTAGTTCTAATGCAATTACCCATGAGTAACAAATAGAATGCACTAATTTTTTACAATCTAAAATTTCCTGACATGTTATACCGGATGTGGAAATGTAAAGACAATGTCAGCCACAAGAGCATGAGTGGGATAAGGCTAACAATCAATATTGCTATGAGAAAGCAATGAAGAGTGAAAACAGGAACAGAAAAGCCAATAACCATCCACTGTAGACTGTGTCCTCTTAATTTATCCCACAAGCAAACAGAGTTTTGAGGGTGTTAAGTCATGTTTGGAACGTCTTGCTTCTAATGAGTAGCAAAGTGAAAATTTACAGCAAAGCCCATAGAACCCAAAGCTGACATTCACTGTGCTCTGAGATACAGCAAAACCAGAACAAAACAACAACAACAAAAAAAAAACAAACAAAACAAAAACAGAGTAAGTATAACTTACTGGACCTGAAAAACAAACATCTCAGATACCTGCCATCTTTTGGAATAAAGAAATATAGGAAACAGTACCATCTGGACTCTAATCTACATTATATGTCACTGACATGAAAATAGTTTGATTTTCTATATCACTTGCTTTTTTTCCTACTTTTAATAAGTCAACAGAGACAAGACATTTTCTACAATGTAAAATAAATCAGTGGCCCCTCGCTTTCAAGTGCTAGAAACCATGACAAGTAATAGACGTATTCTAGAATGTTTCACAAACTTTCAGGTACTGCAAGTATAACTTTTGGTTATAAAAAATGAAAGGGTAATGTTATTCTAACTTATAGCTCACAATATAGTACTAGGCAGAAAGATGTCTTCATGCTTCTGAACTTCACAGACAACTAATTCCTTTAATATATTCATAGTTCTCTGTGTACTGACATATCAGGGCCTTTACAAATACATGAGGGGCTTAACATTCTTTCTGCTGGCTAATATTCTGCTCAGCTTCAATGCACTAGCATTTTCAGGACTCTGCCTCTCCTCTCTTGCTAACCCCATCTAGTTCTATGGCTTTCACATAGTCTGTGTGCCAGAGCTCAAAATCTATACTTAGTCTGGGCTTACAGAAATCTACATGTAATTTTTAACTGTTTGCTTCTACTTAAATTTCACCTGGCATTCCCAGCCTGGGCTTACAGAAATCTACATGTAATTTTTAACTGTTTGCTTCTACTTAAATTTCACCTGGCATTCCCAGCCTCACATGGTCAAAACAAAATTTTAGGTTTCTGTTCCCAGTATTAACTCTCAATCTACTCCTTCCTTGGCTTTCCTTACATTGATGAATTTATCCTTCATACCTATCTCCTGCATATCACACATCGAATTGATCAACAAGTATGGTTGAGTCCGTTTTTTCTATATTGTAGCCAGCAGCTATTTCTTCTGTTTACATTACCACCAACCTCATCTAACACTCTCATATCCTTCCTCTACTTAAAAAATCCTCTAACAGGTCTTTCTCATTCCACTCCTTCACTCTATCGTCCAGGAAACAGTTAGAGGATTGCTCTCAAATTATGCATCTTTTCATTCCATTCCCCCTGCTTCAAGTCTTTATACCATCTCATCACCTCGCACAGGCAATGGAATTGCCTATGCTTTAGCCCCTGCATGTTTTCCCCATTTCATATCACAGAATTATTCTCTAACTCACTAGATTTTGCTTCTGTCCTCTCTCATATCTTCTTGCTCTTGAAATATTTTAGCTGGTTCCCTGAGTCAGAGCTGAGAGATCTTAGCTAATTTTTAAAGTCCTGGGGAGGGGCAAATATGTTGTCTTATACCTGTCTCAAAAAAAAAGAATAAAGAATAAAATGAAGTAAGTAAAAGAAAATAAATCCTCAGAAAAACTCTTCATGACTACCCAATTAACATAGCTACCTGCTAATCTTCAAGACACCTCACATTTTTATTCTCTGCATTAATACTTACCATTATTTACTGTTTTTGTGGTCCATTGTTTTGGTTTTACGATTAAGACTTTTTATCATTTGTAGGAATAGGGTCCTGATATATAACAAAGTCAATCGTTGCTGAATAAATGAATAAATAGAAAAATAAGTGAGCAAATTAATGAATAAAGAATCACAGCTTTTATTTTTAAAGCTGAGACACATGTGTAGCCATTTTGCCAGGGATGATTAAAATACCTCTTAGATTTCTAATTTGGTCATGCAGGTAATTATGAACATCTACATCCTTATAACCAAGCATCAAGTCAGTCTGTATTTTGGCCTAATCAGAGCAAGAGATCATTCAACATTCCTGTACTCACATTTGGCTTAAGAAATGCATTAGGAGGAAAGCTTGACCCTCTAGTTTGCCAGCTAATTCCTTTTCCATCACTATGTCTGCAGAAGGTGCATTTGCACTTGTGATTTAACCTCTCTGACTTGCTATTTCCTCAGTTGTATAATAGCTACGATAACAACCAAGAGATTCAATAAAACTAAACAAAACCAAGAAATTAGGAAGTAGGCAATAAAATGTTCCTTGTACTGCTCATTTGTCATTTATGAAATAATGTTCATCGTTCTTGCTGAGAACCATGTACATATCAGCTACATTGGACAGAAGGGGCCACACATATGAGAAGTTTCTTTGTCTCTATGTAGTTGTCCTCAAGTTTTCCTGCAAGATACACCATCCCTGTTCCCCACATGCTTCTAGATCTAGCAGTCATGAGATTATATCTATTTGAACTTTATCAATGGGATATCATAATTTTTGGATTCTTGTGGACTTTAATTAATTGCAGTAGGACATTGGAAAGAGGCAAAAGGATATAGTCAAGAAACTCGTTTTCTTGCCTTCATTTATTCAGACTGGACAAGTGGTAAGAACATTCTTTAACTGAGTTTTATAACTCTCTTATGTTTCTGGCTTCCAGCTACATGATCCTTCTCTTAAATCCACAAGCCAATGAGTGCTAAGGCACCCACTGTCATCACTATATCTTAAAGATTTGTCACACATTTCTAGAATGCTTGAAAGTAGATATTGAAGCTTTTCCTGACATGCCCTATTGACGGTGTTATCTCTTCCTTACCCAGATCTTGCCTGTCAGTCCCTGCCTCTAAAAGACATTCACACTCTAAGAATACACTATAGCAAAGGCCATTAATAAATGATACAAAGCTAGGGCCTTCTGTTATTGTACCTGCCTCATGGTAGACCAGTTCAACAGAGTAGATTAACCTTAGTTACTTCTACTTTATAGAAAATCATCTGTGTGCTTAAGAAAGAATAGGCCACATTGATAATGTATGTTAAATGTTATTTCTTTTTTTAGTCAATAATTTTTAATGGATCAAGGCTACAATGGAGTATTTAAAAAAACATGTCAAGGTCAATCAACTGCTAGGTCAATCAAATGTGATTCTTTGTTAATAAAAGTTTGAACCTTTGTGACAAACTAGTTTATATGAAAAACATAAAAGAAAATAGACTGATTCTCGTTCATAGACTCAGGGCTCAGTGGATGGTGGGTCCCATGAACTTCCAGTGCTAAACATGTGAAAGAAAAACTTCTAAACCTCATATCGATGCAGAGAAAGGGAGACAGGAAATGGCAGAGGGCAAAATATCCTAAGGCTGAGGTGGAAAGGAACAACGTATTCCATTTAGGCCTCCATCTCCTGATGTTTCCTCAACATCTCCAAATGTAACCATCAGCTGTGGACCTAGATTTTAACACCTGAACCTGTGAGTGACAGTTCATAGTCAAACTATCACAGACTTCAGGGAACAAAACCCAGATATCTGCATAGTCCAAAATATTCTGGCTGTTTTTAATGTGAAACTGAATGGAGACTGGTAGCTTTGAAGGATTCTGTAGGGTCCAGATCAGATATTCCTGGAGTTGGACAAAATGTGTCCATGACCATCTCAGTCCTCATGCTGTGTTGGCTCTAAACCAGCTCTTAAAAATTCACTTTCAACTCCCTAACCTTCCTTTTAGTCTGATTCTTTTGACTATATTCTTCTAGTATGCTGGTTATCAATCTATGAGTTGTGACACTTTGGGGATCGTGTATCAAATATCCTGTATATCAGATTTATATTACAGTTTATAACATTAGCAATATTAAAGTTATTAAGTGTTAATGTAATGATTTCATGATTGGGGCTTGACACAACATGAGGAATTCTGTTAAAGTGCGGCAGCATTAAGAAGTTGAGAACCACTGTTCTAATACCTCCATTTGAGATACCTGTTAGACTAGGACTCTCTAAAGACATTTCTTTTGAAGATCTTCAGAAGAGTGCTTGTAGTTTTGTTCATACCCAAGAATGTACAATGTCTGCTCAGAATTTACAGTCATCTCAGGAAGCTGAATGGTGCCCTGAATCTCTACCTTCCAGAAAAGAGGGATTGGTAGGTAGAATATTTGTGTTATTGCTTTAGAATGCAATACAGCTTCAGAAATTAAATTCATCAAGGGTATATTTTTACTCTTACCTTACTGAAAGTATACAAAAAGCCTACACAATAAAACCATTATCATTGGAATAATTTTCTTTCAATATCTTTTAATAGACATGAGATTTTCTCTATCTTTTATCTGCTGGGACTCATAGTACACCTGTCCTTATAACCTAATGCACTTGGACCTCTGCCCTAATCAGGAGGCTGTTGCACTGGCTGTTTTTATGTGTCAACTTGACACAAATTAGAGTCATCAAAGGGAAAGAAGCCTCAGTTGAGGAAATGCCTTTATAAGATCCAGCTGTAAGAATTTTTTTCAAATAGTGAACAATAAGCAAAAGCCTAGCCCACTGTGGATGGTGCATTCCTGAACTGGTAGTCCTGGGTTCCATAAGAAAGCAGGCTGAACAAGCCATGAGAAGCATGTCAGTAGCATCCCTCCATGACCTCTGAAACATTTCCTTTTTCTGGGTTCCTGCCCTGCTTGGGTTCCCGTTCTGATTTCCTATAATGATTGACTACAATCTGGAATTGTAAGATGAATAAACCCTTTCTTCCCCAACTTGCTTTTGTCATGGTGTTTTATAGCATCAATGGAAACTCTAAGATACTGGGATATGTGGTTGTTCTTCCTAAAATACCCTCCTCTAGTTATCATTACTGCTTATATGCTTACAACTACAAGTAAAAAAAAAAAAAAAACTTAAAATACTACAAACAGACACACTCTAGATAGACTAAAATAAGTAGTAATGACTCTAATCAATTTAAACTATGCAATACTAGTATTAGGAACACAATAATATCTAACAAAGATATTGTTAGTAGAAACTCCAGAGAAGAGAATGTGGTGAACCTATTGCTAGAACATGTTATAACCCAATATCTGAGCCACATTTACTGATAAAGAAGTCAGAGGAACAGGAAAAGGAGTCATAATGTGGTTAGTGAAGGAGTAATGGTGGGAGTTGAGTATTGGAAATTATAACCATAGTTTTTATTTGACTAATACCAAGAAGACAGTGTAGATATTGGCCTTCCTAGTAGCAAATCCGTTCTGACCAACTTCCAGCCAGTAAGGTCTCTTTCTGCTCTGGACTCCAAAATGTTATTGTGCGTTTTCAGGCAATTTGTCTCCAGCTTAAACAGAAAAGGTTGGCTGCCTTCTGTTGTTTGACTTGAATGGCAGTCACTTCAGGATAGATAACTCTTGTAAAAAACTATGGAAATGATTTGATGCATTTCTTTTAAGAAAAGGTTTATCAGGGATCTTTACAAATAGCCATTTGTGCTTTCAATCATGGTACTCAGGAAACAATGTTAAACAGCTGGGAAGAGATTAGAACCAGGTTGGTTATAAAGATGTAGAAGTTTCCAGACCTGAAAGTCTTTACTTACATGACTAACATTAGCAAAAGAGACACCACTTTTGAAAGAACAATACAATATCTGTCAAGTGCTATGACAAACACATAAACAAGGAGAAAAATGGATACATGCAGAATAGAATGATTTAGTTGCATAAAAGATAAACAAGTTTGGTGTGTTCATCTTTCCTGCCAAATACATCTTTCCTTCTATCATGAGTTGATTATTTACACTAAACCTCTTTTTTTCTTTAGCTCTCGGTTACCCCGCTTACTTCTAAAGCACTCTTTAAGGTCTCAAAGTATTGCTTTGGCATGGACAGATTCTGACGAGCTTAGTTTTCCCCTTGTTTATATCAGTATTTGCATAGCCTTGGTCCCAGAGACTAAACATTTCTGAGATTTCAGTACCTCACATAACTAGAAACTATTAAAATTAGTGAAATGCATGTTAGAAGCATGAAACAGACTCCTTCATACAATGAATTGTCAAAAACTAAAAACAAAACAAAACAAACAAAAACCTTTGCTATTATAATTGCAATTTGCTATGCCACTCTTGTCAAACTTGAAATCAAATCTTGCATCATTTCTGGGATGATAATTGAGTTGGTTTTTCTTTTTTTAATTAATTTATTTTTTATTTACTTAACACCCTGGTTATAGCCTCATCCTTCTTCCCTTCCCAGTTCTACCCTTTGGTGGTCCTTCCCTCTCCACGCCCCCCTTGCCTACTTTTCAGAAAAGGGGAGCCCCCTTTCCCATCCACCCCAGCTCATCAAGTTGCATCAGGACTGAGCATGTCCTCTTCCCCTGTGGCCTGGCAAGGCCATCCTTCTAGAGGGAAGTGATCAAAAAGCTGGCAAGTGAGTCCTTATCCAATGGAGTTCCCACTTTCCTTACTAGAGGACTCACATGAAGGAACAAGGTAGGAGCTGGAGCACAGAGACTTATGAGGGTGGATGAGAGGGAGGGTGAGAGGACAGAAGGCCTGTAGAGAAAAGAGAAACTAGGGATGTGGGTATCTTTGTGACAAGCTGGAAACCTAAGTCAGGGTAGGCTTCTGGGAGGATATAAGAGGGATTCAAGAAGAGACTCCTAGTAGCATAGATCATAGAAATTTGAAGTAGACATCCTCTAACTAGACCGGTCTCCTGGTACAGGAAGGAGAACCCTAACTCACCCACAAAAACTTCCACCACAATTTTTTCCTTATTTATAGATTCTTATGACATTGGGGATATAATCCAAGGCTCCAGGTAGATCAAGTGAGTGCTCAACTACTGAGTTATACACCCAGCCTGACATACAGTAATTGTATATATTTACTGAATGCATTATATACTTCAGTACTCATATACAAGGCATATGACTGGATCAAAGCTGACTCTGATATTCAGAACTTGTCCCTTTGTTGTTTCCTAGGTAATAAGTGCTGGAGATATTTCAAGTGATAGGCTCAGTGGATATACCTTTCCACTAGGAGAAAACGATGTTTATTTCATGACCTTCCTGTGACTCCAAAGAATACAAAAAGTGGAAAAATAAACTCTAAAGTAGAGGTCTTTGGCAGATATCATTAAATTTATGTAAATTCACAATTTATTCCATAGTGACGTGTTTATTAAGTAGAAACAGCAACCTTTCAAAAAAGATTCCACTATTTAATTTCTCATAGTATTTCGACCTTCTGCCTGGGGGGCAGACACTGTCATGAAGTGGATGTAGACATTTCTGCCATCTTTATTTTCATTGAAATATGGTCAGAAACAAGTCTATGTTAAAGCTTGCTTTTTTTCCTTCTATCTTTATAATAATTGTTCCCACCAATCAGTATTTAAATTCTCTAAATTAAATATAATTAATATTTTTATAAGGTCCCTTAATGAGTCAGTCTCTAATTGGGGAGGAAAGAGCCAAAGCATAATATGGTTGACCATGACTTAAAATTCTTCATGTGGGGTGAGGACGACCCCCAAACCCTCTGAGCTATTTCCTGGGCACCAGCTCAGCCTGCTGTTTCAGGGAGAGCATCTATTGCAGACCACCAGCAGAAGTGAGGTCTGTCCAGTGACTTCCACATGCCAACTCCTGTGCAGCCATCTCTGTCTGCGGTCCCAGTAACAGCAACCATTGGAGACTGCCAGTACAGAGGAGGCAGGCAACAGCGACTGTCAAAGAAAACAGCCATCAGGGATACGAGGGACCTCCAAATATTACAATGCCAGGGACAACCAGATGGCTAGAGGACAGCCTAAGAATACACTCAACAAAACCCAGGGCAATATGGCACCCCCAGAACCTAACTATCATACTCTAACAAGCCCTGGATATTTTAATACATCCAAAACACAAGAACACCATCTTAAATCTGAGGTTATGAAAATGATAGAGGCCTTGAAAAAAAAATCCCTCAAAGAAATACAGGAAAATACAATCAAACAAGTAAAGGAAGTAAATAAATCCCTTTAAAAATAAAGGAAAATCAATCAAGCAGGAGAAAGATATAACTAAAACTGTTCAAGACCTGAAAAGTGAAATAGAAGCAATAAAGAAAACAGCATCTGAGAAAAAGTGGAAAGCTGAGGAAAGAAATTGTAAACCACAGATGCAAGCATCACCAACACACTACAAGAGATAGAAGAGAGAATATCAGGCATAGAAGACACCAAAGAAGACATTATACATCAGTCAAAGAAAACTTTAAATATTTTGTATTCAGGAGGGCTAGTGATTTGTTTGAGTTGATTTTGTATCCAGCCATTTGGCTAAGGGTGTTTATCAGCTGTAGAAGTTTCCTGGTAGAATTTTGGGGGTCACTCATGTATACTATCATCTGAAAATAGTGATACTTTGACTTCTTCCTTTCCGAACTGAATCTCTTTATCTCTTTTCATTGTCTTATTGCTCTAGCAAGGACTTCAAGTACTATGTTAAAGAGGTAAATCTAAAAAGTTTCTAACACAACACATTCAAAAAATTTGGGACACCATGAAAGGACCAAACCTAAGAATGATAGGAATAGAAGAAGATTCCCCACTCCAAGGCCAAGAAATATCTTCAACAAAATCAAGAAAATTTCCCTAACCTAAAGAAAGAAATGTCTGTAAACATACAAGAAGCCTACAGAGCACCAAATAGATTGGGTCAAAGAAGAAAATTCTCCATCCACATAATAATAAAAACACTAAATGTACAGACCAAAGAAAAAATATTAAAAGCTGCACAGGATAAGGGCCAACTAATATATAAAGGCAGACCTATTAGAATTATACAAGATTTCTCAACAGAGGCTTTAAAAGCTAGAACGGCCTGGACAGACATTCTACAGACTCTAAGAGACCATAGATGCCAGCCAAGAATACTATACCCGCAAAACTTTCAATCAACATAGATGGAGAAAACAATATATTTCATGAAAAAAACAAACTTAACCAATATCTTTCAACTAACTCAGGCTCACAGAGGATTCTAGAAGGAAAACTCTAACACAACTAGGGTAATTACACCCAAGAGGACACAGGAAATAAATGATTTCACATCAGAAATAAAAGGGAAGCATACACACTCATACTACCACCACTCATATAAAAATTACAGGAATCAATAATCCTTGGTAATTAATATTTCTCAACATCTATGGAATTAATTCCTTAATAAAAAGTCACAAATTGTGAGCTGCCACGTGGGTGTTAGAAACTGAACCTGGGTCCTATTGGAAGAACAGGCCGTGCTCTTAACCACTGAGCCATCTCTCCAGCACAGGTTGAAAGAGTAGATATGAAAATAGGGTCCATCATCTGCTGCATACAAGAAACACACCTCAGCAACAAAGATTGACATTACCTCAGAGTAAAGGGCTAGAAAACAATATTCCAAGCAAATAGACACAATAAACAAGCAGGAGTAGCTAGTCTAATATATAATAAAATAGACTTTCAAGCAAAAGCAATCAAAACAGATGAAGGACACTGCATACTCATCAAAGGAAAAACCCACCAAGAAAATCTCTCAATTCTGAACATCTGTGCCCCAAATGTTAGGGCACTTACATTCATAAAAGAAACATTACTAAAACTTAAATCACACATTGAATCCCACACATGAAAAGTTGAAGATTTCAACTGTCACTGTCACCAATGGGTAGGTCAATGAGACAGAAACTAAACACAGAAATAATGACACAACTGATGTCATGAATCAAATGGACCTAACAAATATCTACAGAACATGTCACCCAAACACAAAAGAATATGCCTTCTTCGCAGCACCACATGGATCCTTCTCCAAAATTGACCACATAGTAAGTCACAAAGTAATCCTCAACAAACATAAGAAAATTGAAATAACCCCTTGCATCTTACCAGACCATCATGGATTAAAGATAGAACTTAACAACAACAGAAACAACAGAAAGCCTATAAACTCATGGAAACTGAACAATGCTTTACTCGGTGACCACTGGGTCAGGGAGGAAATAAAGAAAGAAATTAAAGTATTTCTTGAATTCAATGAAAATAAAGGTACAACATACCTTAACTTATGGGACACAGTGAAAGCAGTGCTATGAGAAAAGTTCATAGCATTAAGTATCTTCATAAAGAAATTGGAGAAATAACATGCTAACACATTACCAACTCATTTGAAAGCTCTAGAAGAAAAAGAAGCACACACATCAAAGAGGAGTGGAAGGCAGGAAATGATCAAACTCAGGGCTCAAATCAATAACTTAGAAGCAAACAGAATAATACAAAACCAAGGGTGGGTTTTTTTAGGAAATCAACAAGCTAGAACAGCCATTAGACAAACTAACTAAAAAGAAGAGGGAAAATATTCAAATTGGCAAAATTAGAAATGAAAAGAGGGACATAATAACAAACACTAAGGAAACCCAAAGAATCATTAGGCCATACTTCAAAAAGCTATATGCAACAAAATTTGAAAATGAAATGGCCAATTTTCTTTATAGATTTTACTTAACAAAGTTAAATCAAAATCAGGTAAACAAGTTAAATAGGCTTATAATACCTAAGGGAATAGAATAGTCATTAAAACTCTCCCAACCAAAAATAGCCCAGGGCCAGAAGGTCTCAGTGCAGAATTCTACCAAACTTTCAAAGAAGAGCTAATACCAATACTTGTCAAATTATTCCATATAATAGAAACAAAAGGAACATTGCCAAACTCATTTTAGGAGGCCACACTTACCCTAATACGTAAACCACACAAAGACCTAACAAAAATCGAGAATTTCAGATTAGTTTCCCTTATGAACATTGATGCAAAAACATACAAAAAATACTCTCAAACTGAGTCCATGAACATATCAAAAATGCCATCTACTGTGATCACATAGGCTTCATCCTGGGCATACAGGGATGGTAGAACATATGAAAATCCACCAATGTAATATAAAACAAACTGAAAGAAATGAAATAGGATTAGCTCATTAGATGATCGTGTCAAAAAACTTTTGACAAAATCCAACACCATTTCCTGTTTAAAGTCATTGAGTGCTCGGGGGTATGAGTCACATACCTAAACACAACAGAAGCAATGTAAAGCAAGCCAATAGCCAACATCAAGTTAAATGGAAAGAAACTTAAAGCAACCCCACTGAAATCAGGGACAAGACAAGGTTACCAACTCTCTTCATATCTCTTCAATATAGTGCTTAAAGTTCTAGCTAGAGTAATAAGACAACTAAATGAGATCAAGGGGACAGAACTTGGAAAGGAAGAAATCAAACTAACAGTTTTCACAAATTAAATGATAGTTTCCATAAGTGACCCCCAAAAATCTACTAGGGAACTCCTACAGGTGATAAACAACTTCAGCCAAGTGGCTGGATACAAAATTAACTCAAAAAAATCAGTAGTCCTCTTGTATACAAATGAAAAATGGGCAGAGAAAGAAATTAGGAAAACAATACCATTCATAATAGCCACAAATAATATTAAGTACCTTGGTGTAACTCTAAACCAGTCAAGTGAAAAGACTTGTATGACAATAACTTCAAGTCTCTTAAGAAAGAAATTGAAGAAGATATCAAAAGATAGAAAGATCCCCATGTCCATGGATCAGTAAGATTAACATACTAAAAATAGCCATCTTACCAAAAGCAATCTACAGATTCAATGCAATTCCCATCAAAATACCAACATAATTCTTTACAGACCTTGAAAGTACAAGTCTCAATTTCATATGTAAAAAACAAAACAAACAAAAGAGCCTGTAACAGCTAAAACAAACCTGAATAATAAATGAACTTCTGGAGGTATTTTCATTTCTGATATCAAGCTGTACTACAGAGAAACAGTAATAAAGATGGCATGGTACTGGCATAGAAGAAGACTGGTGGATGAATGGAATAGAATTGAATACCCATAAAAATATCCACACATCTATGGACACTTAATTTTTGACAAAGAAGACAAACTCATACAATGAAAAAACATGATAGCGTCTTTAACAAATGATGCTGCTCTAACTGGATATCTACATGTAGAAAAATGCAAATAGATCCATATTTATCACCCTGCCCAAGGTGGATCTAAAGTCCAAGTGGATCAAGAAACTTAACGTAAAGAAAGATACACTAAATCTTTTAGAAAAGAAAGTGGAGAAGAGCCTTGAAGTGACTGGCACAGGAAACAACTTCCTGAACAGAACTCCAACAGCTCAGGCTCTAAGATTAATGATTAACAAATGGGACCTCTTGAAACTGAAAAGTTTTTGTACGTCAGAGGACACTATCAACAGAACAAAACAACTGCCTATAGATTGGGAAAAGATATTCACCAGCCCTACGTCTGACAAAGGGCTAATATCTAAAATATATTTTTAAAAACTCAAAAAATTGAACACCAACAAATCAAGTAATCCAATTAAAAGTGGGTTACAGAGCTAAACAAAGAATTTTCAACAAAGAAATCTTGAATTGCCAAGAAACAAAAAGAAATGCTTAACATTATTAGTCATCAGAAAAATGCAAATCAAAATGACTCTGAGGTTTCATCTTACACCTGTCAGTGTAGCTAGGATAAAAAACTCAAGTGACAGCACATGCTGGCAAGGATATAGAGAAAGGGAAATACTCCTCTATTTCTGGTGGGAGTGCAAACTTGTACAACCATTGTGGAAATTCAGTCTGGAAGTTTCTCTGAAAATTGGGAATAGTGATACCTCAGGACCAAACTATAACACTCCTGAACATATACCCAAAAGATGCTTTATCATAAAACAAGGACATTTGTTCAACTATGTTCATAGCAGCTTTATTTGTAATAGCCAGAAACTGGAAACAACCCAGATGTTCCTTAACAGAAGAATGGATAAAGAAATTGTGGTCTATTTACACCATGGAATACTGCTCGGCTTTTGAAACTAAGGAAGTCAAGAAATTTGTAGGCAAATGGATGGAACTAGAAAGATCATCCTGAGTGAGGTAAACCAGAAAGACACACATGGTATGTACTCACTAACAAGCTTATATTAGCCAGGCAGTATAGAATAACCATATTACAATTCACAGAGTCAAAGAAGCTAAATAGAAAGGAGGGCCCAATGGAAGGTGCATGAATCTCACTGGGAAGGGGAAATAGAAAAGACAGAGGGAGTGCTGGAAGAGAGAGAACAAGATAGGAGAGGGAGTGGTGAAGGAAATAAGAGTGGGGATCTGATGTAGAGAGAGCAGGGAAGGATTAACAGAAAACAGAGGGCATGCAGAAAGAAAAAATAACCATGGCCTGGTGAATCTCTGAGACAGGCAGGACAAGGTAGGCTTCTGGGAGAATTTAAGGGTGACGCTAGTTGAGACACCTACTAATGAGGGACGTGGAGACTGAAGAGGCTGCTCTCTACCCAGACAGGACTCCAATTCGAGGGAGGGGAACACAAATGCACTTATAAAGACTTTGAGCCCAAATTTACCCTGCCTGCAAGATGTGCAGGGATAAAGATAGAACAGAGATTGAAGGTGGCCAGCCAACCAATTCCTGACCACACCGTGGGAAAGAGGCAACCCCTAACACTATTAAGGACACTCTGCTTTGCTTGTAGAGCCTAGCATAACTTTCTGCTGAGAGTCTCCACCCAGCAGCTGATGGGAACAGATGCTAAGACTGACAGCCAAACATCGGGCACAGCACAAGGAACATTGTGGAAGAGTGGGAGGAAGGGTAGAAACACCAGGAGGGGAAAGGATCTCCACAAGAAGACCAACATAGCCAACTAACCTGGGCCCAGAAGGGACTTAGAGAGACTGAAACATCAACCAAGGATTATGTGTGGACTGGACATAGGTCCCCAACACATATGTACATGATGGACAGCTTGGTCTTCATGTGGGTACCATAGCAAGGACAACAGGAGCTGCCTTTTACAAGGACTCTCTTGCATGCTTTTCATTCACTTCCCCCTGGTAGAGGTGCCTGGCCCAGCCAATATAGTAGAGAATGCCCTCAGGACTTGATGTCCTGGGATGGGTAGGTGGGAGGGCTCCCTTTTTCTTAGAAGGAGGGGAGGGGAGATACAGGACAGAAGGAAGGAGAGTGGGAGCAGGAGGAGAGAAGGGAAGGTGCTATGATTGGTATGTAAAATGAAAACATACATAAATTTTTAAAAATTCTTCATATGAGTGCTATTTCTTCAAGAGTAAAATACTTTCCAGATACTTCAACAACTGAAAAAAAAGTGACCTATTTGATTTGTTGCTGTTTAACTTCTTGAGTTCTTCTGTTTAACTTCTTGAGTTCTTTATATGTACTGGATATCAGCCCTCTGTCAGATATAGAGTTGGTGAGGATCTTTTCCCAATTTATAGGCAGTTGTTTTGTTCTGACGACAGTGTCCTTTGCTTTATAGAAGCTTTTCCGTTTCATGAGGTCCCATTTATTTCATTTTTTCTCTTTTTTTGTATTTTTATATATTTTTTATTTTTTATTAATTACACTTTATTCACTTTGTATCCCCCCATAAGTCCCTCCCTCCTCCCCTCCCGATCTCACTCTCCCTTCTCCATCTTCACGCATGCACCTCCCCAAGTCCACTGATAGGGGAGGTCCTCCTCTCCTTCCTTCTGATCTTATTCTATCAGATCACATCAGGAGTGGCTACATTGTCTTCTTCTGTGGCCTGGTAAGGCTGCTCCCCCCTCAGGGGGAGGTGATCGAAGAGCAGGCCAATCAGATTATGTCAGAGGCAGTCCCTCTTCCCATTACTATGTAACCCATTTGGACACTGATCTGTCATGTGCTACATCTGTGCAGGGGTTCTAGGTTATCTCCATGAATAGTCCTTGGTTGGAGTATGAGTCTCTGGGAAGTTCCCTGTGTTCAAATTTTCTGAGTCTGTTGCTCTCCTTGTAGGGTTCCTGTCCTCATCCTCTCCAGCTCTTACTATTTACCACTTCTTATATAAGATTCCATGCACTCTGACCAACAGATAGCCATAAGTCTCAATATCTGCTTTCATAGTCTGCAGGGCAGAGGCTTTCAGAGGCCCTCTGTGGCGGGTTCCTAGGTTGTTTCCTATTTTCTTCTTCTTCTGATGTCCATCCTCTTTGCCTTTCAGGATGAGGATTGAGCGTTTTAGTCAGGGTTTAGTCAGCGTTTTAGTCTCTTGTTTAGTTTCTTTAGATGTACAGATTTTAGTAGGTTTATCTTATGTTATATATCTATATGAGTGAGTACATATCATGTGTGTCTTTCGGCTTCTGGAGGTCCCATTTATTGATTGTTGATCTTAGAGCCTTTGCTGTTGATGTTCTGTTCAGGAAGTTATCTCCTGTGCCAATGAGTTCAAGGCTCTTCCTTACTTTTTCTTCTAAGAAGTTTAGTGTGTCTGGTTTTATATTGAGGTCTTTGATCCACTTGGACTTTAGTTTTGTGCAGGGTGATAAGTATGGATCTGTTTGCATTTTTTTACATGTAGACATCCAGTTAGACCAGCATCATTTGTTGGAGATGCTGTCTTTTTTCCATTGAATGGTTTTGGCATCTTTGTCAAAAATCAGGTGTCCATAAGTGTGTGGCTTCATTTCAGGGTCTTCTATTTGATTTCATTGATCCATCAGTTGGTTTCTATGCCAGTACCAGGTAGTTTTTAGTATTGTTGCTCTGTAGTACAGCTTGAGATAGGGATGGAGATACCTCCAGAAGATCTTTTATCTTTTATCCAGATCTTTTATCCAGGATTGTTTTAGCAATTCTGGGTTTGTTGTTATTTCATATGAAGTTGAGAATTTTTCTTTCAAGATCTGCAAAGTATTGTGCTGGTAATTTGATGGGAATTGCATTGAATTTGTATATTGCTTTTGGTAAGATGGCCATTTTTACTATGTTAATCCTGCCAAGACATGAGAATGGGAGATCTTTCCATCTTCTGATATCTTCTTCTAATTCTTTCTTCAGAGACAGGAATTTTTCTTCATACAAGTCATTGACTTGCTTGGTTAGGGTCACACCAAGGTACTTTATGTCCTTTGTGCCTATTGTGAAGGGTGTTGTTTCCCTAATTTCTTTCTCAGCCCTTTTGTCTTTTGTATATAATAGGGCTACTTATTTTTTGAGTTAATTTTGTATCCAGCCACTTTGCTGAAGTGTTAATCAGCTGTAGGAGTTCGCTGGTAGAATTTTTGGGGTCAATCAAGTGAATTTTCAATAGAGGAATATCAAATGGCCGAAAAACACTTAAAGAAATGCTCAATGTCCTTAGTCATCAGGGAAATGCAAATAAAAATGAACCTGAGATTTCACCTTACACTCATCAGAATGGCTAAGATCAAAATCTCAAATGCCAATGCATTCTGGAGAGGTTGTGGAGAAAGGGGAACCCTCCTCCACTGCTGGTGGAAATGTAAACTTGTACAACCACTCTGGAAATCAATCTGGTGCTTTCTCAGACATTTAGGCATAGCGCTTCATCAAGATCCAGCTATGCTGCTCCTAGGCATATATCCAAATGATGCTCAAGTACAAAATAAGGACATTTGCTCAACCATATTTGTAGCAGCTTTATTTGTAATAGCCAGACCTGGAAACAACCCAGATGCCCCTCAACTGAGGAATAGATACAGAGGGCCTCTGAAAGGCCCTACCCTGTAGGGTATCAAAGCAGATGCTGAGACTTATGGCCAACTGTTGGGCAGAGTGCAGGAAATCTCATGAAAGAAGTGGGAAATAGTAAGTCCTGGAGAGGACAGGAGCTCCACAAGGTGAGCAACAGAACCAAATAATCTGGGCACAGGGGTCTTTTCTGAGACTGATACTTTAACCAAGGACCATGCATGGAGATAAGCTAGAACCCCTGCACAGATGTAGCCCATGACAGTTCAGTGTCCAAGTGGGTTCCATTGTAATGGGAACAGGGACTGTCTCTGACATGAATGAATTGGCCTGCTCTTTGATCACCTCCCCCAGTGGGGAAAGCAGCCTTACCAGGCCACAGAGGAAGACAATGCAGCCACTCCTGATGAGACCTGATAGACTAGGATCAGAAGGAAGGAAAACCTCCCTTATCAGTGGACTTAGAGAGGGGCATGCTTGGAGAAGGGGGAGGGAGGATGGGACTGGCAGGGGAGGAAGGAGGGGTTTACAGGGGGATACAAAGTGAATAAAGTATAGTTAATAAAAAGTAAAATAAAAAAGTGAGCTATTAGCATTATTATCCCAATTTTAAATTGAAAATGAGGAGACACGTGGAGCTGGGTACTTGTACTGAATTCAAGTAACAAAATCATTAAGTTTTCCTTAAGGTGTGTTTAACACCTCAATATTTTTGTTATTCTACAATGGCATCACTCACACATAAGAATTTCTATTATTCTATGAAAAGTGGTTGTTGTCAAGTCCTGGTTCCACATTTCTGTAATTTGCTAGACGTTTGCAAATGATCACCTTTGTGTTTTAGCTTCTAAACTTCTGGTGGAAAAAAATTTTAAATGAAATGAAGATGTTCAAGAAACTCTTCTCTGTAACTTTTTGCCGATATGAATCTGCCCTTTCATTAGAATATGAGGTCTATGAGGGCAGTAATCACATCTCATCCATTTTCATGTTCTTCTGACTTACAGTAATCCTTAATATATAACACAGGTTACATATACAAAAAGTAGTTATTGTTATCTAAAGCGTGGACATTTTTTAATGATCTCATTAGTAATTTCTGTGTCAAGAAAGCCCTGTCAAAATAGATGTGGTAGCAGTCTTATGCTAGAAGCTTATGTGACCGGGGACAAATCTTCATGGGAGGAAGAAGCAGAGCAGGCTTCAAGCTCTGCCTCCTGCTCCAAGGCAAATCTGGTAAGTCTCAGCCAATGCCATGAAGAGCTCCAAAAAAATCTTCACTATGGACACAGCCTCAAGTTTCAACACTCTTCCTCCCACATTGGGCAGAAATAGCCAAGTCTTGATGTCCTTGAACAATGAAGCCAAATGCAAGTATGCCTGGGCTCAAATACATTATCTGATACCACTCATAACAACTGACCAGCAACAGACATTCCAGGGATGCACTTGAACAGGAGCCACTAACTCTCGAACAACTGTTTTAATATTCCTTTTTATTAAACTATTAAACAGTACATAAAGAAGGAGGCTATCTCTGGGAAGTTCCCTGTGTTCAAATTTTCTTGTTCTGTTGCTCTCCTTGTGGAGTTCCTGTCCTCTCCATCTCTTGCTATTTCCCAATTCTTACATAAAATTCCATTCACTCTGCCCAACAATTGGCCATCAGGCTCAGCATATGCTTTGATAGTCTGCAGGGCAGAGGCTTTCAGAGGCCCTCTGTGGCAGGTTCCTAGGATGTTTCCTGTTTTCTTCTTCTTCTGATGTCCATCCTCTTTGCCTTTCAGGATGGGGATTGAGCATTTTAGTTAGGGTCCTCTCTTTTGTTTAGTTTGTTTAGATGTATTGATTTTAGTGGGTTTATCCTATGTTATATGTTTATATGAGTGAGTATATACCATGTGTGTCTTTTTGCTTCTGGGACAACTCACTCAGGATGATCCTTTCCAGGTCCCACCATTTACCTGCAAATTTCATGATTTCCTTATTTTTCATTGTTGAGTAATACTCCATTGTATAGATGTAGCGCAATTTCTGCATCCATTCTTCAGTTGAGGGACATCTGGCTCCAACCAAGGACTATTCATGGACATAACCTAGAACCCCTGCACAGATGTAGCCCATGGCAGTTCAGTGTCCAAGTGGGTTACATAGTAATGGGAAGAGGGACTGCCTCTGACATAATCTGATTGGCCTGCTCTTTGATCACCTCCCCCTGAGGGGGGAGCAGCCTTACCAGGCCACAGAAGATGACAATGCAGACACTTCTGATGAGAACTGATAGTCTAAGATCAGAAAGAAGGAGAGGAAGACCTCCCCTATCAGGTGACTTGGGGATGCACATGCATGCAGAAAGGAGAGGAAGGGTGGGATTGGGAGAAGAGAAGGGAGGTGCTTATGGGGGGGGTACAAAATGAATAAAGTGTAATTAATAATAATAATAAATATTTTAAAAAAATAAGGAGGCTTCTTTTTAATCTAACTTTTTAAACTTCAAAAGATGGTTTCTTACACAGAATTCCTGCTAAACATGTCAGAACTTCTCATGTTCCAGTTGAATGTTTAAAAAATAATCATAATTTCTAAAAAAAACATTATCAAATACATTTTCTTTCTGTTTCCTTCACAAATAATACACAGATGAGAACAGAGGTTTGTGACTAAAATGGAACAGAGTGAAGTCATTCACTACAGTCAATAAAAACTGAGCAGAGTTAGCACAGTGTCTTCCGGGAAAGATGGAAACTAGTCAAGTTTCTTAACTGTATTATGAGAGGGCTATGCAAAAGGATATAGCATCATTGTGTGTCAGAATGTCTGCACGATGCTTATGTGATTGCACCATACTATTGGGTTATTGGAGCTTGAACAGAGTAAAAAGAAGAGCAAAAATCAGAGAAGCAATATGTTGGGAATCTGGCAAGGGGCACTGGATCCCACTATGATGAAGGAATCATTCAAGTAGAGGATATCAGAGGCTGATAATATGAAAGAAGTATTTGTGTATCAGAGCTTACCGAAGTAAACAAAGTATCCACCCAAGAAACAGACCCACAGAAGCTGAAGCCAGGATATTGGAGTGCAAATAAAGAGGAAAAAGGCATCCATGCTGTAGAGAGGACCACAATGGTAGTAGGAAGCTGTGTCAGATATCATGTGCTGTGAAGGTCGTGTCTACAAAGCATAGCTGGCTTGGGAGTGACAGTGTCTTTGAAGGGCATCAGCATTCTGCAGGAGGAGCAGGTGATCTTTGCAAAAGAGAGAGATGGATCAGTGAAGGGATTTTTGTTTCACAGAGGGAGGATAAACAAATAAGTAAACATGTTAAGGAAAATTAGAGCTAGGATTTCCATCATTGGGCATGGAAGATAATTGAAAACAGTAAAGGGGGAGGAAGCCAAAATGAACCCTGTGGTGTAGCTGGGAAGCTTAAAATATTAATGTAATTTCATGGTTTTTCAATAGAAAAACTATTATATGGTCATATCTAGAAATTAAATATTATGTCAAGGTATGGTAGTGCATCTTAATTCCTTTAGTCCCTGTGATTAAAGGAAGCAGAGGCAGGCAGAGCTCTCTGAATTTGAGACCAGCCTGATCTACATAACAGGTTTTAGGCCAGCCAGAGCTACCTAGTAAGACTATTTCAAACCAAACAAGCAAGCTGTCAAAAAGTTCCTAAACTGGCCCACATAGAGCACCCAAAAATAGTAAGTTAAGTGAAAATGGATACATATAGCAACATACATAATATCTACATCTTGACTTCTAAATATTGCTTTTCCATTGATAAGGATATGGGCTCTATAGTTAATCACATGGGAAAGGAAGGAAAACTATCAGAGAAGGGAAGGAATATCAAAAATAGATAAGGTACATGGAGAAGACATGTGTCAGCTTGAAGAGTCAAGTCCATCAGAGATAACTGGAGCAACAAAACATAATGAGAGCAACGTATTGTAACTTACTTAGTAAAACAAGAAATTAAAATCTCATCCTAATATAAGCTTAAGAGTAAATAGAATGGAACATTGGTGAATAATAGGACATTCATGTAATTTCACACATAGTATCTGTTTCAAAACATTTTTACAACAAAAAAGAAAAGAATAATTTTATAATGACAAAGTCTAGAAAATCCCACTAAGAAAACTGATCACCAGAAATGGAACAGAAATCACATGTGAACAGAACAGATAAACTGTGGAAGACTCAGTGTCATGTCAGTTATCCTCTTACCAAGTATGAAATACAGTGTTTACTCAAGAGGAAACTGCACATTTTCTACAAAATGCCTATCCAGTAAGTTTTCAATAAAGTCAGAGTCATGAAATCAAAGGAAGGCTGAGGAATTGCTCCAGATTGAATGAAGACAGTATCAAAGTACAACATTAAAATACATTCTTTGACTCAAAGTACATTATTAGGACATTGGAGCAATTTAAGTGGAGAATGGAGATTAAATGGCAGCAATATATCAGTGTTATCTTCAGATCCTGATAGTTGTTTTGTGATTAAGAGGTGAACAATATTGTTTATGGAAAATGAACACTGAATCATTGGAAAGTATTGTGCTTTAAAATTATTCTCAAATGTTTCAGACAGATAAGGTAAATATTAGTGTCCAACTTGCAACTTTTAAGGCTGATATTGTTCTAAAATCACTTTGGAAATATCTCTGGGTTTTTATCACAATGTAACATGTCTTCTAATTGTTCATTTTACCTACATAACCCTTGTTCTTAATGTGTTTTCTTCTTTTCTACTTTCTTCAGCACAAATAACCCAAAACTATTTCCATCAAAACAATCAGGGCCCAATAATTTATAACTCTGTCTCTCCTCCCCCTTTCTTTTCCCTCCTCCTCTCTGCTACCACTTAGAAATGAAACTTTAAATATTCTGCTGTGACCTTTTTGTCTGGTAGGAGAGTTTAATTACCTGCCCAGTTTACATAAATTATGTCGCCTGTTTGTCTAAAATTGAATCCTGGGCAGAGATCAATATGGCCTCAGAAAAGCCAGAGCAAATGACTTCTCTCAAATGCCATCAAAGGTCACTGGAACCTTTCCTGCTTGGAAGGGGCACATTCTGTTCGACAACCTGGAGCATGTCATGGTCCTGTTGCCTCTGGCCTTTGGGACAGCCAAAGGAGCATGATTGATCATCAGCTAGAGGACACTGGGAACAAACTCCCTGAGGAACCAACTGTGTGAAATTAATTGAATACTATGATGAGTCTGATTTATCATTTTCAAAAAAGAGAAAAAGAAAGAAAGAAAAAGTAGAAAACGGCACTAAGCATGTCCAGAGCTGATGTATAAAGCCTTGTACAAGTAAGCTGCAATTTATACACAAGACTGCAGGCTATGCAGGTTTTGCTTGGTTGCAGAACTGCAAAATCTTTCAAGGAGAAATGGTTGCCTTGCATCTTCCCTCCCGTTTCCCTTTCCCTTCAGGAAGGTGTTAGTGGGCAAGGACAACTATATGCTGTGTGGTGGTCATATGACTGTGTTAAAATGACTTCTGTACAAACAAAACATAATAAGATTTGGGGGCAAGATTTATGTCATCTGGGTAATCAGGGAAAGCGGGGGGGGGTCATAACATTTTATTGTCACATGGTTATGGTTACTAAAATACTATGAAATCATAGTTAAAAGGAATAAGAGCAATATATTGCCCAAATTTCAAATCTAGTAGGTCTTCAATTAAGTGAGAAGCTGCCATGGGTAGTATTGGAAAAGGAAGACAACTAATGGGACCCCAGAGGAAAGCCAGATCCTTAAGTAATATTTACTTTTAAGCATCATCAAACGAAAGAGAAAAGTCAACAAAAATAAATAAATAAATAGATAGATAGATAGATAGATAGATAGATAGATAGATAGATAGATA
>NW_026596079.1:14260567-14285712 GCF_907164565.1 Psammomys obesus
ATAGATAGATAGATAGATAGATAGATAGATAGATAGATAGATAGATAGAAATTCAGGTAGAGAACCCAGAATGTCAGTAGCTTGGAAGTAGGCAATTTCATCAGAAAAGAAATGATAAATAGATCAAAAATTCATGAGAAGCCAAAAAGAGTAGAATGCCAAAACACCACTGATAGAATGGTTTTGACCTTTCCAAAAGGAATTCCCAGCCCAGAAAGCATGGCATACATCAATCCTCAAGAGGAAAAGTGATCCTGAAGAGAAAACCAATTTGGCTTGTGTAAGTTAAACTTTGTTATAGTGTGATGAAAAATATAAAGATAAAAGAGAAGCAAAGATAACAATGAAAAGCAAAAATGAGAGGGAAGAGCATCTTTTATTAATTGAGAAGGAAAAACAAAACATTGTGGTAGACGGAAGGGTTGAGTTCCACATAAGTGGAGAAGCTGATCCTGCAATGGCAAAAGCAGAAAATTGTGATATAGGAAAAAATCTTGAAGGTGAGAAAAGATACAGATGCAGAAACATCTCTTCCAGCAGAAGAAAGGGAAAGATAAAAAAAATTAAGATATGCTTAATGGGTATTCAATAGAGAAACTCAAGTGGATAGATAGAGTAGAGGTTCACTAGGGAAAAAAAATGAAAAGAAGCATATATAGGAGGGAAAAATGAGGAACACAGAGTCCATTGCGAACAACAGTTTCAAAGGACTGAGGACAACTTGGGTGCTTGTTTAAGTAAAGTAAACTTACTAAAAATGGGAATAACAAAGTGGCTTTAGGCGGGGAAGGGGTTCTCATGAGAACCGGGAAAGCACTGACCCTTTATTGCCCAGCTACCTAAACAATAGCTTGCTAAACAGTGGCTTGCAGCATCACTGTTATATAAAACAAATGTCTTCCAAGTGTATCCTGAGTGGCTTCATCTATAGGAGAAAATGCTGAGGCGGTTTTAATATACCAAGCCTGATAGAGGAGGTCCTCCTCCCCTTCCCTCTGACCCTAGCATATCAGGTCTCATCAGGACTGGCTGCACTGTCTTCCTCTGTAGCCTGTTAAGGTTGCTCCACCCGAAGGGGGAGGTCATCAAAGAGCCTGCCACTGAGTTCATGTCAGAGACAGTCTCTGTTCCTCTTACCAGGGAACTCACTTGCAGACTGAGATGTCATGGACTACATCTGTGCAGGGATTCTAGATTATCTCCATGCATGGTCCTGGGCTGGGGTATCAGTCTCAGAAAAGACCTCTTGGGCCCAGATAGGAGATGAGGGAGGTAGGGTGGGATTAGGAGGGAATGGAGGAGGGGGCTACAGCTGGGATACAAAGTGAATAAACTGTAATTAATAAACATTTTTTAATTAAAAAATTAAAAAATATCCCAAGCCTGCAGACTCTACCCAGAATTTATGCCTATGTGCAAACAGCTAGAACTCAGCTCTTTGCCACTGATAATTTCAATAGTTTCTGAGAAAGGGCTTAGGCCATTGTTCTAAAAGACAAGGGTTCAAATTAATATATTAGATATCTTTTTAATTAATTATTTTATAAATTATCATTTGTTCACCTTGTATCCCAGCTGTAGCCCCTTCCTTCATCCTCTACCAATCCCACCCTCCCTCCCTCATCTCCTCCCATGCCTTTCCCCAAGTCCACTGATAGGGAGGTCCTCCTTCTTCTCTCTGACCCTAGCCTATCAGGTCTCATCAGGAATGGCTACAGTTTTTTTTTTTCCTCTGTGGCCTGGTAAGGCTGTTTCCCCATTAGGGGGAGGTAATCAAAGAGCCTTAAGGTTCAGAAATTTCTCCCCTGAGAACAGACACCAAGAAATTCTGGAACATCAAAAGTCACATGTTTGTAGGAACTCTCCTCGGTACTGAATTATAAAGATGGCTGACCCTGAACTACACCCATAAGAAAGAGGCACACCATGGTAAAGAGACTTGGAGGTACAGCATGGAAAAGTGATGTTGGTACTTATGTAAGAAATTCCCTTTCACAGCATACGATTGCTCTTCTTAATGAAAGTATTGAAAAAGGAGTAGCAAGAGCGTGGGGACTATGAGTTTTATAATTTGGGCTATCACCCAGATTCTGTTGCTAATTTTCTGAAAGCCTAGTCAAGTGTCTTGTTACCTCTGAGTATCAACTTCACCTCTTCAAAATGCTGATTTTTAGTATAATGAACCATGCAGGCTTCTTATGAAATATAAAGGTGTAGTGAGCCCTCTGTGATTTTTTTTTTTCAATTTCATGAAATGAGAGCAAAATTTTCCCATACACTGATTCCTGGAATACATGTTATGATTTCTTGTTGGAAGGCATTCTAGTGCAAGTTTTGAGACCCCTAATTAGTATTATTTTAAATAAAATCAAAACATGCACTGGTTTATAAAAATTATATTCAATATCAAATAAGCCCAAATTAATAGCAATAAAAGTATCCAAAATTAATGAAAGCATCAAGTCTAATGAATATATATGCAGTTGTTACAAACAGGCTCTTAAAGTTGGGTTAACAGAGGGGATATTGGAGAACTATTAAAATATTAAGTTAATTATTTAAAAAAAATAGAATTATGCTTCTGTTTCAAAATATAAAAGCATCAAGTTTTCTCAGCAAAAGCTTGTCTTTTCCTCTACTCCCCATCACCAACCAAAAACTCCTATATTCTACTCTTGTTTCTAGTTTTATTTCCAAGTGAAATATATACTTAATAAGGACTAAGAGTATATTTTTGTCTCTATGTTTTGTGCTGAAAATTGATACTAAGCTTTTGAATGGATAAGCCAGTGTTCTGCTATTGAGCGATAACTTCAGACATGTTTCAGCTTTTCTCTTGGGACAAGGTTTCATTTAGTTACTCAGTCTAACCTCAGACTCACTACATAACCCAGACTGACCTTGAATTTGTGGTCCTCCTGCCCTTCTCTTCCAGAATGGCTAGCATTATAGGCCTCCCAACCAAACTTGGAAATTCTCTCTCTCTCTCTTTATATCTATATCTATATCTAATCTATATCTATATCTAATCTATATCTATATCTATCCTTTCTCACTCTCTCAATCTCTCTCTCTGTATATTTTTTTCTATTACCTAGTTAAATTTTATTTCCAGAAAAGTGTTTAGAAGATATTAGTGATTTCATAAAATGTTTGTTGAATAAATAAATTGGCATCAAGGGAAAAGGGTAATTCATGCAGAAGATGGTTTTTTTTTTTCTACTTATATTGAGCTAAATGTATGTGTATGGATGAGTCTGAATAAGCCTTGGATATTTCTTGTAAATTTATTTCTTGTAAAATATTAGTACGGTAGAAAATTGCCACTTGTGTCTAAAATCTTCAGTTATAAGATTTGACTTTATATCCAATCTATTAGGTTTGAGTGTGTTTGTGTGTGTGTTTCTTATAATGTTATTCTGATCATGCCTTTCTTTTCTTCTTCTCCGTGGCAGTGTGATATATGTTTACTTTATTTTATCAGAATTTCTCACTCAGTACTCTTAGTTTCTATCATCTTTGCACAGGTACTGACATAAAGCTTGCAAAGAAATCTCTCACTGTTAACATAAAATAGTTTCTACAATCAAGCACTTGAGAACTGGCTCAGCTCTGTTACTCTGTTAAACAGTAAAAACAATAAATCAATGATTTCCCATCACATCCAAAATAAAATCCAAACCCTGCAGAAAGCATATACTAAAGAATGTGGCTAACCTTTCCAGCCTCATTTCTTCCCAGGTTCTACTCTGCATGTCTTCTTGTTTTTATTCTCCACAAAATCTTAGTCTTCCCTCACTCTTTCATACAGAACTTAAACTCTGCTACAGCTTTCCTTACCCAGCCCAAGGCTGGCTGCTCCTCCCAGGAACCCTGATGAAACAACTCACAAAACAACTCACATAACCCAGTTTCATAGGAGTCATTTCCTTTTGTTATTCTGTCTAGGTGCTAAAATGTATATATCTCTGTCTCAAATGACATTATTTGTTACTGTAAACTTATACTGGGTGTACGTATCATCTCCTTTCTGAGGAGCCATATTTCCTGAAAGCTGGAACTTTGTCTATTTTTCCTGTGTTCCCAACTTCTGGCAATCATGATTACTTGCTTTTATTGAACCTCTGATCTCAACCGTGGTCCCCATTTGCTCTCGTGTATAACATTGTCCCTACTTTTATTTCTACCTTCTTTCTTGGCTTTGCTCTCTTGAAATTTTGAAGTAAATTTAATTTTAAATGAAATTACAGGTAAAATATTAAAAGGGCATAGAAAGGTAGGGTCTTGATGTTCAACAGGAAACCATGACCCACTATTTATGAAGGGCAGACCCTCAAACCAACTATTTTAAGCAAACAGGGAATCATTTTATTATGCTATAATGAACTTCAAGAACACAGTGGTGTTGTATAGTAATTCCTTCTGTACTAAAACATTCCCTATTAGGAGGAGACGACTCAGGAGATTTGAGAAGCCTCACATGTCGGGCCTAAAGTCTGAAACTTAATAGACTCACAAGGCCCCTCCCCAAGGTAAACAACTGTTTAAAGAGTAGATTGTGACCAGCTAATCTGCCTGTAAGAGACTCTCTGACATGCTAAACTACCTGCATGTCCTAGAGTAGGCCTCAGGAATAAGTTCTTTTGCTCCATCACTCATGCTAGCATCAGGTTTTCAGTATCGCAGCTACCCTTGAATTGTTTACATTCTTGGAAGTAAACCCAACAACCTCTTTAGTTTGCCAATTTGGACATTGATAGAATCATTAGTCTGGTTTGACCTTGCTCCCTATCTTTTCAAAGAATGTCATAAGAGATCTGTTTCCTTAACTTTTCAGGTCTGTTTCATTGGTGGTGATTTTTTGTTTGTTTGTTTGTTTTGTTTTTTGTTTGTTTATTTGTTTGTTTACATGGAAGCTCTATATGGATAGAGATGATCATCTCTACTAAATTTCTACTAAATAGATATAAGTATAGCAAAATGTTCATGTATCTACTGACCAGCTATGCTAGTTAACTCTTGTCTCACTAAGGGCAATCAAAATTGATTGTTGCTCATGGGTCTGTAGATGGTCCTTCAGTCTGAACTGGACTTCATGCATTCACATACATTTATGAGACAGCTGGAGACTCTGCAGATCCTTTTTGGCTCTTTTGCATATTTGAACAGTAGCAGACTTGCTAGTCTCTAGCAACTATATGGAAAAAAATGGACTGTTTACTGAACATGACATATCCCTTTACTAATTAATCCTAGGTAGTTGCCATGGTAATAGCAAAGTTGAAGAGAAAGGGTGGGATTTCACAATATAATCTGAGATATAGATGTATTATCAGTATGTCACATCTTTGGATACTACATACTAAATCACAAGGCATTGTCTACAATAAAAGTGCTGAGGGAGACATTATGGGGGGGAAAAGTTTCAAAATCACATTGCCAGTGCATAGAGTGAGGTAATGTGGAAAGCTGGGATCACTTTGCAATTGATTTCATATTGAACTTGACTAAAAACACACGATTAAATCGGCAACTTAAGTGGAATCGTTTCTAAGTGTACTCCCTATTCTTCTGTTGCTGTGATAAAACACCATGACTAAAGCAGCTGAGGAAAGAGTTTCTTTGGGGTTCTAGTTCCTGAGGGTTAAAAGTGCATCATGGTGGAGGGGCATGACAGCAAGAAGACAGGGCAACCAAGGCAGGGTGTTGAGAGTTCACAGTCTCAGCCACAATTATGAAGGTGGCAGGGGCACCATGCCCTTACTCTCAAAGCCCATCCAGGTAGCTACACCATCTAAACCTCCCCAGAAAGTGCTGCTAACTGAAGACCAAATGCTTAAGGCAATTTGAACCATCACATGAGGAAATGGTAAATGTCTGACCATTTAAGTAGGAATGATGAAAAAGCAGTAATTTCTCATTTTATGGCTGTGTAACAGGAAGGCAGTTTGTTATAGTGATCTGGGATGTAAGAGTTTGCTTCCCACAGCACTCACTAGGCATGTTACACCCTTGCTAACCTCACTATACAGCAGTTTTGTTTGTCTGCCGTGCACAAATGAAAAGTTTCTAAGACTGAATAAAGTAATACAAATAAAGCCCTTAGGTAACAACTAGGCACATAGTAAATGCTCACTAAATCTTACCCAAGTTACGTGATCTTTTGTCTATAATAACATTTTGAAAAAAATATAGAGTAGGGACATATAACTTCCATAGAATATTAAGGAAAATAACTGCGGCTTTGGCTTTTTTTTTTCTGTAATGAAGAGGTGAGAATTCTGTTTATCTTTGCCATATTTGCCTGAGTCTAGTTTCTAACATCACATAAGAACTCCACGAGAACGACTTATCAAGAAATCTAGGTAAATTTTAAGCATAAGAAAAAAATTACAGATAAAGAGCAGTGGAAGGGCACAAACCTATCTCTGCACAGTTCATGTGTAGCATTGAACTCCACCATCAATTATTGAACAAGGTCAATATTTGTGGCACAGAAAAGCATTTTAACATATATTATTTATACAGATGGCTGTAATAGGTACTCCATGCTTGAATAGGGAGCTTCAAGATTCAAGAGTGTGATACTGTGAATAAGAAAACTAGTTGGCAGAAGAAACAAGGTTTCATATTTTCCAAGAAAAATCTCACTCCGTCTCTCTCTTTATCTCTCCCTCCCTCCCTCTCTTACCCCTCTTTGGTATCTGTGCATATAGGCCTCCAAACTTTTAAAGAATGTGCTCTCTGCACCCTGTCCATCTCCACATCTCTGTTGCTCACAGCATAGGGTGGCCACAGAGTAGGGGATCCCATAACATATAGTCATTGCTGTTTTTTGAGTTTGACCTGCAGCCACACTAGAGCAATTTTAATGACGTAAGGCTAGTTGTCACAATCCTCACAGATTAAAGTACGAGCCACATGTTGACTTGCAGGTAGCCTACATGACTCTGCTCTATACTAGTTTCCTACCCATTTATGGCTGTTGTATTGCCACCTACAAACTCTTTCTTCTGAGACTTGGGTCTAATTTAGTCTTGAGTATCTTCTCTCCAGCATCCTGCAGGACAGTTTCTTCATATAATATTCATCAGGTATTTCAATCACATGTAAGTACCTCTCTTGTTCATACATTGGCAAGGAAATGGCTAAGGAGATACTAGATCTCTTTGGAGAATAGGAAGCCAGCTCCTCTCTCTGCTTGTAGCAGCAGTTCCTGATTTCTAGATTCTAATGGACAACTCTGCACGTTTGTTCTTTGTGTCATCCAAGCAACTCAATCAGGTAAGAACACTTATTTACCCCACATATGGAAATTGGTCTGGTTCTGATTATCTGTCATTCAAGACAAATCTTAGTGGGTTTTTCTTTTTCACCTTATCCATGATGAAAGGTGCTAGGTAAAGGACCATTCTGGCTCTCTGTGAGAGAAGTATCTAGTTCACCCACTGTGCTGGCTTTTTTCCAATGGGTGACAGACAAGCCACAGAACCGCAGTGCTATTCTACTTCCCTGCACTGGGATTCCATGAGTTTGCCTGAGGGAGACAATGAGACTAAGGACCTGGGGCTTGTCTCCTAAACTTTCAGACAGTAATCTCTGGTAGAGAGCTACCTCTAACCCTGGACCTTTATAACACTATCAGACAAGGATTAAGGACTTTCCAATCCGCTAAAATAAGCTTCTGTGGCCTGGTAGATTTTAACCCTTACATAACTTTATGAGTTTGGCATAATTATTTTATCTATTTTACAAATGGGATTAAGTACAAGTTCAATAATGTGCTCAAATCTACTTACCTAGTAGCTGCTGAGGGCACAGTACAAATGAGAGGGAATGAAGTCCAGTCTTGGGAAACTGTGCACATCTTTCTGAATTTGCTCCAGCAATGCTCTATAATTGGATGACTCTTGTCCCATACTAGGAGACTAAATCATCTCTAAAAGTCATCATATACTGGAACTATTGCTTGTTAAATATTTGGATTAATAAATGACAGGTTCCATATATCTACATGGGTTTCTTTTTACCTAGCAAAATGCATATACCAATACTCAAATATGTCATATGCAAGTTATCAAATGGCATATATGAGTAATTATGTGCTTGTTTGTTTTATTTCCTATGAGGGAAAAACTTCCATATATATCAGACTGCACCTAGTTAATGTTACACCACAGCTTCAAGTAATATGCTTGACACGTAACAGGTGTTCATTGTGTAGCAACTGGACTGTAACACAAATGTTCATGCATATTTACCAAAGACTATGTATCCAAATTGCTGCCTTATGTATGGCCTACCTACCTCATCATTTGTAGTACCATTCCTTGGATTTTGAAAGACAATGTATTTAAACAGTTTTCTTATCCATGAACTATCTATCACATCATACATGGTACCATCTTTCCAGGTGATTTTCCTCATTTTTCAATGCAGTAAAGATCCTTCTGGGTTAAATCCTTAAAGTTATCTTCATTCAGTCCCAAGAAAAATGTAGGCAACACTTCAATTATTCCACAAGAATTTGTTCAGTAGAGAAAAACCTAGTTCAGGGTACTTGTAGTGTCAACATTTTAATTGATGGTATTAGAGAAAGGCACAAGCATGAAAGTCCTCTTGCTTACACATTTCCTGTGATTGAGGCTGGTGAGTTCTCCCACTCTATGGGCAGAGGAGTAGGACTTGCTCTGATGGAACCAAAATTGTGTCCCTGTGGACACAGAGGAAGAACACACATTGTGGCCACTCACTACAAACTAAATGAAACAGAATACCTATGTAATCAGATGGGACACTGAGTTGGGATGCCAAAAGTTTAATATGATGATAAAGATAAATGCAAAAGAAAGGACAAAAATCAGAGTGTACGGGTATCTGTATCAGAATGCTCTTCTGAGTCTCTCCCCCCCCACCTACTTTTCTGTATCCCTTCAATCAATGCTCAGTGCCACCATCTGTAAAATGGGATTCCAGTAGCATCTATGGAAGACACCCTATGTGAAATAGCTATGTGAGCCGCACAGAATGACTGCCCCATCGGGATTATCATTATCACCTTTTGTTATATCATTTGGGAAGTCAGAGAATGCTCCAGATGGAAGATATGATACCACAAAATCTCAATTTAGTATGATCTAGGGAATGGGCTTTTTATACCATCTTACATAAGAAGGCTGGTGGGAACTCATCACAGCAGAGCAGACTGTGTTTGTTTGTGTCTAAATATTGAGGTATGTCTATTGATTTTCTTTATAGCAGGACTGCATGACAGGACCTTTATGATACAACTTAAATCAGCATGTTTCCTGTTTGCATCAGAGACTGGAGCCAAGGTCATTCTGGGTAGATATGGGCTTTCAGCAGAAACAATGATTACATTATGCTTGATAGTTTCCCTGAAAAACTCTTCCAGAGAATGTCCTGAGTAAAATATGCCCAGGCTCTTCCTTTGTTCTCCTGTTAATGAATTCAAATACACAGAAACTGAACAGACACAGCAGAGCAGTCTCATAAGCACCATAGAATCATCAGTACCAGGAGCCAGTGGTATCTCAAAAGGATGCTTTTCCACTAAAATGCTTAATCTGAAATACAGTGCTATTCTGCAAAGTTTGCTCTGTGAGCAGTGGCTCATCATTGTGTAGAATCTAGACATGCAGCATGATTGCTGAAGCTGTACAGCTCCATGAGTTTGGTGCTACCCTGGATCAATTTCTTCTTGATCCATACATTTGGCCAAGTTCAAAACCTCCTTATTTCTTGCCCACACTCTCATACAAGATTCTCTTGCCCTTCCCCTCTTCCTGTACCCCATCCATAATCCACAGAGCAGGCTACAGATGCAGATTGCCTTGTTTGGTAAAGCACCCATTGACTTCTCATTTTACATTATATTTCTAGTCTCTCAGGCTAGTATGGTCATTATTATCAGTATCTCCATCATCATTATCATAACCAGCACCATCCCTGTCATCATCATAATCATCATCATCACCATCATCTCTATGAAATCCAAACCCATTTGGGTAGAACTCTGTATCTTCAAGATGAGCCATATGTCCAGCTCTGTAATATTTAAGGTGACAGGTATTTGTTGAAAATTATTGTGCCATGAATTGCAAACTCAAATGTTTTCTTTATATTATTCGACTCTTACAGCTCTCCTGAAAGGAAAGCTTATCATGCCCACCTAACAGAGGAGGGCTCAGGCAGATATAAATAAGGTACTAAAAGACAGATAATTGGGAAACTGCAGTAGCATTTTTTACTCTAATATATGTCATTTCTTCCCAGTGTCTATCACACTGCTCATAATCCCATCTCACCTCTACCCAATGGCTTTTCTGTCAAAGCAGAGCAATCCTGCTAGAACTTTTGGGCCTTTGCACAAGCCCTTGTTTCTTGGTGTGTTGCTATAAAATCCTCCCAACCAATGTAGCAACTGAATCACATCAAATATCACTCTAGGGAACAATTTGTAGGGTTTATTCCATTCCAGTTTAGAGTACTGGGGGACTCATCTGTCAGCAGCTGCTTCCATTGGCTGTTAAGGACTTTTATGAGCTTCCTGAATCAGAGACACTTCCTTTAGAAATCTCTAGGAGGTGGTCACATGAGTAGGAGACCATGCAGCTCATGGTTCAAGACTCTATAGATATCAACTTCCTTGGTCTGTTTGAAATCATATCTCCATAGAACTACTTTGCTAGCCTTGTCTTCACTTGCTTCTGTTTTCTATAAGCATATGTCCTAAATAATCTCCTATTGCAAGCCATATTTCTAGTGAACTGACCTAAAACAGGTGCATCCTTTGTGATGCATTTCCTGATTTTCCCAGCAAGGATTCGACCTTATAAAAATGATCCCAGACCATCATTTGACCATTGCAGCTCTTGATTCAAGATCTAATATGCTTGAATTTATAGTTTCTATCTTCCACGAAGTTCTTTGATGTCAGTACCTCACATATCACAGGGAGACAGAATAGGAGAGACACAGCAGACACTTAAGTTCATTTTAATACTTCCTATTCTGACAATCGCCCCAAAATTCTTTAATCCAAAGAAAGGTTCCTCTCTTAAAACATCAGTTCCTTGTCCATCTTTTCTCCAAGATTCAGGCTCACACCATCACTTTGTGTTTCCTCACCCTGTCTCTATCAGGGTCAGAGTTTTGCAAGCTTTTATTTATTTTTTCTTTTTTTTTTTTATCACAGACTTGCCTCTTCTCTGTTTTCCCTCCTTTTTCTGTCTTTCCCCATTAGCTCATGACCTCCTTTTTTCTCCCCATCACTTAGTAAATGTAACAGCGATGGAAGACTTATGATTACAAATCGTCTCGTCAGGGCTAGACATGTGGCCTCCTCAGCTGGATGCAAATGAATGACCTCTTTAATTTATGAATGTCAAGCTTTACACAGACAGAGAAATGTCCTATTAAATGATATCCATCTCCCCAACCCCATTAATAAGATAATAGAAAAGTTAAAGAGAAGTTCATGAGGATGGCCTGGCTTCTGTGATAGAAAGCTGGCTTAATGAGATATTACTAAAGATGGCAGCTCTCTGTCAGAATCCGTAGTAAGGACAGCGGAAACCCAAAATTGACAACCTGAGTTTCTTCTCAATTGCCTAATGGGTAGATCCAGGGTCATTATAGCCTAGCTACTCCTCATGATGATAAAATGGGCTTTAAAAATTCAAGCCAAAGAACTAGAGAGGAAAAAAAAAAATAGGGCATCGAGGAGCAGATGCTTCGAATGCCTTGTCTCATTCAATAAGTACAACTTCTCTAGAAGCTAAGCTTCTCTGATGCCCCTGAGCTGGGCAGACTGTAGAAGGGCAGAGACAGTGGGTTGCTTTCCCAGGGTCATGTAAATACCACTTGGTTGTTTTGATATTCTGTGATGAAGAGCCAGGGTTTTCTTTCTTGGTTGTCCTTCTGTTTTTAAATTCTATACCTTTGTGAATGATGCATACTCCTCCTTCCTTTGACGCCTGTACACATCTTGGCAACACTGAGTTTCTCTAAGTGTTAAGAAACCTTTTTTTTCTTTTTTTATATAATTTTTATTTTTTATATTAATCACAGGTTATTTGTTTTATACCCCAGCCGTAGCCCCCTCCCTCATTCCCTCTTATTCCCACCCTTCCTCCCTCATCTTATCCCTGCCCCTTTCCAAATCCACTGATAGGGGAGGTCCTCCTCCCCTTCCCCTTCCATCTGACCCTAGCTGATCAGGTCTCATCAGGACTGGCTGCAATGTCCACCTCTGTGGACTAGCAAGGCTGCTCCTCCCTCAGGGGGAAGGGGAGGTCAAAGAGCCAGCCACTGAGTTAATGTCAGAGCCAGTTCTGTTCCCCTTATTAGGGCACCCACTTGGATGGTGAGTTGCCATGGGCTACGTCTGAGCAGGAGTTTTAGATTGTATCCAAACATGGTCCTTGGTTGAAGAATCAGTCTCAGAAAAGACCCCTGTGCCCAGATATATTTGGTCATTGTGGTGCTCCCGTCCTCTCCAGTTCTTTCTTTTCTATTGTGTGTTTTTCCTCATTCACATCTGTCCACAAACCATATTTTGGGTACCTCTGTGCTACTTTCCTGCCCTTTATTGTTAAAGTTGGCTGTAATGGCTAATATATTTCAGTTTTGTATATCCAATCAGAAGAAACATAATATACTTTTACCTAGAGATGTATTGGAACACAGACATCAGGTAAGTTATGTTTGTCTCTCCTCCCAAGTTCAAGCGTAAGACTGATCAGGTAGAAACAACCAGGATTGGAGCCAGGCTCAAGTCCATTCCCTACAGAGTATGTCTGTGCATTAAAGGCATAATATAAATTATATCTCTGTTTGTTTCAAGAATATATAAATGATATATCACAATTTAGAGTAAGATTTACAGAACTATGAATACTACAATACAGGCTAGTGCTTTTCTCTTATGCTAAGCTCTAATCATCATCAATCATAGCTTTATCTATCCATGATTTCTATTTCCTCTCATTTAGTTTGTATACTACCCAGGGTTTATGGTAAACAGTTACTACTTTTCTCAGCAGACCGCGGACACATTTGTCTCTGTCAGCCCAGGTAGTTTCTTGAGAAATGTGTTATGCCATTTTGTTTCTTTGTTTCTCTGTTTCAAGTATGCCTTACTTGGACTACCCATGACCCACTAGAACTAGATAGAATCCTTACCAATACAATTTAGTCTCAATTCTTTATAAAGTGAAAATTCTGCTATTCCTGTTTGCTACTTGTTACTTACTTTGCACTACAGACAAAAATGTAATTTCAATAATAAACATTTGGTTATGTAATATTCTTTGAGAGAAAGAATGAAAGAAAGTCACTTGAGGATATCCTTATTTCAACTGAAAAAAAAAATGTTGTCGTGGCAATGAGTGGTTTTGTCACTGTAATGCTGTAAATGTCCCTCCTTCTTGGAACCCATCTCTCATTACTACTTAGATTGCTCTTCATGGAAGCAGATGCCAGCAGTTTTTACAACCTGTTTGGATTCCCCAGAATAATCAGTCCTGTCATGTTGGAAATAATTCTTTTTTTATTGCTTTTAAATGTTTAAAAATGTGGCTTAGCAAAGCAGAAGACTACATCTTTCTTACGGAGCATTTTGTTGATTTTCTGTAAGCAAGCTATTCAAAAGATTTCATGGATGGGTTCAAGGTAGTAGACTATTGCCAGTGTAGACAGGGATACCTTACAAGTAAAGAAATAATAGGATATGAGCAAAGAAATACTAATAGGATATGAGTTTGCAACCAACCTATGTTAACTATCTAGATATCACTGGGATGCTAGGAGAATGAAAAAAGAACCTGAGTTTGGGAAGTCTTAATGAATATTTCTTTCAGAGGAGGTTCTTTATCTGGCTTTCTTCCAGCACAGAGTCTCCCATTGCTCTCCAGTTCAATCAGCTCATCTTCTGCTGTACCAGAAAAGGCAATGAGATTTTCCGAGCCTTCTTCAGGATAAGAGAGCTGCTTTGAGTCATTCATAAATCATCTGGAAAGTTTAAAGTGCAGTTGAACAGCATTATATACTTCACTTCTTATTTAGAAATGTTTCAAGATTTTGTAAGCATTGTTGAGGCAAATATCATCTAACCTATTAGTTTTCCATTTAAGATGAGTCTTTTGGAGATCAAAATGTTCCTACTGGATATTTCATATTTTGTATCCAAGGAGTGTAGAGACAATAAGGGGGGGGGGTGTTTGATATGCAGGCATGGGTCACTGTCAAATACCTCCTCAGGTTATTATCATGTTCCTACAAGCAATTATTATAACTTTCAGTTTCTAGAGAGGAAAATGAAACTTGGGTAAGATGATCAATCCTCATTCAAAAAGGCAAAAGAACAGACATCACAAGAGGGAGAAAACAGGGAACAGGACAGAAGCCTATCAAAGAGGGCCTTTGAAAGACTCTACCCAGCAAGGTATCAAAGCAGATACTGAGACTCATAGCCAAACTTTGGGCAGAGTGCAGGGAATCTGATGACAGAAGTGGGAGATAGAAAGATCTGGAAGGGACAGGAGCTCCACAAGGAGAGCAACAAAACCAAAAAATTTGGGAACAGGGGTCTTTTCTGAGACTCATACTCCAACCATGGACCATGCATGGAGATAAGCTAGAATCCCTGCATAGCTGTACCCCATGTCAGCTCAGTCTTCAAGTGGGTTGCCTAGTAATGGGAACAGGGACTGTCTCTGACATGAATTCAGTGGCTGGCTCTTTTATCACCTCCCCCTGATGGGGGCAGCCTTACCAGGCCAAAGAGGAAGACAATGCAGCCAGTCCTAATGAGACCTGATAGGCTAGGGTTAGAGGGAGGAGGAGGAGGAGGACCTCTCCTATCAGTGGGCTTGGGAGGGGCATGGGAGGAGATGAGGGAAGGAAGGTGGGAATAAGAGGGGATGAGGGAGGGGGCTACAGCTGGGATACAAAGTTAATAAACTGTAATTTATAAAAAAGTAAATAAATTTAAAAAGTTTAAAAAAAGAGAGTTTTGACAACTGGTATACATTGCACTGTAAAGCTGGTTTGTTCTCTGAATACAGGGCTGGAGACCAGCCTTCACTCCCAAGGGAGTTCAAGCAGACTCTGGAAACATTTCATTCATAAGTGGCTCCTGCTTAAATGTTTCACCTTCTTGGGCTTCTCTTGAGCTTCAGAGTCAACTTTACAGTGACTAGTCCTGCTTTTCCTGTAGTATGATTTTAAACACCACATTCTACAGGAAAAAAAAAAAAAGTTTCACTGACTCACCCAACCTAAATGACCTGATTACAAACTACTGTAATAATGAACACACCTTTATCCACTCCCCCTTGTTCACAATCCTCTGCCAGCCCTGCCTCATAGCTAAGACACACCCCTTCCTCCAACAAAATATTTTACTTTCTTCTCTGGTCTGAATGGTACCTGTGAAAACATTTTACTCATCTGTGTACTGTTTAAAGTGGGTATTTTTGTCTCCACTCATAAACTAAGAAGATCTAGGGGCAGAAAAGTGACCGTGGCTCTGAACTAATAGTGTCCTCGTTCCCTCTTGTAACACTCTTCTTCATGGATTTGTCTAATATCTTTATTTTCACCCTAAGTTAAAAATCCTCCCAGAGCCTTCCAAACCAAGATAGTTCATCTTATATGTTCTCCTAACACTCTTTTCTTTGTGATTCTCACCCAAACCCCCAACTGTGAATATGTGTGATGAGTATATGATTTGTAGGTAGCTTCTTTATGAAAAATATCACAACACAACAACCAAGTCTGTTTTATTTTGTAGAGATTCCAGAAAACTTCTAAGGCTATAAAGACATCTGGCACATCAGGGGTGTCCAATAAACATGAAAACGAATAAGAAACAAAGAAGTGACTGTATAGATGACTGAGAGTAGACTTTATTATCTCAGTGTACTTAAGGTAAGTTGTAAGATGTGGCTGCCATAGTCTAAATGGGAGTTCTATGGCAGGCTAGACAGGTATCTGAATAGAAGATTTCTCACAAAACTCAGAAATTAGTGTTGAAGACTGATAAAAGGAAAAAGTAGGTCTACAAAAGGGTTATGCTACTCATCAGTACAACGGTTTAAATTTCTTTATATAAAAAGCAGGCAAAAGTAGAATGTGAGATGTGAAAGAAAAAGGATAGGATGGAAAGAAGGAAGAAAGAAATGTTAAAATGAAGAGGCCTAGAAGGAAGCTGGGTTAAGCATTGGTGAAAAGAGTGACTAATCAACCAAAACTGAACAACATAGAAGCGAAGTTGCCATCCTAATCTTCTGGGGATGCTCACTCACCTATATAAAGTTTAAGTTTCATTCCAACTATCTTTCAATTGCACAAAGATCACCAAAGGCCACTCTAGCATGTGCCTTCCCTTCTTACAGTATCCTCAGCAAACAAACAAACAAAGAAAATAAGTTATGGGCAGTATTGCTCTGTAGAGGAGTGACCAAAGACAGAGCACAGTAGTTAGGAAGAAATATCTGTAGGTGTACTAAAAGCATGAGCTGAAGGAAATGGGAGGTGTGACTTGGTATTCTGCTTACTGCTTCATTTTTCATTCTTTTTTATAATTTTTATTTTTTATATTAGTCACAGGTTATTTACTTTGCATCCCAGCCATAGCCCCCTCCCTCATTCCCTCCTAATCCCACCCTCCCTCCTTCATTTCCTCTCTGCCCTTCTCTAAGTCCACTGATATGGGAGGTCCTCCTCCACTTCCAACTGACCCTAGTTTATCAGGTCTCATCAGGACTGGCTGCAATGTCCTCCTCTGTGGCCTAGCAAGGCTGCTCCTCCCTTAGGGGGAGAGGGGGAGTCAAAGAGCCAGCCATTGAGTTCATGTCAGAAATTGTCCCTGTTCCCCTTACTAGGGTACCTACTTAGATACTGAGCTACCATGGGCTACATCCAAGCAGGTGTCCTAGGTTATATCCATACATGGTCCTTGGTTGGAGAAACAGTCTCATGAAAGACCCCTGTGCCCAGATATATTTGGTCCTTGTGGAGCTCCTGTCCTCTCCAGATCATACTAACTTCCCCTTCTTTCATATCTTTAAACCCAGCAGTTGAGAGGCAGAGGCAGGCAGAGTTCTCAGTTTAAGGCCAGCCTGGTCTACAGAGTTCAGGACAGCCAGGGCTACACAAAGAAACCCTGTCTCAAAAAAAAAATAATTTGTTGTTCTTACAGGTGTCAGTGTTGGACTGCAGCTGACATGCTAGACCATGAGACAGCCCTAAGGACTGAAATTATGTGCTAAAGGGAGCTAAGTATAAGAGAAGGAATATGGACCCTTGGTGTAGGGGGAGCCCACCCACTGTTTTTGGATTTGATTTACATACTAAAACAGGCAATTCTTTCTTTCTGTGTGTGTGTGTGTGTGTGTGTGTGTGTGTATGGTGGAAGGGGAAGGGGTGTTTAACGCACCCATAACATGACATCATTCTACGCATACAGGTAGAACTTGATTATATTTACTTTTTAATGAAAAATAATGCCAAGAGTAATTAAAGGGCTTATATTTAGTTTTTAATGCAAAACAATGCTAAGAGTAATGAAAGGGGACAGGAAGTGATGTCCAACAATAACTTGTCTTTTTAGTTTCTTGACAATGGTGTAAAAACAATGCAATTTTTTTCTTTGTAAGTTATAGTTAATAATTTCCTTGCACAGCTTTTGTTGGAATTATATCAAACTGTAAGAAATACCTGGCACGTACTGGTAGCTCAGTTGTTGTTGTTATAATTATACAAAGGTCCATTTTCTCAAAATAAGTCAGTATCTATTTATTCAACAAATACTTTCAGTACTTATTTTCTGTGAGGCAACTATCAGCTAAGATTACTATGGAAAGCCAGACTGATTAAAAGGGTACAGACAGTGGAAAGACACCATCGGCTACTGGGTGGTTAGGAAAAATAAAGACAATAGTCAAGGTATAATTTTTGTATTCCAGCACAAATTCATGTGTGCATGTTTTACAACAAAGCCATGGTATTGCCTGCCAGCTTTCGTTCTCTGTTTCAACTACCTGCTGCTGCCCCTGCTTGTGTTCCCAACCCCATTAATTATAGCTTCCTTTGATGTTCACTTTAACCTGAGATTTCACAGCCTTGACATTATTGATGTTTGAAACACACGATTCTTTATTGTGTATGTTCAGGGCAGGGAAAGATCTGCTCTGAGCATCCAACACATTCAGCAGCTTCTAGAAATTTTCTCACTGGGTGTTGTAAGCAACTCTCACCTCTAAGTTTCATACATATATGTGTATATATATGAATATCTATGTATATATGCACATATATATCTATGTATTTATATATCTATGTATATATATGAAGTTTCAATATATATATATGTATATATATATATTGCAGATCATACAAATAGTCCACAGAGAACAAAAATGTCTTTGTTGAAAATCACCATAATGAGGTTCTCTTTTATTCATATTTAGTTATATATGATAGATTTTCATCATGGCATTTTTGTACATATAAAACATTAGACTCTGCTGTTCACCTACTGCTGTATACACTGCCTCTTCTCTATGACTGCCACACCCAAATAGCCCTATGCTTTCAATCTTATGTATTTTGTAATTTTCTCCTGTTTCTCCTTTCTCTTCCTTTAGTCTTCTTACTTCCTTTTCATAGCCTCCTGGATGCTGTATGTCCTACATACATAAATTTTATCTATATTCCAATTAGACAAAGTATGTCATTAGACAGAATCTGTCTCATTTAATTTGTCATAGAGATCTCTAGCTCTAGCTACTTCCCTGCAATCATGACTTCATTCTTCATTGTGGCTAAACAAATCTGCATTGTTCTTTTACCACATTTTATATATATATATATATACAACCTAGTTGTTGCTGAACAACTAGGTTGGTTCCACACCTTTGCCATTATCAACAGTATCAATAAGCAAAGCAATAAGCATGTATGTGAGGATATTTCTGTGGCATGTTGACTTATAATCCTTTAATTATATACCGAAAAGTGGTAAAGCTTGGTCATATAGCCTTTGTTATGAACTTGGTCACCTGTTCATTGATCACTTCCCCTGGAGATGTGGCCTTGCTGGGCCACAGTTAAAGAGGATCCAGGCAGTCCTTATGAGTCTTGATAAGCTGGGGTCAGATGGCAAAGAGGAAGCCTCCTGCTTTCAGTGGACTAGGAGAAGGAGATAGAGGGAAAGAGGGAGGAATAGGGGGACCAGAAGGAGATGAGGGAGAGGGCTACAATAGGGAATAAAATGCATAAATTGTAAAAAAAAAATATTTTTTTGAAATTATAATACAATTATGTAACCTTTCCATACTGGTTTTATGGAATTTCCATAGTGGTTGTATCAATTTGCATTTGTGTCAGCAGTAAATACATATCTTTTTTTTTTCTATATCTTTGCCAGTGTTTGTTGCCACTTATTTTCTTGACACTACCTATTCTGACTGGGTGAAATAGAATCTCAAAACGATTTCAATTTGCATGGCTGAACTTGTTGAGCACTTTTCCAGATATCTAATACACTGAAGGTATACTGTGTTCTTCGTTGAACTCTAAACTTTACTGACAAACAGCCTGACTTGCATATTATTTACCTTCTGTTGTTCTTTTAATAAAACTGGCTCTCAAAGGCTTCTACGTTTGAGTGCTTGGTCCCTCGTAGGTAGAACAGTTTTGGAAGGATTAAGAAGTGTGACCTTGTTAGAGGTGGTGTGTTACTTAGGGTGGGCTTTGCAGTTTCAGAAGCCTACATCATGCCCAGACTCTACCCTCCACAACCCTTCCTCTTTCTCTTTCTCTCTTTCTGCCTCCATATTGTGGACAAGTAATATCTCAGCTACTGTTCCATTTTTGTCATGATCATGGACTAACTCTCCTAAACTGCAGACAAGGCCCAGTCGAATGTTTTTGTCTATAAGTTTCCATGGTAATGATATCTCTACACACCAACAGAACAGTAATTAAGCAGTAGCCAAAATTTTTCTCCTCTCCTATAAGATGACAATAAGTTGTATCCAGTGGATCCCATTTTTTCATATGCCATTGTCTTTGAACATAAACCATCAATCTATGTAGGACCTGGTCAGCCTCAACTTCCTATTCTCAATTGCTCTCCAGGAAAAATTAAAAAAAAAAAAATGAAAGGCCCACTGTCTGTTCCTGTACACAGCTAAGTTCTTTTCTCTTCCAGGTCATCCCTGAATACCCGTCCTGCCATCCCCTCCCTCTATGATCTAACTCTTAGACTCTCACTAGACAACATGCAGACTTTCCCAGCCTTTTTATAGCACTTTTTAAAATAGGAAGGTATACCTTTAAGAACATTTATTCAAAGTTTAGTTCACATCAGCTCAGCTTCCAGACTTGCCGTGTTTTAGTAAGTAGGTACCATATACCAAATACTGTGGACAATTTGTACAAAGCAGTGGCTCATTGGATATGAAATGGTTGAAAACTTTGCTTTCATTGATATAGAGAAAAACTGAAATAAGAACAAATGATTTGACAGGAGATAAATAATTCTCACCTTCTGTTACATATATTCCCTGTGTATCAAAAACACCCAGGCATCAGCAAACATGACAGCTGCCAATCTCCTCTTCCCCCTGTCGATTTTTTTTTTAATTTTCTGGTTTGGATTAGAAAAGTTCAAAGACAGGAACACATCTGTCAATCCTAGGACCATCACAATTGGGTGAAGATTCTGGATGCTTCTAGAAATAAGCTGAATTAAAAGGTTAACAATTAGTTGCTTCAAATGCTCATCATTTTAGTTCCATGTAAACTGTAATGTGTGAAAAGACCTTATTATTAAGATATTATTGTATACTTGGTCTTTACCAAGAATTCTGTAATGTTTGGTTAATAAAATCAAGAAAAATCCATCTATGGAGATCTTTATAAAGATTTTGGTTCAAACAAGAACTCACAACCTGAGAGACTCAAGAATATTTAAAAGAGAAGAATTTTTTTTTTATGTCACCAGATTTTAGCAACACGGATGAAGTCCATTATAACCATAAAAATACAAATAAAACAGAGATCACATATAAAAATGTAGATCTCTAGTTTTTGTTGTTGTTTGTTGGCAAATCAGGAGCCCCAAGAACCTGGGGACTACCTTTTCATCAGAGCCACATTTACAAAATTGGAGTTGCCTTTGTGCCAACAGTTTCTGCATTCTCTTACCTTTATCCCTTTGAGGAGTTCATTTTACTCAGGACTGAGCCCTAAGAAGTAAAAGGGAAAGAATTAATCATTAGCATTACTGGATGAAACAGAGACTAGTGCTAAATCAGGTATTACAATTGTCCTGACATTATCAACATGAGGAATTCAACTGGTGGCAGATTTTCTATTAGAGACTTAATACAGACCACAATCTGCCAGTAATAAATCCTTACCCATATTATTTATTCTTAGCAAGAAACACTGAATGGGAGCCCTCTCTTCAATTAAACAATAGGTAAAATCCATACTACAGAAGATGTGGTTGCAGTCTATATTGAACTTTTTCAGGTGACTCACTTCCTGATAACTCCCATCAACAGAATAATCCAATCACTGGCCTGTTTCTTCTGAAACTGGTTTATCTTACCAAAACAAGGTGCTTCTTTTTTTTATTTGCTCACTCACTTCCAAGACCACTTCTTTAGAACAGAGGATTTCATGCTCTCTAACTCAACTGCTTAGTTACATAGAGTAATCCTACCATTTGCCTGCAAATTTCATGATTTCCTTGTTTTTAATTGCTGAGTAGTATTCCATTGTGTAAACATACCATTTCTGCATCCATTCTTCAGTTGAGGGACATTTAAGTTGTTTCCAGATTCTGGCTATTATGAATAACACTGCTATGAACATAGTTGAGCAAATGTCTTAAAGAAGCTAAACAACAAAGAGGACCCTAGAGAAGAGACTGAAACCTCACTCAGAAGGGCAAACAGGATAGACATCAGAAGTAGGAGAAGACAAGAAGAGGACAGGAGCCTTCCACAAGGGGCCTTTGAAAGACTCTGCCCATCAGGTTATTGAAGGAGATACTAAGACTCATAGCCAAACTTTGGGCAGAGTACAGTAAACCTTATGGAAGAAGAGGGAGATAGAAAGATCTGGAGGGGACAGAAACTCTACATGCAGACCAACGGAACCAAAAAATCCTGGGTCCAGGAGGACTTGCTGAGAGTGATACTCCAAATAAGGAGTATACATAGAGAGTATCTAGACCCCCTGCTTGGCTTCCAAGTGAGTTCCCTAGTAAGGGAGGAAGGTGCTGTCTCTGACATGAGCTCAGTGGCTGGCTCTTTGATCACCTCCCCATGTCGGATGCAGCCTTGCCAGGCCATAGAGGAAGATGATGCAGCCAGCCCTGAAGAGACTTGATAGACTAGGGTCAGATAGAAGAGGAGGAGGCCCTCCCCTATCAGTGGACTAAGGAAGGGGGATAGGAAGATAAAGAAGGGTGAGAGGGAGGAGATGGAGGGGGCTACAACCAAGATACAAAGAGAATAAAGTGTAATAAATAAATAAATAAATAGAATAAACTATTAAAAAAAAGAAGAGAGAAGTGTGTCAATAACTCTTGGCCTTATATGCTAGAATGACCTGGGTGTTCTTCTAAAATGTCTCAGTGGCCCAAGCCATACCTTGTATCAAATCATTGCCTCTGTAAGCAGACCTTAGGCATCAGTGTTTCCCAATATCTTCATATGTGGAGGCCAGAAGTTGTTGACTGATATGATCCTCCTTTGCGCTTTGCCTTATTTTCTGAATGTCTCTCACTGAATGTAGACCTGGATGATTTGGCTAAACAGATGAATGGCAAGACTTGAGGTTCCCACTTGTCTCCACTTCCTCAGAACTAGGATTACAGGTGTATACTCTTGTGTATGGCTTTTTACCTGCGTGCTGAGGAATGTACTCCAATTCTGGTCCTTGTGCTTTTGTATGGCAAGCACTTTATTAAGTGGGCAATTTAACTAGCCACTTCCATGCTGCATATCTTATATCTTAATATCTGTAACCTCTTTGAGAAATGAAAGAATGGAAAATGGGGCAACACAAGTAAGATGGAGAATTGACACATCGCAGATCAATGATGCAGGAAAGAAGAAAGGAAATGCTGAGCCTGCTCTCCCAAGGTGTTAGAACCAATATCACTGGGTTTAGCAGGGAGTGGTTGGCAAAATAGGGAACAGACCATGAACACTTTTTTTTTTTCAAGGAAAACTTGAACTCAGAATTGAGAAATTGAGTTAGAAATATCAGCAAGACATTTGAAGAGATGTCGAGGGGAAAATTAGATCTGTATGGATGAAGCTGTAGAAAGACACCATGCTGGGAAAACAGTTTTGGGGATCAGTCACATGGAGCAGAAAGGTAACTAGAGGACAGCTCCTAGCACTGTTGCCCAGCATCAAAGAACATCACTGACACACCTTTATTTCTTGGTGTCTTGTGATAAAAGAGTTTTTCATATCACAGTGATATGTTTTATGTCTCTGTGTCCTAGCTCCATGAAGACATCTTCAAGGGTAAAAAGAAGCACTACCATCTGTCTATTCAAGAGGTGACTGATAGCAACAAAGTGAATGTAAAAATGAATTAACAAAAATGCATCCCAAAGCAGTGAGCACAGTAACAGCAAGGCAAAATCCTCAAGTTAACCTAGCTTGGCACTGACGTGCTCTATAGTCCAGCTCACTAGCCTCTGTTCCACCCTCCTAGGTGCCATTTTATTAAGTAACATGACTGAGAAATGTATTCAAAGCTCACTGAGCACCTGCTAGTATATTGGCAAAATTAATACTTACACAGCCTCTGGCTTCAGGGAATTTCAGATCAGTCACACAGGAGAGAAGTTACCTTCTCTGTGATGGCTTTCTGTAATATCAGGCACACTGCCACTCTCTCTTCCTTTGCACATGCCACTACAGTACAAGCTACCACATATCACTCTGATACTGATACAACCCATCTTTCACCAAAAGAATTAATATCCTTATCCTTTTATCTGCTTTCTAATATGCCCATGTTGGGTTGTCTTTGTCTCTGAAAACATGCCCCATTCTATTACTTTTTTCCTCATAATATTGACAACCAAGTTCATCTAGAAATTTTATCCCTACTTCCTGTAGTGATAGGGCCCAGACTCCAGGTTTGGGCTAACTAGCCTTCCAACATGAGTGGTGGCTCATGGTTTTCCAAATTATAATTATAATTTCCCATTCATAGGAAGACTATATACTAGACAACATATTTATTAATAAATATTACCTTAGTTTACATTATGCCTCTAGAACCTAGTGCAATGCCTGTACTATGCTAAAATCCCAGTGTAAGTCCAATAAATTGATATACAACTAAATAAACAGAGAGCATTCAACACATAAATAAAATTAAAGATTAGATTAGAGAAAATATACAACAATGTGAACAACAGAGTCTAGAATTAGACTTAGCTAATAAAACCTTGTCAGGCATCTGCAGAAGGAGTTTGAATCATTCAATAATTGTGAATAACTTATTCCATTTTACATGCTTTTGATACATCGTATCATAACCATTCATAACATTATTGTTTTCTGTAGTAAGATTTGCTGAGTTGACAGTTTCATCAATGATGTCTCTGTAGATATTAATGAATAGTTGTGTATAAGTTAAAATTTTGAAAATTATAAGCAAAATTTATAAAAAATAATATAGAAAGTCAATACAATTCTGTTTTATGGATTGCATTATGGTTAAACTCTATGACATTTTTATTTTTATTTATTCATTTGTGTATTTTTGCAGTGTAAGTGCATGGAGGGATAAGGGAGTATGTGCCCAAAGGTCAGAGGATGACATTAGAAGGCCTTCACTATCACACTCCACCTTAGTTTCTTGTGGGAAAGTCTTTCAAACCTAGAGCTAGGCTCCCATCCAGCAAGATGCATCGATCCTCCTGTATATGTATGTATATGCAGATATATGTAAAATTAACTGCCTTCCATGTGTAAGAAACCATCATGTGTACACACACACACACACACATTTCTTCTTCTTTTCTTCTTCTTCTTCTTCTTCTTCTTCTTCTTCTTCTTCTTCTTCTT
>NW_026596079.1:14285722-14314221 GCF_907164565.1 Psammomys obesus
TTCTTCTTCTTCTTCTTCTTCTTCTTCTTCTTCTTCTTCTTCTTCTTCTTCTTCTTCTTTTTGCACTATAAGAGAATGTAATTATTCATATGTCACTGAGGACAGTATTTTGCTTAGGAGATTAATTTAGTAAAGATAGCTAGAAAGGTAGGTAGCTGAATTGTGTTTGTTTTCATGATTACCTGATGATTGGTAGAAGTTTCTAACTGGCATTATTATGTTGCTAAAATTCAATTACTCTTGGGCTATGTTTGCATTACCTTACCCTGAACTCTGAAGTTCTGGTCAAACAAGTAGCAGAACAGATCCACCCAGGACCTGAAACCTCCATTTTGGATTCGCCATTAATCTTTTTTTATTTTATTTTATTTTATTTTATTTTATTTTAATTTATTTATTACACTTTATTCACTTTGTATCTCTCCATAAGGCCCTCTCTCCTCCCCTCCTGGTTCAGTCCTCTTTCCCCCTTCTCCACACATGCCGCTCCCAAAGTCCACTGATAGGGGGGGTCTTCCTCTCCTTCTTTCTGATCTTAGTCTATTAGATCACATCAGGAGTGGCTGCATTGTCATCTTCTGTGGCCTGGTAAGGCTGCTCCCCCCTCAGGGGAAGGTGATCAAAGAGCAGGCCAATCAGATTATGTCAGAGGCAGTCCCTCTTCCCATTACTATGTAACCCACTTGGACACTAAACTGCCATGGGCTACATCTGTGCAGGGTTCTAGGTTATCTCCATATATGGTACTTGGTTGGAGTATGAGTCTCTGGAAAGACCCCTGTGTTCAAATTTCTGGTTCTGTTGCTCTCCTTGTGGAGTTCCTAACCTCTCCAGAGCTTACTATTTCCCATTTCTTATGTAAGATTCCATGCATACTGCCCAACAGTTGGCCATAAATCTCAGCATCTGCTTTGATAGTCTGCAGGGCAGAGCCTTTCAGAGGCCCTCTGTGGCAGGCTCCTAGCTTGTTTCCTGTTTTCTTCTTCTTCTGATGTTCTTCCTCTTTGCCTTTCGGGATGGGGATTGAGCATTTTAGTCAGGGTCCTCTCTCTTAATTAGTTTCTTTAGATGTACAGATTTCAGTAGGTTCATCCTATATTACGTGTCTCTATGAGTGAGCATATACCGTGTGTGTCTTTCTGCTTCTGGGACAGCTCACTCAGGATGATCCTTTCCAGGTCCCGCCATTCACCATTAATCTTTAACAAGAAGAACCAGGCAAATCCTGAGGGGCTGCTAACTACTGGCCCATAAAGTCCTTTGTAAATAAGAACTGTCCCAGGAGACTGGCCACTCCTGGTCCATTCAAGCTACCAAAAGATGTGGGGACATTAAAGCAAAGGTTAAATTTGTTTTGATTCAGCTCTTATCTCTTAGCAGTAACTTAATGTTTCTTGAACTTGGCATTTAAGAAATATGACAGAAGTGTTGGTTGAGAAAACTCACACCATCCTTACCCCAATTATATAAGTAGTGCATACATGTTTATGTGGTTAATCATAGAATGTTTATATTTATGTGTGTCTACATATGTATGTACATATACATATATTATACATATATATATTTTATATATATATATATAAACATATGCTGGAATAAAACTTAAATATTCTCATGTGGTTATACATATAAATTTTGGGCAGTAGGAAAAGGGCCTTTCACACTGCCTGTTTGGTGCCTGGGCCTACAATGACTTCAGGCCTGAAGAAACATGTATGAGATTACCAATAAAAGTCTTTTCCTTGACATACTAATATCTTCAGCCAGCCATTATTGAAGCACTCTCTCTTCTTGTTCCTACTCTGCATTCCTGATGCCGTTGTGTTCTCCTCCATCCTCTTCTGATTGCTTTCTGCATCAATATAAGCTTGGTCCATCTCCACACATTTAAGACCATCTCTGTCATATGACAGGATATGACAGAGCTTATGTCAGACCTCCCAAACTGCCTACTAGCAGTGATTAAGCATATAGGCACTCACATTATACTCAAAGAAGCAAACTTTTTTGAAGCAAATTTTATCATCACAGTCCTTATTCTTCTTGATTACTAAAAGCATTGACCCAAATAGCTCCTATGAATGCCCATTATAATAAGAGATTCCAATGAACAAATCAAAACACTGTTAATACTTTCATGCAAATTTAACACAAAAAAAAATACCCATTTTTAAGTATCTGCAAGCCACAATGGCCACACTTGCAGAATGATCATGGGACTTAGAGCTGGAAGTTCTGATAAATGTTCTATCTATTAGCTGTGGGGCCTTAATCAAAATACTCCCCCTAGCTAGCCCAGTGTAAATCTTTGGAAGATGATTGCCAAGGAATTAAAGAGGATAGAGTTGTGCATGGCCCTACATCAGAACCTTACAAACAATCTATACTTGACGAAATCTCTCTCTTGCCTGAGCCTAACAAACCTCTCAGCCAAAGAGATTTTTGTTAATCTGCACAGCTTTAGGCATGGAAGGAATAGCCTTTATAGTTACTGTTCCCTGGGATATTCTTTTTTTCAGAGAACTTTGCTCTATTTTCCTCCCATGTATGCCACCTTCAGGGGTCACCTCTGTCAGCTCAGCCAGCTCCAGCTTGGTTGGTGTTGAGAACTGTCCACCCTCACATTTGCCAGCTTTAAACAAACAAACAAACAAACAAAAAACATGCTTACAGGTCAAATCACACCATAAATTTCTCAGATTTTGGATCACAATGAGCTATCTTCAACTAACAACAGCAAAAACAATCTTCCAAGTGACATTGAAATGGATGAAATTCTCTTCCCTCTGCCTCAGACTAGAGTCAAACAAGGAGTGCTTGTTAGACAGAACTAGCCTGACAGGCTTGCTCTGTGTGGAAATGAGAGTCAGTCTCAGGCAGGTGAGGAATGAAGAGGCCTGCGTGGCACATGAATAATGGATCATTTGGTCACAGCTGGCTAAGGGTACTGGTTCCACTCCTGTGGCAAAATTGCTGATTGCAACCTTTTTCTCTTCTCTCCCCAAGAACTAAGTTAACAGAGCAAAAAGAAATGCCAGTGGGAGTAAGACTTGCCATTATGTGGAGTGTCTTTCTGCTGAGAAGCCTTGTCATTTTATTACAGAGACTCTTGGAGGAAAGGTCATTTCAATATGCGCTGATGCTGCTGGCGTGTGCTGCTCCGGCATGCAGGAGAGCAGTGGAAAGGAAGGACACACCTCCCGTGGAAGAGCCAGGTCTAAGTTCTGAAACTGCTATTTACCTGCTGCAAAACCTACCCACAGATAGCATTGTTCAACTTCAGGTTTGGTTGGTTGGTTTGGTTTGGTTTTTTTTCAAGACAAGGTTTCTCTGTGCAGCCTTGGCTGTCCAGGACCTGACTTGTAGACCAGGCGGGCTTCAAAACTAACAGAGATCCACCTGCCCATGCCTCCCCAAATGCTGGAATTACAGGCATGTGCAACCGTGCCTGGCTAAGGTTTAGTTTTTTTATTGGCAATAAAAGAGAAGTTTTCATTATTTTAAAGGTATCTTATAAATATTAAATGAAATAAAACTTGTAATCATTTCTGAAGAATTGTAGAGGTGAAATGAAATCATCTTTGTTTCTATGGAATTAATCTGTCACAGTACAAAATTTTAGTCTATTTTTCTAACTCTATACTTATTACACTTTTTAAGATTCAAGAAACAAAATTATAGATGGACCATATTCTGGTGGGTGTTAGAAAGGAGCATCTGTGTACGAAGCAGGTGTTAAACACGAACCCTCTCAGGATTAATGCCTTTGCCTGTCAACATGCGACAACAGTAGCAATCTCCACTGTTCGTACCTCACGAAGTCTTTCATTGCTCAAGTCATTGTGTCCTTGAATACTCTGTAAAGGACCACACACACAGCTTCTTTGTTTATTATTTTTCTCTTCGTTTGTTAACTCCTAATGAGAAAGCCCACACAGGTCCAGACTACCACAGCTACTCTCATCTTCTTTATGTTATCCAATATCTTGGAGTTTCTGGCTCCGGATTTCTCAGAATAGTTTTCTGAAAGTGTATAAATTCAAGAGTCATTGTAATTCTGACTTTCATAAAGATGTTGCATACTGAGCAGATTCTTTCAAATTGGACTAGAGCAGCTGATAATGAAGCATCAATACAAGGAATATGCAAATGATTTTGCAGAACATTTTTACATCCATCTCTTCAATATTTCCTGGAAAAGCTTCATTATCTTCAGTTGAAAGAAGAAAGCAAGTTTCAGAAAGTTCTATTGCGCTCCCCAAGATCATAAAATTGTTAAATTATAACCCTGAGATTTGATACGTATGCTATTTATTAAAAGTCTCAAGCTGTGTCCTCAAAGCACTCTTTGCTCTTTATTCAACCAGATAAACAAAATGTGCATGGCCTCCAGGAGAGAGTTCTCTAGGATTAAATGAAGATGAGCACAATATGTCAGGGTGATTGTACTAAAATTCCATGGATTGGTGACTTACAAATACCAAAAATGAATTTCTCAGATTTCTGAAGTCTTTAAGTCCAAGAGCAGGGCATAAGCACATTGGAGTCTTGTGAGGGTCTTCCTTGAGCTAACAGATTGCCAGCTTCTTTCTGTGTCCTCAAATGAAAAGTAGAGAAGCAGCTAGAACTCTTATAAACCCTTATAAACCTCTTATCAACATTCCACTCCCATTCACAGTGCCTCTGCCTTCAAAAGGTACACCCCAAAGCACTTAGCTTCTCGTTAAACTGAGTAAAGACTTTAATATGTGAATTCGGAGCAGAAGGATTAGTTGTTTTTTCGTGGCTATGACCAAATAGCTGACAACAAACAACTTAAAGGACGGAAAACTTACACTTCCTGGCAGTTTTAGATGTAGCCACCCATCATGATGGGACAAAGCAATTAACCTCATTCTGGCCGGAAGTCAAGAAAGATACTATGTATTAGACAGAACATTGAAAAGCATGCCCCAGACACTTAATTCTCCAATTTGGTCCTATGTCCTGAAGCAACCTAAATCTCCCAAATGAGACTCTGTGTGGGGGGAGGTGGTGGTTGTCATATTTAAACCACCACATTAGTGGATATGCACAAAGAGTAAATTCCCGATGGATGAGTTTGTGAGCCACCAAAAACTCTAGGGAACCTTGAAGTCATCACCTGCCTAGATTCACAGAATTCAAATTAGCATGACCCTCTGTATGAAGCATTTTAAAACCATGCCTTTGGTCAGGCACATTGTGACATTACAGATTAAAATCTTGTGATGATAAAGATTCACAACTAAAGGTTAATGTAGTCTTCTCTAAGTCAAATGCCATTAAGTTTTATCAGCTTTGTACACAAATTCTGAGTGTTTATTATATTTGAACAATTACCTACCTCTAATGTTTTAAGTTCCTAAAAATATTGCTTCCTTCTACCGTGCCTCTCTCTCAGGCTCCCTGAGAATCCTGTAATCTCCCACTGCTTCGGGTTCTCTCTAGCACTCTAAAGAGGCCATTGCGACCAATACTCCTTCCACATCTTTCCTTCCACTGGGCTCCCTCCAGGGCTTACACTGTTCAGACAACACTTCCACATTCCTTCAACTGCAAACGCTTGACTCCCTCCTCTTCCTATGGTAAGGAAACGCTGCTCTTTTCAAAGTAGTCCTATAGGAAGACTGCTAAGATGCTGGAGGTGATTTGCAAACCATTTCTTCTACTTCAGAATATACAAGTGCCTTCTCACCTCAATTTATTCAACTACTAACAATGTGGCCTTGAAGCTGGAACCAAGACTGTCACTCACAGCTACAGTCAGGGTTGAGCTGTTGAATCATTTCATCCCTCAGCATCAGATGATTCTCCCTGGATAACTAATAATTTACCATGGGAATTTGGCATCTAATGCAATACTCAAGTATCCTTTATTTTCCTGTCACTGATTCCTCATATGTACTTTGGTAGTAATATTTCTCAGACTGCTCCAAACCCATGAGCAAATCTCCAGTCACCTGAAACTATTCATCAGGCGGAATTGTCACTCACCTCATTCCACTCCTAAACAGTGGCAATCCACAATGCTCTATGGAGTACTTCAAGGAGCAACTCAGCATTATAATTCATGATTTATTTTGAATTTTATATCTCTAGTGAATTATTCCCCATAACATAAGTTCTTACTTATCCTTTACAGTCTAACCTCTCTAAAAGGATTCAACAACAACAACAAAATTAACCAATACCAACTTTGTCAATATAGGTATTCAACAACTTCACATACGTTTCCTCACTAAAAAATCTAAGCTACCCCAAGTAGATACGCAATTTGAAACTATTTTGAGATACCACTTCAATCTAGTCAGAATGGCTATCATCAAGAAATCTGACGACAAATGATGAAGAGGATGTGACATAATGGGAAACATTTTTCTGCTCGCTGGTGGGAGTGCAAGCTAGCATAGTCAGCACAGAGATCAGTACAGTGAATTCTCTGAAAGTTTAAAAGAGATCATGACCAGATCTACCACTAATGGTCGTGCACCAAAATATCCCCATATCTTACTACTAGGATATTTGCACATCTATGTTTATTAACACCATACTCAAAATTACAAAGAAATAGAACAAACCTAGATGACTCAGTAGGTTTTATTCATATGGCTTATGGCTTGGCAATGGTAGCTGGAAATGTGAAGTCAGCTAGAACTGTCCATAGATCACCTACTATCAGGCATTTCAATATGCCCCATTAAAATTACTTATTCTCTGAACGTAGGCTGTTTGAGAGTTTGTGTGTTAGCTATTGTCTGCTTCTCAAAAATATTCTTTAGTGAAGCTCGAATGTTGCACTAATCTACAGGTAAAGCAATACAAATTTAGAAGGAAGTATACTTTTTCCATTTTGAAATTTAATAATAGTAGGTTTAGCATTGGAGTCTGTGAGCTCCCAAGCCATGATTCTTGGTCAGATTCACAGTGTACAGCATTTGTTTTCTTCTGCTGAATGGACCTTAAATTTTGTCAGAGAGTGGTCAGCTATACCTATAACATTTATGCAACTATTGTACTAATGTCTTGCCAACCAGGTCCTTATTATAGTTCATAGGGTTCAGAGGCTGTGTAAGACTTTTAATGAGTTTTCACAGAACTGGTGTTGTAAAGATTGTTAGGAGCCAGAAATCAGAGAACTCCAGAATGAGAAAGATTTTTCTAGATATTACAGGACTACTGCACTCATGAATTAACAAAAGCTATGGTTGCCTGTTCAAGACCAAGGTAGTCAATATTTTAGCAGAGAATAGGAAGGATTTCATTAGGCTCAATTTGAGGAACTATGTCTTCTGGAGGAGGGGGAAAACAATTTTTTTGTTTGTTTGTTTGTTTGTTTGTTTTTATGGATGTGTTTCTAGCATATCAACCATGCTACAGTGGATGACTCTACAACACAAATTTGAGTTGTTATTAAATTTAAAACATAAAAGATGATACAAAGTTTGGGAGTAGAAAGGTTAGGATGAATCTGGAAGGATTTAAGGACAGGAGTTGAGGTAAATATGAATGTGATATTTTAGAAAAACTTTTCAGAAGAATATTACAATTTATTTTCTAAGAGACTCTTTAATATGGCAGTGCCAGAATGCACATGGTAGCTCAGGGTTCTCAGAGGGTACTCCAAAAAGTGGGCATTGAAGCTGCTTGTGCCATAAACTATAATTATCATATTACTGTATCATGTTTTCTTAGTCAGAGCAGTTGCATAGCTCTGTTAGTTTCAAGGAGAAAAAGGATGGGTCTCACCTCTCAATGAGAGGAACATCAGAGAAACTACAGCAACCTCAGCATACCCTGGCTTCTTCCTAAAGTTCCAAGTATATGCTACATACATATTTGTGTGTAGACAGAGGTAATAATTAAATGTTTAAAAGCTACCATCTTTAGTGTCTCCAGATGGCCGAGCTTCTCTTAGACAGATTTTCTCAACCTCAGCACTGTTGACATTTGGGGCCAGATGGTTCTTGGATCTGTCCTGCACACTCTTAGATGTTCATCAGCTCCCTAGTATCCTTGTCTTCAACCTGCTGTATGCCAGGAATTTATCTCCTACTCGTGACAATCACAATCTTCTTTAAAGACAAACATTGCATGGGTTTTTTTCCCCCCTCATGTATAGAATCTGGGATGGGAAGAACGTGGAAGCAGCAAGAGGATTATTAAGGACAAAGAAGGAGATTCAAATAAGTGAGGGCAATTGAAGAGAAATATATCAAAATAGTAGATAAATTACTTTTGAAATGGTCACAATGAGAACCTTTCGAAATAATGGTACAAGGAGAAAGCAAACAAGAAAATATCTTTGGGCATTGCCTGATGCCCCCTCCCAGAAAATAAATTGCTCCGTCTTGTGGACTAATGTTCTCTGTTAGGCAATAACTATAGATTCATCAATAGCACAACATGCAATACTCTGTAGGCTATAAGGCAGGTGTTATAATTATTCCCATTTTATAGAAGAGTAAGCCAGGGCTCTGACAGTTAAATGATTTACTCATGGGTTACTAGAGAAAAATCTCACATTTGTCTGACTACAAAGCCTGGCATCTTTCTCTGATGCCTTAGTTTTTGTTTTCTATTTCAAAGTGTTCTCTTGAAACTTCAGGTGGATCTTCTGGGCTGGGTGATCAATTCTCCCAGTCAGAAGCAAAGCCTGAGTTGTAAGCGTTCAGTGCCTCTGAGTCCCCAGCTGACTCAGCAGGGGAGGGCTGGATGTCTCCTCAGGCTGATTTAGGCCATCTCCAGCACAGAAAGCATTGATCCGCACAAAATTAGCAGGAGTGTCTGCTCCCTGCCTGCTGTTTGCTTACAGAGGGAATTCAAGCCTCATTTGGATCTGCGCCTGCCTGTGGGCCATATGCCAGAGCCTGGTATTGAACGTGTGTGTGTCCCTCTCACCTGGTGTGCAGCCTATTTCAGGACACTGCCGCAGCCACTGCTGCTCACCTGCCCTGACACGGTTTTCTCTGGGTTAGAGACAAGAATTTCTGGTGGAGAGAGGTCCTTGCAAGCTTCTTTACAATCTTTCTACCAGCTTTTTTCCTTCATCCACTGAAGCTAAGGACCCATCATGGTTTCTGCCCTCACACTTTTCCAACTGACTATATCCATCATTTACCCTACTCCCTCCTGAAGTTGCTACTGTGTTTAGTGGGAAAATGTACAAAACCAGCTATTAAGAACTGAAGCACTGATCCATGGATCCAAAGAAAGGAGGGGTCAGTTGTAGTTAGAGGAGTGGGCCTGACGGCAGTTCCAGGGAGGCCTCTTAAACAAGATTAATATATAGAAGTTTGGCAGAGAGAATATGAACAGAGAGGACACTTAAAGCAAGAATAAATCTTGTCAGACAGGACCAAAATATTCTAAGTAGCACAATGTCCTGATGCTGGCTCACAAGAGGATGAGTCACAAAGAGAAAGGATGAGACTAGAGATCAGGAAATGGAATGATGAGTTGACTTGACCTCTATTCGTTTATCACCTCCAAGCTGTGTGGTCCAGAGAGGGCCAAAGCTGATGCAAGGGACAGTAAAAGCAATTGAAAGTTGTTCATTAAGAAAACAAAAATTGCAGTCAAATAATTCAGTAAATATAGATTACCTAATTTTCTGCAGATCCCCCACTGAGTTAAAGTGGAGAATAAGCCTGACATAGCCCCTCGTGCGTAGAACCCCTGTCCCAGGAGGAATGACACAAAGTAAACAATTAATCACTTAAGTGAAGGGGTTTAGGGAGGAAGGGTTGCTGGCCTTTAAAATTATACAATGAAAGACCTACACAAGATCTGGGGTGAAGTCAGGAGTGAGACACACTCTCTTCTTGTAGATAATTGAGTACTCCAAAATCTGGTGAGTCAGGCAGTTTCAGTCTCAATTTACCACTGCAGGCAGGAAGGATAAGGATAGAGAGCCAAAACTTCTGCTTGAGGTGAACTTGCCCAGTTCATAAGTAAAGAAGTCCATCAGGATGAGAGGCAGATGTCCCAAAGAGACCTATTTGCTCTCTTGATCATGCCAGCTATTTGGCCTTTACCTGGAAGCTTTCACTTTGATCAAAGAGTTTATAGCCTTTCCTCCCCTTCTCTCCCCGGCTAAACTGGTTTGTTGAACTCTGTTGGCCTGAACTAGTCAGCAGGATGACATTACAGCAGGGCTGGAAACTTGCTGTTCCTTGCATCAGAAAAACGGAGCAAATCTCTGGCAATGAGCTGTTTGTGAGGAAGGTGACTCAGCTCAGCCTCTCAGTGATGCTGTGCTCTGGGTGCTTTAAAACACAGGCAGAGAAGCTGTAACAAGATCACAAGCCAGTCAGTCCTCAGCAAGCTACAGAGCACAAAGAAGCTGCTGAGCTAACAATGCTGGCTCTCTCGGAAGCAAAAGAGCAGAGGATATCTGTGGAGCCAAAGAGTAGGACCTGCTGGCCCGGGCAACACTTGATACCCTGGTCACAAGCAACTTTTGTATCTCACACCTGGACAGAGGCCCTGACAGCAGGCATGTGATCATCGGCTGACTCATTCATTCTACCCGACTACAAATCAACCAGGTGGCAATGTTGGTGGGCTGAGAAGAGAGAGTTTATGTGCAATGACAGTTATACCTTTGCCTTCTGTGGAAATAAGCAGTGGCTTGAGAACCAGCTGATTAACGTGAAAGCCTGCTCCAGCCCCTCCGCCCCTCAGCAGCATCGATGTTTAGTACATGGAGGGAGGCAGGAACAAGAACTTGGCATTGTTTGTCATAGAGCCTCTTCTATGAACCAAGCACACACCTGATATCATCTGGTATGATGCTCTTGCCTTACGCATGATTATAATAGCTCACCCATAAGGTGTTTGCATGAATCATGATATAATAGGTGGAGAACTCAGCACTAAAGACCTGTTATTGTTATAATTGTTATTACTCTAAGTTCTATCTCCCATTATATAGGTGAGAGCCTGCAGGCTGAGAACTGTATAACAGGGCTTTAATCCAGCCCTGACCAGTCCCCAAATTCTTGCCCTTAATCACATAAAGGTATTGTTTCCTTGTCTCCCCTTTTTTCCAGAGGTTGGTTGAGATCCCTGGAAAAATGGACACAAGAGGAGAACATAATTTAGCCCAGTGATTCTTAAATAATTTAATAATCATTATTATTAAGAAAGTGTTAATGAATTAAAATAGCGCATTCATAAGAAAATCTTTTACAAATGCTCATCAAGAAATATTTGTATAGCATCCATTGTGCTTTTGTGGGAAATTATTAAAAATTAGACATAAAACTTTTCATGCTCAATTTGGAACATAGTAAATGTGAGCAGAAGTCACGGCCGCGCCAGTGGGGCTAACAAGTAATAATGACACACTAAGTTCTATTGCTGTGCGCTGAGCTTCGGATGTAACCGCCAGCATCTTATGTGTGCATTGTCTGTTCGTCGCTTAGAATAATTCCTTGTGACAGAAATTAATAATCTAGTTGTACAGAGATACAGGAGTTCAGCTGCCTGTGGAAATTTGGCCAAAATTACATAACTGCAAACCAAGAAGTGCACTCAGGGCTGAGGGAGACACATACCTCCTTGACCACCTAAGCTGGTCCCCCCCCCACGCTCTCTATGTGGAGCCAACTAGTTTCACTAGATGAATTTAGTATGAACAGGAGTCCAGCCCACCAGTGTTAACAAGTGAATGATTCCAAGTGAAATCACAGAAACTCCATTTGACTCTTCAAATATTTTGTATAGGTTCTTATTCTACCACTTCCACCACTTGGCAAATAAAGGCTGTGTCTCCTAGCAGCAGCTTCTGCATCTGTTCTTCCTTGAAGCCCCTTAGGCAGTTGTCTCTGTCAGCAGGCTAACTCCCTCTATTCTTCAGGTACATGCCACCTTCCTAAACAGTAAAACCTTCTCCTTTAAAAAACAAATTTGGATGTCCTTGTCAAAGAGTAAAATAACAATGCCATGCCATTTTCTCTTTTCCTTCCAAGGTGTTTGAAAGGATCCAAATCAAACACAGATCGTTTTGAGGTCATGGAAGGAACAATGCCCAATGCCGAGGGCAAAGAATCCACTATAGCTAACTGCTCACATCTTCTGAAGCTCACCAGAGAGACAGCTTCCATCCGAAGTAACACTGTCCTGCGGACAGAGTAAGGGGGACAGACCTGTCTCCCTTATCTTTGTTACTGTATTTAAAGTGTTGGTGGTAAATGAGAGTCTCCACACCTTCATACCTGTCCTATCAGTCTTTCTGTGTCATTTTCCAGTCCCTTCTCTCTTTTTCATCTCACTACATACTATGCTTTAATTCTATAAAATAGTTTCCATCACTCAACTCCACTGTCCCTACAGGAAAACTCACTCTTCAAGGACCAAGGCAGAATTCTAATTGATCAACACCTCCTAACCCTCAAGGACCTCTCCTGTTCTACCTACTTCCTGCTATTATCTAGATCACTACTCTTTAGAGAAGACTGTATGCAGTATGGATGGAATTCATCTCTGTCTGACTTATCATCTACTACCAATTAGAAAGGAAAGGGACAACATTATACTAGAGTCGGGGAAGGAAAAACTAACAAATGAGCAAAGGTTAAGGTTTCTCCAACTCCTAACAGTGCAAGGAAGTGGGTGATAGAGTAGAAAATAAAGAGCAATGGAAACAACATGGATGACCAGAAACAGGCTCTCGGAGTAGGTGAAAAAGCCCCGCTCTGTCTAGACATTGGCTTTGCAAGGAGAAACAGTGAGGCCCAAATGGCTTTCCATTGTGGAAAGTGGGTACCAGGGAGGTGTGACAGTGAGATGCATAGGGAATAGATCATAGACCATCTGGGCTTACAGCAGACACATGGACAGACATTGCTGTCTCTGTCTGACCCTGACTCTGTCCTCACTTACCCCCAGCACCTGCAGCACTTAACTTATGGAAAACTGACAAAAAACAAACAAATAATCAAAGAAACAAACAAATCTAGACATTCTTCAACCATCTCAAGCCCAGAGTTTCCCTGTCACAGACTGCCAAAAGTCACAGTCTTGTCCTGTTTATCATGTTTAACACTACTTTTTTTCTGCTGCTATTCATATTTGTGAGCAGAAAGCAAGCACCGAGGAGGGGAGGGAGAGAGAGAGAGAGAGAGAGAGAGAGAGAGAGAGAGAGAGAGAGAGAAAGCTTTTTTGCCAGAGCTGATAAACTCTGATTAGGTCTTTCATCCCCTTTTCAGGAAGCTGGCTGTGGGCCACAATTGCAGTCTTGCCTTTAAACCTGAAAAACCTCAGCTTCCCGAGGGAGCCAGAAGGGGCTGAGTCTTGGCACACAGAATTCTCGAGCAGCAAAAACAACCTCTTAGCAGTCTCCTGCTTTATTAACTGAACTGTTCTGCAGCCCGGACGGTTGCATTTCATGGTGAGTTTAGGGTGAAAGCGATTTGGCAGGTTACATTCCCAGCGTGATCCGGAAGAGATACAAGCGGCTGTTGAACACAAGCTGCCCTGGATGCTTTCCTAAACCAACAGGAATCAGCTGCCTTGACAGTGGGGTGTGCACACAGATGGGGCTTTCTTCAAAGGGAACAGAGGCCAAGGGAACAAAGAAGGTGCTGAGGATTCCATATGGACATGATTCCGATGGAGCATCACCCCAATATCCTCTACCCCCTACTAGGACCCTTATAAGGCACTCAAAAGGAATTCTCCCACAAGACATAGTTTCTTTTCTTTTTTTTTTTTTTTTTAATTTGATGAAATCAGATGGAATTTCAAGCTGGAAGAGAACTTGATCAGATGGTCTCATTTCTCATGGGGAAAATGACGTGCAAGAATACAAGGTAACTTCCCAAATTTACTTAGCTATTGAAAACTCCAGCAGAAAGACATTCTATGCTGCTCTCTCCAGGCTTTTTCTAATGTCAGATCCTGCGGCTCAGGAGCTACTAGGTGGTGATCAATAACCATTTGTATCGACAAAAGGACTTCTCTGTATGACACTGAATGGATCTATAACCTTTTATGGATCTACTCCCGGGGGGTGGGGGGGCGGAATGTGGAAGTAATAGTGACTATCCCTTAACTTCAAATAAGATGATGACTAGAGTGCACAACACCTATAGGCCTATGTTCCCCCAATACTTTGTTTCTTTGTGGATACTGAGGGCAGCTATGTTTTTTAGTCCTTTGACCAGGGTGGAGCCGTACAACAAATATGGCCAACAGAACAAGGACAAAAGTGATGTTATAACCACGTTAGCCAGCACCTATAGTGTGCCTGTTCTTTCTGAAAGTGACCATACATTGTGGATGGAAACATCAACAGTTAGCCAGAGATTTGAATCACTATGAGGCAAAGAATTAGTTGACCAATAACATCACACTGATTTTCATGGGTAAGACAAAAAATAAAAATTAAAATTAAAAAAAATCCTAGTGAAAATGTGTTTTCTGGATTGTTTGTTATAGCATCATTTGGTAATTATTTTAACAACCATAGTAAGCACTTATTAAATATTAGGAAAATATTAGGAATGGCATAATTTTCCCTGTTGGGAATTAGTACTAGTTATCATTTCCCACAGTGGTTCTTCGTTCCACAGTACTAAATACTGACAGCCAGATCAACGTTGATAAGTGGAACCCTCGAATTCTTCAGTGTTGGCAAGAGTTAAATTGTATGATTTAACTTAATTGTATGCACTGTATGATTGAGTTACATATGTATATACTCTTAGTTCCTCAAAAATCAAGAAGTAAAGGACATCCTTATTTTTTATTTTATTCTTAATTTATTAATTTTTTATTAATTACAGTTTATTCACTTTGTATCCCAGCTGTAGCTCCCTCCCTCTGCCCCTCCCAGTCCCACCCTCCCTCCATCATCTCCTCCCATGCCCCTCCCCAAGTCCACTGATAGAGGAGGTCCTCCTCCCCTTCCTTCTGACCCTAGCCTATCAGGTCTCATCAGGACTGTCTGCATTGTCCTCCTCTGTGGGCTGGTAAGGCTGCTCAGCTTCACCAGGGGTAGCTGAGCAAAGAGCCAGCCACTAAGTTCATGACAGAGACAGTCCCTGTTCCTATTACTAGGGAACTCACTTGGAGAATGAGCTGCCATGGGCTACATCTGTGCAGGGGTTCTAGGTTATCTCCATGCATGGTCTGGGGTTGGAGTATCAGTCTCAGAAAAAAACTCTGTGCCCAGATTTTTAAAGAAAATTTTATTAACCAATGTTTAAAATCCAGCACCATTCTAGTAATAACACATGTGTTACCAAATGCTACTACCTATGATGCCTAATTTCGATCATTAACTTGACGGGAGCAAGAAGCTCAGGGAAAGTTATGGAAAGCATGTGGGAAAAGTGGAAAGGCCAGAAGACAGGGAGTGTAGTAAAATGCCGTCTTCTGGACATGGTATGGCCATGATTGCATCATGAACTCAAAGCCGCTGTCCTAATCTGCACAAGATCAAGCCAGCCAAAATTCTCAGCCAACATTCTGCCAGAGCTGGTGGAAGTGCCCTGCTGAAGCTCAAAGCTTCTTGGGAAGGCAGAATCTGACAGCACTTTTGTGAGGACACTGTACTCATTACCTTTGTGATTATTTCGCCCAAATGTGTAATACAAACAACCAACCGTTAAGAGAGAATGGATTTATTTGGCCTCGCGGATCATCACTGTGGAAAAGTGACTTTGTGGTGATAGGAGTTTGAGGCTGCTTGCTTACACGTTGGTGGCCTAAGCAGCAGAACAAGGGGGCTTCCAATGTTCAACTGTCTTTCTCTCCACCCAAGCCCACCCCTTTGTTCACTCCAAGACATAAACCCATTGGGTTGGTGCTATTTGTATTCAGGACAGGGCTTTTGCCTGCCTGTTAGCATTCCCTAGAAAATTCCTCTCAGAAATTCCCAAATATATTGTTGTCCTAGGTGTTTGTTTTTTTTAATATATAATTGTAATTTTTCTTTATTCTTGAGAATTCTGTATAACTTGGGGAATCTGCTTAGTGTTGCTGGTATGTATATGTTATTATGGCTTAACCTTTAGGATTGGATAACCTGTTATGGAGCTCATCCTCAGAGAAGACTGATTCTCCCTCTTTCAGTAGAACAACAATGATAAGCATGGCAAGATATCCACAAAGGTACAATGGTGGCACTTCTATCTTTGGGATAACCAACAGCTGTGTAGTTCACTAAAGTCTATATGTTGTTCTGGGCACATGGGCATATGTGTGGAGATAAGAGGTCAACCTTTGATGCCAATCCTTGTCAGCTCTTCTGTTGTTTACTGCTGCACAGGCCACTCTCTAGCCTGAGAGCTTCCATCTGACTGTAGCGCACTGAGAATAAAAATGAGTACCACCACATTGGGCAGCATGTGGATACAGCGGACTTAAACTCTGGTCCTCAGGCCCATCTATCGTATATAGTTTCTCTTGAGTTAATGCCAGCTAGTACTCTTCTTTTTCCCAGGATGGAACAGACCCAGGGGACAGATGTTCAATGGCCAAGAAACTGGCAATACCAAGGTTTCCAGAACCTATCATCCACCCAGGAATCTCTCATGTTCTGGAGTTAGAAAAAGAGGACTTTGGGAGTCCCTACACCTCAGCCCTTCCCAGCACCCTGGCCTTGCATTTGTAGAGCAATGGGGTACAAGACAGTCTTTGCACACAACATTTCTCATACCATGTCCTTTGTTCCCACTTTCTCTCAGAAGTCAGTCAGGTCCCTTTTTTCCCCTATCAAAATGATTTAGGAAGAATGACGGTGAAGGTAGATATACTCACAAAGGTGGGCCTTTATCTGTGTTTTCCTTATAGACCAGATATGTGGAACAGAAAAAATGAAGATGCACAGACTGACTATAAAGCAAAAAATAGTATCAATATTCTCCTCATTTTTTTGCTGCTTGAGGGATCCAGACAGAGAAAGGAGAATGTAGAAGTCCAGGTCCTCAGCATGGGTGATACACCCTATTGAAATTTACCTTACGTGAGTGGCATTTGGAAAGGATGAACTAACATCCTTATTGAGCAGTGAGCAAGCAGGAGTGAACATTGGGGTGCCTGGAGTTAATGCATTTGGTGTCTCGATGCAATTGTAAGAAGGTTGGAGATGCAGCCTATTAAGCAAGGTAAACATGTAGGGAAACGTGTAAAAACAAGCATTTCCAGTCTCAGACAGGCTCTTAGGAGGCATGCTCCAGGAGGCATCCCTCTGGTGCAGGCCTGCTATCTGCTGATGTGAGCTTATTATAAAAATGGAAATTCACATTTTGTGGAAGTTGTAAGTTCATTCATCTAAATTACTTCTCATACAGACTATGATGGCTCTGAGAATTGCTGGGGTAGGATTTTTATTTGATCTTCCAACATTATTGGAAGTTGTATAAATGGGACTATATGAAGACTTTTACTGTCTATTGTGTAATTCTAAATCAACATTCTGTCAGTGAAGCACAGATTTTTCAGGGTAAAGTGTGGAAGAGAGAATAGCCAGCTTATTCCACTCAAGTGACCATGCGTAGAATTTAATTAATGCTTAAATATAAAGAAGAAAAGAGGAAGGGAAAGGGAGGAGGTGGAGAGGTAGGAGTAGAAAAAGGTGAGAAGCAGGATGCAGAGGCACGTGAGAAGAGAGCAACTTGTATATTTGAAACTGTCTCATCTTCCTTTTTATCTTGAAAAACAGAAACCTTGATTTACTGAAAGGTTAAAAATAGGTCATTTCTGTGAAAATTAGATGCCTACATGTCATTTCAATTTTATAATCTAAAATCTGACTCTTTCTATACTTTATGAGATTTATCTTAACTAATAGATCTCATTAAATGGGCACTCATGTTTGATGGAAATAAAAAACACATAAAATACCATATATTTTCATGATATTGGTGATAATATTAAGTGTAACAGTGCTTCTGGGACAATATTTTTCTTAAGTCTCTATAAATAAAAAGAAGAAGTTCTTCCACTTCAAATATCTATAAATATTAGATTGAATTTTCATTTTCAACTTTAAAATACTACAGGCACTCCCCCAAATATATATGAGGTCAGCTTTAGTCTTAAGGAAATTATTTTACATATTGTCACAACAGCATTGTAAAAATACGCTGATTCAAGCTAAGTAAGTTAGTAAGAGTCAAGAGAGGAAAGAAGAATGTCCAACAAATGAGTACATTTTTCCTCTAGGAATCTATGATTCAGGACTGACTGGTGTCATGCATTAGTAATTTGAACTCCGGAATAGATTTAAGTAAGATAGCTTTAGCCTCCATGGACTGAAATCTCAGCATGCTCCCTGCTATTTTGGTATCTCAATATGTGAGTAATGATTTGTACCTATACCTGGCATCCTATCTTCAACATCATTATCTACCAAATTAGTTTCAAATTAGTTTTCAGTTCAAAATTCCTTTCCTTAAAGGCTCCTACAGTGAATTTTGTAGGATACAAACCAGATCATGTCTTGTCTATACTTAACATCATTAATGATGCTTAAGAGAATATATCTAAAGAACAGTGTCCATGATCCTTAGGAGACAGATGAGACATTTTACAGTCAAGCCCTGCTTCTCTGATAGTGCTATCTCCAATCTTCCTACCTTCCCTAATCTGAATGTCTGTCTAAGCATGACTTGAATACTCACAATATTTCTCTCCATTTCCTTGAAGTCATCTTTTAGTATTTCTCCCTGCCTAGAAAAATAAATAAAAACAAGAGGCCATGAATTTGGTAGACAGCAGGGAAGCATAACTAGAAGGATTTGGAAGGAGGAAGAAGAAAAAAATGATGTAATTATAATTTCAAAATAAAAAGAGAATAATTTAAAATGCAAAAAGGGTTACAACAAAGTATTTTTATTTGTTTGTTTAAAGCGAGAAATCCCTATCTTAAAAATGCAAATAAGAAAAAAAAAATTAGTCTACCATAGTGATGTTCATAGAGCAGCAGGTGCCAACTTCTTTCCCAAGGAGAGGCTCCACTATTAACTGCCTTGCCTTGTTGCTTCTACACTTCCATTGTGGTCTATTTGTTCACTCTGCTAATGTGGTCAGAATATAAGCAAGCTCACAGTTATCCTGGCTAGCTAACAACACATCTTTAAGAACATCTGCCGCACAGATTGAACTAACACTCTAAAAATATTAGGAAGTGATTAAACATATGATTTTGCTTAAGTACTTACGTGGTTGCAATTAAAGTTAGGATAATTTTTCCTAGTGCCATGCTGTACAGCATTTGCATGCACAAGCAATACAATGGTGACTTCTCAAGCATGCTTACTGAGAGTGAAACAGAATAGTGCGAATAGCTGAACTGTCCATGGTGAGTTTGAGGATGACATAGACCACATAGATCCTGTCTAGATATTCCTGTCATGGTCCAGCCACCCATTCTATAATTTGCTAAGAAAGACACACACAAAAGGAAATGGAAACTGAGGAATCAACTGTCACTTTTTATTTGATTTTGCCTGAAGCTCCTTTGGTTACATAACATGTAAGTATTGTCCTTTTTAAAAGCAAAAGCTTCTGTAAACATAGGGAATGGTACTTCTCTCAATAGCAGAATGAATCCTATTCTTAGGTTATCTTTTTATGGAAGTCTAGAAAAAAAAAGTACTATCCAAGTGTCCTTACTTCAAGAAGCTCAGAACATACACAAACACTGAGGAAAATTGCCCATCTTGTTCTCTAGAGAATTCTAATGTGAATTTAGATAGTTGAATACATGGAACAACTATTTCTCCTTCAGCTGAACAGGATAGTCAGCACTTTTCACTTAGCTTTGGAGAAACAATGTTTTAAAGACATCAAAAGAATTTTTAAGAATTTTAAAAGGTTTCTACTTGTATTTGAGCAAACCTTGTAAAATGGTGTCCTTCTTAACATCTAAAACACATCTAAAAAGCTTCCAAGAAACTGAGATTCGGACAGGCAAATGTAGGGAGAGATGCATAGAAGAGACAAGATGGTGCAGCATGTCAGAACTAGAGTGCATGCACTTCCTGCATGTGGCTTTTATGACGAAATGTTTAAAAGCCATCACCTTTCTGACCAAGGAAATTTGATTGAAGTAGGTGTGGGTCCACACTCAACCACAAATATCAATTATATTTCCAGAAGTTGTAAAATCTACACATGCAGAGAGATCCTGAAGGTATGAAGGCTTTGATGGTCTTCCCCACTTACAAGAATATCCTGAACATAGTTTGTCTTATAAAAACCTATTTTATCAAGAGATTAGTAATGAATCAGACAAGAAAATAATTTAAAATACTATTAAACTAGTAACTAGGAAAGAAGCAAAATGAGATGACCATCTATAAAAAATTGTGTACATATGTTAATCAACATATATTAATAATGTAATTGATTGTTTTAAAATTTATTTACTCTTTTCTGTGTGTGACTCCTTGCCTGCATTTATGCCTGTGCACCACCTGTTTGCCTGCTGGCTGCAGAGGCCAGAGGAGCATTTAGATTCCCTGGAACTAGAGTTAAAGATGGTATTGAGCTGCAATGTTGATGCTAGAAATTGAAATATCCTCTGGAAGAACATCATTCATTCATTCATTCATTCATTCATTCATTCATCTTACATTCTGGTCATAGCTCTGTCCCTACTTACTTCCCAGTCTTACCCTCCCTCCCTTTCTCCCATTCCTCTCTCCTATTCCTCAGAAAAGGGGAGCCCTCCCCTCTTTCCATCCACTACAGCTCATCAAGTCCTGCCACGGGTGAGTATGTGCACTTCTCCTGTAGCCTGGCAAGGCAATCCTCCCAGGGGAAAGTAATTGAAAAGCTGGCCAGAGAATCCATGTCAGAGAGACATGGCTCCCCTATGCTTTACCCAACATTTGGCTGAGTCTCAGCATCTGTTTTGAGGAACTTTTGGGTGGAGCCTCTCAGAGTAAAGCTCTGCTTGACTCCCATCTGCAAGTATAGCAGAGTCTTATTAATAGGGTTAGGGGTTCATTCTCTTCCATGGGATGGCTTTTGGGTTGGGCCAGGCATTCATTGGGCCTTCCCAGTCTCTGCCATATCTCCTCTACCTTCATCCCTGAACATCTTGTAGTCAGAGTTGATTTTGAGTCACAGTTTTTGTGGGTAGGTTGGTGTTCCTCTCCCTCTACTATGAAACTATCTAGTTAGAAAGTGTTCTCTTCTGTCTCTAGGGCCTCAGCTACTAAGAGTCTCTGCTAGAGTCCCTCTCATATCCCCCCCAGGAGCCTACCTGATTTAGGTCTAAAGCTTGTCAGAGAGATGCCATTTGCCCATACTTTTTCTTTTCTCTACAGACCTTTTGTCTTCCTGCCTCTGCTCTTCACAGGTCTGATCTCCACCCTCATTTCTCTGTTTCCTTTCCTATCTTGTTTCCTCTCTTCAGCCATTACATCTGTCTATTCTATTTCCCCTTCTGAGTAAGATTCATGCATTCTCCCTTGGTTCCTTGTTTATAAGGTCTGTAAAGAATGGTATTGGTATTTTGTTGGGGATTACATTGAATCTTTCAGGTGATTTTGGTAAGATTTACTGTTAATCGTATCGATCCTTGAACATGGAACATTTTTTCATCTTCTGATATCCTCTTTGGTTTCTTTCTGTAGAGACTAGAAGATCTTGTAATACAGGCAATTGACTTGTTTGGTTAGAATTACATCAAGATACTTTATACTATTTCTGGCTATTGTGAAGGGTGTACTTTCCCTAATTATTTTGTCAGTCCATTTGTCATTTATATATAGGAGGCAGCCAGTGATCTTAAACACTGAGCCATTTCTTGAAACCTTGACTTGTATTTTAATTAAATTTTTATTTTTGTACTAATTACAGTTAATTCACTTTGTTTCCCAGCTGTAGCTCTCTCCATCCCCTCCCAATCCTACCTTCTCTTCCTCTTCTCCTTCGATGCCCCTTTCCAAGTCCACTGATAGGGAAGCTCTTCCACTCCTTCTATCTGACCCTAGCTTATCAGGTCTCATCAGGACTGGCTACATTGTCCTCCTCTGTTGTCTGGCAAGGATGCTCCCCTCCAACTCAGGAGGGGTTAAAGAACCAGCCACTGAGTTCATGTCAGAGACAGTCCCTGTTCCCCTTACTAGGAAACCCACTTGGATACTGAGCTGCCATAGGCTACATCTGTGCAGGGGTTCTAGGTTATATCCATGAATGATCCTTCGTTAGAGTATCAGTCTCAGAAAAAATACCCGGGCCCAGATTTTTGGTTTTGTTGCTGTCCTTGAGGAGTTCTTGTCCTCTCCAGGTCTTACTATTTTCATCTTCTTTCATAAGATTCCCTGCACTCTGCCCAAAGTTTGGTTATGAGTCTCAGCATCTGCGTTTATATACTGCTGGGTAGAGCCTTTCAGAAGGCCTCTGTGGTAGGCTCGTGTCCTGTTTCCTGTTTTCTCCTTCTTCCATTGTCCATCTTGTTTGTCTTTCTGAGGATTTATCATCTTACCCAGGGTTCTCCTTCTTGCTTAGCTTCTTTATGTGTATTGATTTTAGTATGTTTAGTTATATTATCCACTTATAAGTGAGTATATACCATGTGTGTCTTTCTGCTTCTGGGAGTACCTCATTTGGAATGATCTTTTCTAGACCTTTTTGCATACCATTTGCCTGCAAATTTCATGATTTACTTATTTTTAATGGCTGAGTAGTATTTCATTGCATAAATTTATCACAATTTCTGTATCCATTCCTCCATTGATGGAAATATGGGTTGTTTCCAGGTTCTGACTATTACAAATAAAGCTGCTACAAATATGACTGAACAAATGTCCTTGTAGTGTACTTGAGCATATTTTGGATATATGCCTAGGAGTGGTATAGCTGGATCTTGATGTAACACTATTCCTAATTCTGAAAAAGTGCCATATTGATTTCCAAAGTGGTTGTACAAGTTTACATTCCTACCAGCAATGGAGGAGGGTTCCCTTTCTCCACATCCTCTCCAGCATGTATTGTCACTTAAGTTTTTATATCTTAGCCATGCTGATGGATATAAGGTGAAATCTCAGGATCGTTTTGATTTGCATTTCCCTGATGGCTAAGGATGTTGAGCATTTCTTTAAGTATTTCTCTGCCATTTCATATTCCTCTACAGAGAATTCTCTATTTAATGCTGTATCCCATTTTTTTAATTGGATTACTTGATTATTAATTGAATAACTTCTTTATTCTTTATATATTCTGGATATTAGCCCACTGTTTGATATAGGGTTGGTGAAGATCCTTTCCCAGTCTGTAGGTTGTTGTTTTGTTCTGATGACAGTGTCCTTTGCTTTACAGAAGCTTTTCAGTTTCATGAGGTCCCATTTATTGATTGTTGATCTTAGAGCCTATGCTGTTGGTGTGCTGTTTAGGAAGTTGTCTCCTGTGCCAATGGGTTCTAAGCTCTTCTCCACTTTTTTATCTAACAGATTTAATGTGTCTGGTTTTATATTGAGATCTTTGATCCACTTGGACTTTAGTTTTGTGCAAGGTGATAAATATAGATCTATTTGCATTTTTCTACATGTGGACATCCAGTTAGACCAGCACCAGTTGTTGAAGATGCTGTCTTTTGTCCATTGTATGGTTTGGGGTTCTTTGTCAAAATCAAGTATTCACAAGTGTCTGGCTTTGTTTCTGGGTCTTCTATTCAAGTCCATTGATCCGCCAGTCTGTTTTTATCCCAGTATCATGCAGTTTTTATTACTATTGCTCTGTAGTACAGCTTGAGATCAGGGATGGACGATCTGTTGTTGTTCAGGATCATTTTGACAATTCTGAGTTTTTGTTTTTCCATAAGAAGTTGAGAATTTTTCTTTCAAGGTCTGTAAAGAATGGTGTTGGTATTTTGATGGGAATTGCACTGATTCTGTAGGTTGCTTTTGGCAGAATGGATACTTTCACTTTGTAAATCCACCGATCCATGAGCATGTAAGGTCTTTCCATCTTCTGATATCTTCTTTGATTTCTTTCTTCAGAGACTTGAAGCTTTTTTCAAATAGGCCTTTCACTAGTTTGATTAGAGTTACACAAAGGTACTTTATGTTGTTAGTGGCTACTGTGAAGGGTGTTGTTTCCCTAATTTCTTTCTTAGTTCTTTTGTCTTTCCTGTACAGAAGGGCTTCTGATTTTTTTTTTAGTTAATTTGCTGAAGGTGTTTATCAGCTGAAGGAGTTCTTTGGTTGAATTTTTGGTATCTCTCATGTATGCTACCATATCATCTGCAAATAGTGATACTTTGACTTCTTCCTTTCCAATTTGTATCCCCTTGATCTCCTTTAGTTGTCTTATTCCTCCAGCTAGGACTTCAAGTCCTATGTTGAAGAAATGCAAAGAGAGTCGGCAACTTTGCCTTGTCCTTCATTTCAGTGGGATTGATTTAAGTTTCTCTCTGTTTGGTTTGATGTTGGCTATAGGCTTGCTGTATATTGTCTTTACTATGTTTAGGTATATGCCTTATATCCCAGATCTTTCCAAGAATTTAAACATGAATGGGTGTTGGACTGTGTCAAATGCTTTTTCATCATATAAGGAGATGATCATGTGGTTTTTCTCCTTCAGTTTGTTTATATGTTGGATCACATTGATGGATTTCCGTATTTTCAACCACCCCTGCATGAAGCCTACTTGGTCATGGTGGATGATATCTTTTATGTGTTCTCAGATACAGTTTGCAAATATTTTGTTGGGTATTTTTGCATCAATGTTCATAAGAGATATAGGTCTGAAGTTCTCTTTTTTGGGGGGCCTTTGTGTGGTTTAGGTATCAAGGTGACTGTGACTTCATAGAATGAGTTTGGTAATGTTCCTTCTGTTTCTATTTTGTGGAATAGTTTGAAGAGAATTGGAGTTAGCTCTTCTTTGAAGGTCTGGTAGAATTCTTCACTGAAACCATCTGGCCCTGGGCTTTTTTTGGAAGGGAGACATTTGATGACTGCTTCTATTTCCTTAAGGGGATATAGGACTATTCAATATAATTACCTGATCTTGATTTAATTTTGCTAAATGGAATCTACCAAGGAAATTGTATATTTTCTTTAAATTTTCAAATTTTGTTGCATATAGGCTTTTCTAGTAAGGGAAGCACAAACACTTATACACCCATGATATCACTGACTTATACACACACACACACACACACACACACACTACTGTGACCACCACCAACAACAAAATAATAAGAGTCAATAATCATGGCTCATTGACATTTATCAGTATCAATGGTCTTAATTTCCCAATTTAAAAAAGAAACAGAAAACATAAACTAACAGAATGACTTGAAAACAGAATCCATCTTTCAGCTGCATCCAAGAAAGACATGTCAACCCCAAAGATAGACATTACCTCAAGATAAGCGGTTAGAAAAAGATATTATAAGCAAATAAGCCTAAGAAGAAAGCTGGTGTAGACATTTTAAAATCTAACAAAACGGCCCTAAAACCAAAGCTAATCAAAAGAGATGAGGAATGATGCTACCTATTCATCAAAGGAAAAATTCACTAATATGAAATTCCAATTCTTGACATCTATGCCCCAAACACAAGGCCATTCAAGTGTGTAAAAGAAACTCTAATACAGCTTAAATCACATAACTCCCATACACTGATAGTGGGAGACTTCAATACCCCACTCATCAACAGACATTATAAAGCAAATGGTTCTAACAATCATTTACAGAACATTTTCACCAAAACACAAAAGAATATACCTTCTTATATGTACCTCTTAGAACTTTCTCTAAAACTGACAACATACTGAGAACAAAGCAAGTATCAAAAGACACAAGAAAAGCAAAATAACTCCCTGCATCCTATCAGACCACCATGAATTAAAACTGGATATCAACACCTAAGCAACAGAAAACTTAGAAACTCACAGAAACTGAACAAAGTCTCTATTGAATGAAAAATTGGTCAACACAGAAATAAGGAAAAATTATAGACTTCCTAGAATTCAAAAATGAGACAAAATAAAAGCAGTACTAAGAGGAAAGTTTATAGTATTAAGTACCTACATAAAATAATCAGAGAGATATCATACTAACATATTAATAACATATCTGAAAGCTCTAGAACAAAAAGAAGTAAGTTAATCACAAGAAATAATCAAACTGAAGGTTGAAATTAATAAATTAGAAAGAAAGATAACAATACAAAGAATCAATGAAACAAAGAGTTGGTTCTTTGAGAAAAAAATCAACCACATAGACAAAGCCTTAGCCAAATTAACCAATAGGCAGAGAGACAGTATCTAAATTAACAAAATCATAAATGAAAAGGGCATAACAACTGTGAGGAAATCCAGAGAATTACAAGGATATACTTTAAAAACCTTTAATTCAACAAATTGCAAAATCTAAAAGAACTTAATTTTTTAAAATAAGTACTGTGTACCAAAGTTAGATCCCGATCAGATTAAAAATTTAAATAGATATTTATAACTTCTGGTGAAACAGAAGCAAACATTAAAAGTCTCCAAGTCAAAAAAAAAAAAAAGAAAGAAAGAAAGAAAAGAAAAAATAAAGAAAAAGAAAAAACCCAAGGTCCAGATGGTTTTAGCACAGATTTCTACCAGCTTTCAAAGTAGACTTAACACCAATACTCCTCAAATTGTTCCACAAAGTAGAAACAAAAGAAATATTGCCAAATTCATTTCAGGAGGCCACAGTTACCATAACCCCTGATTCCCAACCCACATAAATATTCTCCTTATGAGAGAATCTATATCCTGAACTTAGAAATACACTGTGGAGCAACAATGCAGCCACATTTGGGATGAAGAAAAGTGAGGATAAATCATTATAGCCAAAAGCTTTGCCTTCATTCTCACATTTAACCCTCCCAATAGCACTGAGGAACATTTTGTAGAACAGGTAACCACTTAGGTACATGGAGGACATCTGGCCCTGCAGACCAGGGCCATTCAGCTACAGAATTCTGCATCATTAATTCATTTCTTCTAAAATACTTTTTTCTTTCTGAGAACAAAACTACCAACATATGCCAGGGACCACAGAAGTGACGATGAATAAGAATTTCTAGAACCCCTGCACAGATGTAGCCGATGGCAGCTCAGTATCCAAGTGGGTTCCCTAAAAAGGGGAACTGGAACTGTCTCTGACATGAACTCAGTGGCTAGCTCTTTGACCTCCCCCCCCCACCTCCCACCCCCCGCCGAGGAGCAGACTTGCTTAGGCCACAGAGGAGGACATTGCAGCCAATCCTGATGAGACCTGATAAGCTAGCATCAGATGGAAGAGGAGGAGGACTGCCCCTATCAGTGGACTGAAAGAGGGGCAGGGAGGAGATGATGGAGAGAGGGTGGGGTTGGGAAGGAATGAAGAAGGGAGCTACAGCTGGGATACAAAGTAAATAAACTGTAATTAATATAAAAAATAAAAATTTAAAAATTTTTTAAAAGATCTAAAAAAAAGAATTTCTGGAAAACACATTAGAAGAGGAAAGACACTTAATGAATGATGACTAAACACACGTTTAATTTCTCAAGAACACACTGCTTCAGAGAAAATGAAGCCTGAGCTAGAGAGCAAGGAATGGAGAGGACGGTTTCTCTAGTATGAGAAACGAAAGGAACCCCCTGTATATATGGCTGTGAAGAGATACATGAAGAAATTCTCAAACCCCAAGAACACCCTGCCAGATAAAACTATGGAAACAAAAGCAATCTATAAACAGACATAGAGCTCACAGAATTTTTTTTTTTACTTTTTTTTTATTAATTACACTTTATTCATTTTGTATCCCCCCATAAGCCCCTCCCTCCTCCCCTCCCAATTCCACCCTCCCTCCCCTTTCTGCATGCATGCCACTCCCCAAGTCCACTGATAGGGAAGGTTCTCCTCTCCTTTCTGATCTTAGTCTATCAGTTCTCATCAAAAGTGGCTGCATTGTCCTCTACTGTGGCCTGGTAAGGCTGCTCCCCCCTCAGGGGGAGGTGAACAACGAGCAGGCCAATCAGATTATGTCAGAGGCAGTCCCTCTTCCCATTACTATGTAACCCACTTGGACACTGAACTGCCATGGGCTACATCTGTGCAGGGGTTCTAGGTTATCTCCACAAATAGAATTTTAATTTGACAATTAAAAATATGTAAGTATTTTGAAGAATTCAATTAACTTTTCTACCACCAAGAATCCTTATTGCACATGCTAAGACAAGAAACAAAGTAGAGGTACTTATATTCATGAAGAGATGCCTTCTCTCATTTGTTCTCTGTGTTTGTTTCTTCAGACTTGGAGATGTGACCATGTTCTGGCATTGTGAACTATCTATTTGGACCCTAGGTACTCTGTGTGCTGAGGAGGAGCTGGGATTATATTCTGTTAACTTATAAAAGATATTAGTAAAAGGTAATGTTTGTTGAGAATTTGTTGTTGTTTTGTTATTCCAGGTACTAGAACAAAGCTTTCTGTGCACTAATAAATTGAACTCTCACAGAACTTCTATACTATGTATATAAGGGGTAGTTA
>NW_026596079.1:14314231-14357232 GCF_907164565.1 Psammomys obesus
TCAGGATGTGCCTTAGTTCATCTTAATCCCTAGTTCTGCTATTTATTTAGTGTCTTCTATATAGCTTCAATCTTTTTTTAATTAATTTTTTATTTTTTACGTTAATTATATTTTATTCGCTTTGTATCTCAGCTGTAGCCCCTCTCTCATTCCCTCCTTAATTCTACCCTCCCTCCCTCATCTCCTCCCATACCCTCTCCAAGTACACTGATCATAGCTTCAAAATTTCAGTACATTTGACTCTTTGCTTTGATTATCTACAGGTTAACCCTGTTGCTTTCTGCTGAGTACCAAAGTGTGCAGAATTAAAAGTCCAACTTCCTAAAGGAGAAACCTCAATTCATATCCCTACTCTACTACAATGCAGTGATAACTTCATTGGACAAGTTAATCTCTGTAAATATGACTTCTTCCCCATAAAGTTGGGATAATGAAACTGTTGGGAAAAAAAAATGAGCTGATGCATGTAGTTTGCTTAGTTCACCCAATTTTGCCTAGTTCCCATGGGGGAACTGCAGCTCAGTCCTGCAGGTGAGCCCAGGAGACAGTGCGGATCACATCTCAGAATTTTTCTCATCAGGAAAAGAGAAAGCTGGAGTACTTACTTCTCACACCCTATTCTCCAGTCATTGGCTGAGGCTAGGCAATTTTCCCCCTTCTGATTTCTGCATTTTGGTGCAGGTAACCAAGCAGAACTGTGAACGTGACTCTCAGGAAGCAGAAGCATGTACTGCTAGCAAGAGCCCTCAGGATAGGGGCATGAACAGAAATGGGAAAGGGAAAGTGACTGGAGAGATGTCTTAGCAGTTAAAATTACTGGTTGCCCTTCCAAAGGACCCAGGTTCAATTCACAGCACCCACATGGCAGTTTCCACAACTGTATGTAACTCCAGTTCCAGGGGATCTGACACCCTTACACACACTTACAAGCAGGAAGAAGACCAATGTAGATGAAACAAACAAAAAAAAAAGTAAATGAGTTTAAAAAAAAAAAGCAGTAAAAAGGTTCCTAGAGAAAACAGTCTAGATTATCTCCTCACATGTAGAAAAAAAAAAAAAAAGACAATTATTTTCTCCATCCACTTTTCTGAGGATGACATTTGGATGGAAGGAGGACAATAGGAAACAATAAACAAAAAGTAAATTAATTTCAGGTTGTTATAAGCATGGCACCAAAACTAAGTTAACTCGTATTGAACAAGAAATCTGTGTTATACAGACACCCAGTAAAGATTCTCTGGGGTTAAGTTTTAATTATGACCCGAATGATGACAAGAACTAAGTCAATTGACAGGTAAGGCTTTCTGTAAAGTTTGTGAAAAGGCAAAGTCAAGGACATGTTTTAGAAACTAAAAGAAAATTTAAGGTGAAGAGGACCTGACAAAGCATCCAAAACACAATGACTTAACACACCTTTTTTGAAGCTTCAGTCATTCAGGTGGCTGGACCAAAGATGAAGAAGCTAAGATAAACTCATTCTTGCACTGGTCCTTTTCTTTGTCTGGGTAGTGTTTCTCAGACAATTTCATGAACTTCATTTACATAGAGACAGTATTTAGAAAACCGAGACATTGCAAGACCCTTGGAACACAAATGCCTTGCTTCAGAGGTTACAAACTGTCACTCACTCCTACCAAGTTCTCTTGGTCATCAGCCAAGATTTACAAGATCAGGGAAATGTCTTGACAGGAAGTGATACAAAGGATCGTAAATTTCTTTAATTTACGATCAACAGAGACAATAAAGTGATACACGATGGGGGAAATTAAGAAGGGTCCTGTGGAACATGTTACAGTGTTTAGACTGCTGACATCTGAGAACCAATATATATATATATATATATAGATATATATATATATATATATGTAAAGGGATATATATATATATACATATATACTTATATATATGTAAAGGGATTTATTAGAATGCTTTACTGTCTGTGGTCCAGCTAATTTAACAATGGGTGGCTATGATTGGAAAGCCCAAAATTCAGTATTTTCTCAATCCACAAGTCTGTTTCATCTGGTCTCGGTATATGCTGGAATCACAAAGAAGTAGGCTCGAACACTAGTAAAGGAATGGACTTGTTAGTAGGGTGAGAGCAAGCAGGCAAAATGCAAAACTTTTCTTTTTCCATATTCTTATATAGGTTTCTAGTAGAAAGCATCGCCCAGATTAGCTCTGAATTAAAGATCTATATTAAAGTTGTATCTTCCTACCTTGAAGCTCTGAACTAATAAATAATAGTAGATCTTCCCATTTATATTAAGCAGAAATCCATCATAAGTGAGGTGTTACAGTTGGGTTATAGTCAATTCCAGATGTAGTCAAGTTGACAACTGAGAATAGCCATCACACTGAGGGCAGACTTTGAGGTTTCAAAAGGCTGGTGCCATTTTGAGTATGCTCTCTCTGCTCTTTGTGGATCAAGATGTGAGCTCTCAGTCGCTGCTCTAGCTCATGCTTGCCTGTTTGCTGCCGTATTTCTTTCCCTGGTGGTGATGGATTCTTGTCCATCTGCAAGCACAAGCCCCGAATAATTTTTTCCGTAAGGTGAGGTGGTGGTTTGAGTAAGAGTGATCCTATATAGGTTCATATACTTGAGTGCTTGGTCCCCAGTTAGTGGAACTGTTTGAGAACAATTAGGTATGGCCTTGTTGGAGGAGGTGTGCCACTGGGGTTTCACTCTGTGGTTTCAAAAGCCCAGGACAGGCTCAGAAACTCTCTGGTCACCTTCAGATCAGCACCATGACTGCCTGCCTGCCACCACACTTCCTGCTCTGATGGTCATGGACTAGCACTCTGAAACTGTAAGCAATCCCCAATTAAATACTTATAAGTTTCCTTAGTACTGGTGTTTCATCATAGCGTTAGGAAAGTAACTAATATACACAAAGATTTCTTTTTGTTCTTGGTACATGTTTTTCACTCTGTTTGCATAAGTTTCCCTGAGTGTGTGTCTGTGTATACAGGCATATGGAGGCCAGAGGACAACCTTGGGTGCCATTTTTCAGGTGCCATCCATCTCTTTCGGAGACAGGTTTCTTTTTTTTCTCATTTTTTATTCTTTATTAATTACACTTTATTCACTTTGTATTGCTCCCTGTAGTTCCCTCACTCCTCCCGTCCCAATTCCTTCCTTCCTCCACCCTCTGCATGCATGCCCTTCCCCAAGTCCACTGGTAGGGGAGGACTTCTTTTCTTTCCTTCTGATCCTAGTCTATTAGGTCTCATCAGGAGTGGCTGCATTATCTTCTTCTGTGGCCTGGTAATGCTGCTTCCTCCTCAGGGGCAATAATTAAAGAGCAGGCCAATCAGTTCATGTCAGAGACAGTCCATGTTCCTATTACAATGGAACCCACTTGGATACTGAACTGCCATAGGCTACATCTGTGCAGGGGTCTTAGGTTATCTCCATGAATAGTCCTTGGTTGGAGTATCAGTCTCAGGAAAGACCGCTGTGCTCAGATTTTTTGTTTCTGCTGCTCTCCTTGTGGAGTTCCAGATCTTACTGTTTCCCACTTCTTTCATAAGATTCCCCGCACTCTGCCCAAAGGTTGCCCATAAGTCTCAGCATCTTCATTGATAGTCTGCAGGGCAGAGCTTTTCAGAGGTCCTCTGTGTCAGGCTCCTGACTTGTTCCCTCTTTTCTCCTTCTTCTGATGTCCATCCTCTTTGCCTTTCTAGATAGGAATTGAGCATTTTAGCAAGAGTCCTCCCTCCTTAGTATAGCCTAGGTGTTGTTTGTTTGTTTGTTTGTTTGTTTTTTCCCTAAAGGACAGGAGTGTTTTAATGCATGCTAGGCTTGATGGAGGAGGAAATGCTTTCTCTCAGGAAAATACCATAAAAACAATCCTACACATGATTGCATATTCTCACATAGCCAAATAGCTATTTCAGTCTTTAACACAGAATTTCAGGCTCCCTACAAATCCATAATTTACTAGATGCTACAGCTCACAGAGAAAGGATGATCATTATTTTAGACATTTTTATGAACTTGTTTAACAATAAGCATTAAAAACATAATTGAGCATCTAAATTCCTCAGGTACGCAGATGAGTACTTTGTTAGCACCTCTTTTTACAGTTTTTAAGATATGGAAAAATGTTATGTTAGGGCAAAAAAGGAGCCAGAACAATAGAAATGACACCTATACCCAAGAAGCCATATGTAAAGCAGGGAGGGGAAGCAGAAGGAGAGCATACACATGGAGGCAGAAAGAATACCTGGATACCAAAAAACCCAAGTCCATCAAGAGAGTCTCAGCTCTCTTGGAGTCCATTTCCTAAGCACTTGTACTTCCACTTCCATTTCTGGGGTTAATTTTTTCCAATTGCTTCTCATGAGAACATCTTAGTTTTAGGATATCCCTGTCATGATTTAAGTATGAGATAACCCAACTCTGTGTTGAATGTTTGATTCTCCAGCCAGTGATAGCATTTGGGAAAGTTCTGGAAACTTTAGGATATGAGGAATAGTTGGCTGAAGTAGTTCACCAAGGGCCTGTTGTAGGTGGACCTCACCCCTTCCTTACTCCATTGTGTCTATGTAGCACATTTTATTTATCCATCTGTTCATGGGTAGAGGTCGAATCCATGTCTTAGTTACTGTGGGCAGTGCTGGGATAGTTACATGTTTTTATTCAGTCGGTAAACATTCTGAGAGCCAGAGGTTCTTTCCTCTTTACCGCAGAGAAGGGTGAGAGCTGATTACAATGCAGTGCTGTAAAACAACATTTGGAACTTTGTGGACACTAGTTACATGGTATTTGTTGGTGTTGGTGTTTTCACCTTTGCTTATGCCCTCTGCAGAAATCATCTTGGTTGAGACCTTCACCAGGTAATTACAACAGCTTTCATCCTAAGTTCTCTCTCAGGCCACTTTTTCGTCTGTCCTATCCATGTCCTTTTGGTCACGTTAAGCCATTGACTCAGTTGAGCTTTCCCTCTTTGTCATAACCTTGTATGACTTTCTTTGCCTCCTCACATCTTTCCACTACTACACAACAGTCACTATTGGCTTAACTGCACAAGCCATCATTCAAGTTGAAACATTCTTGAGACTAAAAAGCAAATCTAGATGAGTCCATTCAGAGACAAACCAGACTGTGTGATAAGCAAACCATAATCTTTGTCCAATCATCATTCTTGCAACTTTAGGCTTCCCTACTCACTCCTTTGGGAATCTAATGGCTTGTTAATTCAAAAATGTTTTCCCTTAAAGCCAAAGGACCTACTCTCTAGGTATTATTCTGGAGAACCTTATATCACTGAGCCTTCAAGATATTTCCTTCAAAATTTTGTTTTCTGTGATAGCCAGTGCTCTAGTGCATCTGAGTGGCTATTCCATTCCCAGCAAATGCTTTGTAAATGGCTGATAACTTGAGCTTCACACATACCTTTTTTTTTTTTAACCTCGAAACTGAACCTCGAGCTGCTGAAGATGAGCTATCCAGCCCAATGCTGAGTTAGAATTCTGCTATTGAGTCCTACCCCAAGTTTTGGGAGGATCTGAGTTGTTACACCACTAGAATTTTTCTCAAGCTCTGAAGCCCCCAGAGATCTATAGCATGGAAATTCCATTACCTACTTCCCACTAAGTTGCCAGCAATGAGCAATGGACTGTTATACCAAACTCTGCACCTCAGTACACTGTTTATCCTAAAGACGTGTTATTAGCACTAAAAATGGTCTCCATTCCTTCACTGTCACCCTTTCAGGAAACATTGTAGACATCATCCTTCAGTTTTATATTGTCATGAGCCATTTTGAGACTCTCTGCCTACTCCTTAACTGCTTTTAGACTTCAGTTTCCATAAAATTTAGCTTAGCAGAGAATTACAAGATGGATACCCAAGTGATTTGTGAGTAGTTGTTACATATGTAAAGAACGTTAACGTTAACTGCTTTGATGATTGCTACCCAGTGTTGCTTTATGACCTACAGATGTATTTTCAGGCAGGACTTCTAAGCCAAAGCGTATCTCCTATGTGTGTCTCTGAATGCTATTGTAGAGAGAGAAAAATGAAGATTACCTCATTCAGAGATTAAATGCTGCTAAATATTTAGATAAAATCTGATATTTTTTACTCTTGTAGGGGATTTTTAAAAGATCTAGTCATTATCATTTATATATAATGAGATTTTACAGCACAGTCCAGATTTCAGGCATCTTTTTATGTTTTAAAGAATATTTTATTTATTCTGTGACAATTCCATATATGTATATATTGATTATATCTACACCCAGTCTGACATGTCATTAAAAGGTTGTTTTGTAATCTGAATAAACATGAGAGAGAACGCACGTACCAGCTGGGACCATGCAGACTGTCTCTATTAAAAGATTAAGAGCAGTGAAATTGTTCAGGTAGTTCCCAGGCTAGGTGTCTCAAGTCATAGCTTCACAAACTTTCTAAGGATGAATCCATCTTACACTTTTGAGATGACATCCCACCTCAAACCCCTTACCATGTCATTTTTCATTGCAAATGAGGAAACTGTAACCCCACTTCTGTATATTCTTTGGTACTATATATTGCTTCTTGTCACCTGGATCTGTGCTCTAACCTCTCAACAATAGGAGAGCAGGCAGTCTGCTTTGTTATCTTTTCACATTAATTTCACCTTGTTTTATTCTTAACCAATGGAAGAGTACTTTACAGAGTATTTTCAAAAATATTCCTTTCCCTCTTACCTCTCCTTAAACTCTTTGCCTAGGGATAATGTTTAACCTCTCTAGAAAATACCCTGGCAGGTCTTTGCGAAAATAACAACATATTACATGCACATATGAAATTTTCTTTTTTAAAAAAATTATTTTTTTAATTAATTACAGTTTTTTAATTCGTATTCCAGCTGTAGCTCCCTCCCTCATCCTCTCTCAATCCATCCTCCCTTCTTCATCTCCTCCCATCCCCCTCCCCAAGTCCACTGATAGGGTTGGTCCTCCTCCCCTTCCCTCTGACCCTAGCCCATCAGGTCTCCTCAGGATGGCTGCATTGTCTTCCTCTGCAGCCTGGTAAGGCTGCTCCCCACTCAGGGGGAGGTGATCAAAGAACCAACCACTGAGTTCATGTCGGAGACAGTCCCTGTTCCCATTACTTGAGAGCCCATTTGGAGTCTGAACTGCCATGGGCTACATCTCTGCAGGGGTTCTAGGTTATCTCCATGAATGTTCCTTGGTTGGAATACCATTCTCAGAAAAGACCCCTTTGCCCAGATTTTTTGGTTCTGTTACTCTCCTTGTGGAGCTCCTGTGGAGCTCCTGTCCCTTCCAGGTCTGTCTATCTCCCCCTTCTTTCATAAGATTCCCTGCACTCTGCCTAAACTTTGGCTCTGAGTCTCAGCATCTGCTTTCATACACTGCTGGGTAGAGTCTTTCAAAGGTCCTCTTTAGTAGACTCCTGTCCTGCTCCCTGTTTTCTCCCTCTTCTGATGATTGTCCAATTTGCCTTTCTGAGTGAGGATTGAGCATCTTACCCAGGGTCTTCCTTCTTGCTTAGGTGTACAGATTTTAGAATATTTATCCTATGTTAAATGTCTAATATCCACTTAAAAGTGACATATATCATGTCTATCTTTCTGCCTCGGGGATACCTCACTCAGGATGAACTTTTCTAGTTCCCACCACTTGCCTGTAAATTTCATGATATCCTTGTTTTTAATTGCTGAGTCATATTCCATGTGTAAATGTACCACAATGTCTGTATCCATTCCTCAGTTGAGGGCCACCTGGGTTGTTTCTAGATTATGGCTATTATGAATGAAGCTGTTACAAACATGGTCAATAAAAAAAAATGTAAAAATCAATAGAACATGTCATCATTGTACTTGGTAGTTAGAGAATATTTAGATGTGTCTGACTTTTGTTAATCTACATGGGAGCTATGAGTCATTGAAAGCAGAAAGTGACTCTGCCTTGAAGCAAATAAGAGAGCCCTCAAAACCAAAAATTAAAAAAAAAAGATATTCAACAATTTATTTCAACATGAACTAGAAGCGAGAGACAAATAAGTTGAACCAAAAATAATACACAAAGTTGAGACCATAACCAGGTCTTCTTGTCTCTTTTCAGAGCCCTGGAAATGCCTACAGACACAGAAAGAACCTCAGGCATAATCAAGGTTCCAAATTCTTCACCTGACTTGATTCACTGTCACCTCTCTGTTATGACTGACAGAGATAGGTTTAGAATATGGAATTCTGAAGCTTTGCCAAGATTCTTTTTTCTGTTTCATGCCAATTTCCCAGACCCATGGCAAGATTTCTTTATCAGAAAATGTGGAATAGGAGAGCTAAATCAAGTTAATTTTCAAAAGGCTGAGGCTATCAGGTTGACTCAATGCATTTTGATGCTGCATTGATTAATGCACAGCAATTTTTCTCTGTAGCTGGAATCTATTTTTAAGTGAATCGATAAATATTTATATTCCGACTTTCCACTTTTGTCCTTCCTTTGTGTCCTCTTTGTTTCTATTTCTCCAAGTGTTTCTTCGGTGCCCATGCAGCCTTTCAGATCTGTAGTATGTTATGGTGAAGCAATGTGTAGAGATATAGCTAGAGGGAGATATGTTTAAATGTCTTGGTTCTTTTTTGTCAGATCATAGTCACACTGCTTCTCAAACAACCACTCTTATTTTACTGATAGGCTATCCTTCTTTTCTGTGTATTGAGATTCTCAATTCCCTGGTTAAGAAGGTTCTAAACTCCCACCTCTGTCTCAATGTTCGCTTATTTAACTACCTATGTATGTCACAGCCATAACAGAGGGGTACAGAATGTTGTTGTTTCTACAATTTCTTAGTGATGCACTACAGAGCTAACTGAACTTTGGCAACATCTCTATATACTGCTCCACTGTAACATACAGCAGATCTGAAAGTCTGCATGGGCACTTCTTGACCTAACGGAACTTTGTTCATTCACTCCTCGTTGGTGACTTCAAATGGTGCGGGTAGTGTTCCAGGAAAAGGGGATACTACCAGCATAGCAAACCTTTGATTTTGTAAAAGGTCTAGAGGTATGGACAGGGAACACATGAGCCAGTAAATACCACACAGTGAAGACCATGGTTCAAATGTGATGGTGTGCACCTTCGAGGTAATCTATAACTGGACGTTTCACAGTGCTTCCAACGTCCCTACATTCCTATAATGGTTTTCATATTAATTTTCTCTATTTGCATCTACAATTATGAAGATGATGGATCTTGTTAATTGTACTTCTAAACTTCCAATTCCTATATGGTGTCAATTATATTGAATATGTTCAGTAAAAGCTTGTTTATACTCTGAATATCACTATTTTCCCACGCTTACCTTTTCCCTAAATTCTTACTGTATATTTTAAAGACATACATTTTTATAAGCTACTCCAAATATCTATGAAATGAGGCAAGCTTGTAAGCAAATAGCAAAGAGGCATACACTAAAATATTTAAAGATTCTCAAAACATGAAAATGAATAGCTATGTAAGTCAAAGATAAACGAAGACAGAGAGTGTATATAAACCTTTCAACGTCTAAAACTATTATGGCCTCTGGAAGGGTGGTTATTCTTTCCTAGATCAGTTTTCTCACCTGAAGAACAGGGAGAATAGCTATGTTGTACCATGAACAGAGTCAATGCATTATACATGTACAGAAAGGGCTCATTTACAACAATAATAACTCACCTCTTTGGATGTCTACTTTGTATGAGTGCCTCGTAATTATTGAGGACAGAGGCCAATAATGATTGATCAGTTCTCAAATTTAAAAGTATAATCCAATGTTTTTAATCATTGCTAAAGTAATAACAGACCATAATGTAAGCTATTGTTGTGGCTTGGACAGGACATGCCCTCCACAGTTTCCTCTGCTGGATAACCGATTCCTACCTGGTGACACTATCTTGTGAAGTTCTACAAGTTTTAGGAGGAAAGAACTAGAGCTAGAACATATAGAGGAAGTAGGTCACAGGAGCATGTCATTTGGGGCTGGATCTTGTTTTTGGCTCCTGTCAGTCACCCTCTCTTCTTCCTGATCATCATAAAGTCCACAGTCTCTTTCTACATATCCTTCAGCTGTCATGTTTTTCTGAGTGCATAGTGCCAAGCACCCATGAGAGGAACCTTCCGACACCATGAGTTCAATTTTTAAGACTCATAAGTTTTAGGTCACAGTTATTAAAATCAATTGACACATTAAACTGATATTAGAGATTGAACAATGTTGTGAGTTATCTAACCAATTATATGACACAATATAGGAAATAGAAGTTTAGCCTAAGACATTATAACTGACTTATGGGGGTATTTTGTAAGTGTTTGGAGAAGCAGGATAGCATACACTTATAATTCTATAGTCAAACTCTAATAGAAGATTCTGGTTGGATCTCAGAGGGCCAGAAGGCCAAAAGAAATGAGGAAAATGAAGCTGGGCTTGTTATATTTTAATGTGAATGCAGACTCTTTTTAGGAGTTGGACTAGAGGCCATGCACGTTATATGTTGGCAAAGGTTTTATCTATATTTCATTGAGTACTGAAACATGTGTGTGTGTGTGTGTGTGTGTGTGTGTGTGTGTGTTGTATACTGAAAATCTGAGGCTGGATTTAAAAGTAATTGGTCAGCTAATTTGGTGGAGGAAATTTCAACCTTCAGCATGATATTTTCTATTTGATGTTAACCAAATTTATGATTAGGAATCAGGAAAAGAAACAGAGTAAAATAATTTGAAAAACATACTATCAGGCCTCAAGGGAAATTGTTGAAAGTTATAGATACGGAAGAATTGCTGATGTTTGGTCTGTTTTTTTTTTAGGATATCTGTGCACCTCTCCCCTTCTCTAAAATGCCATGATTTGAGTAGTTACTACATCTTAACTGATTCAGACCCATAAGGAAGCCAGATGAAGAAAGTGGAGAATGAGAACATAAGGTAGGTTTATTCTGTAAATATGTCTTCCTGGTCACGAATATTCCTTCAAAAGAAGCTTTGATTAATGTGTTCAGTTTCATGGCAATAGATGGTGTGAAAGATTTGTTGCCTTGGATTTTGAGGGTCTAATTATTTACATTCTAAAAGTATGTCTCCACCTCCCATGGATGATAAGAGGAATGGTGTGTGAGGTATCACGTTAATGGGAGGGCTACAAAAATCAATGACAGGATCAGAGATGGGGGCCATTTAATCTCATTTTTGCAGCCGAAGATGCCAGCACATTCATCTTTCTCAAGAGTATGCACACAGCTCTATTAGGCACTGAATGTTCTATAATTCTACTGTAATTGCAGTAGCATTATAAATTATCATCCTAATATCATGGACTGCATTCTCAGGAGCTCTGGTTCATGGCTCTCTGTTTTCTCCATGTGCAACCATTTATTTTTGGAAATGATACAAGAAGCTATGAGCATAAATATGCCCACATCTTCCTGTCACATGAGGGGTCTGCTGTCTGCCTATGTGATCAGCTTTGTAAGAGCCTGGAGTGAAATGAGCAAATGAAGTCTGCTCTATATTTAGCATTACCACCAACTAGCTATGTAACCTTGTGAAGGTCACATACCCTTTCTCAATTTCATGCCATGTAAAATCAGACCATTAAATTGAATCAAGGACTTGGTAGGTATTAGCTGTTTTCTGTTTTTTTATCTTCTCATTTTGAAGTCATCATTTTGCATATTACATACATGATTGATTTAAAAAAAGAAAAAAAAAACATTTGTCCAAGAAGTCACATTATGACCATCCATGTGAGTGTGGCAACAGAGAAATTTTACTGCTTTGGTGATGCATGGAGATTGAAGATTGAAACCATGTTTTCTTTCTTTCTTCCTTTCTTCCTTCCTTTCTTTCTTTCTTTCTTTCTTTCTTTCTTTCTTTCTTCCTTTCTTTCTTCCTTTCTTTCTTTTCCTTCTTTTCTTTCTTTGTGACTGGGTTTCTCAGTGTAACTGAACCCTGGATGTTCTGGAACTCACTTTGTAGACCAGGGTGGCCTCGAACTCATAGAGCAACACCAGCATCTACCTTCCAAGTGCTGAGATTAAAGGTGTGAGCCACCACACCTAGCTTAGACAAACCTGTTTAGAGGCTCTGGATGTTTAACTACATCTTCATATAAAGGGTTAAAGCTCCTTTGCCTTCCATTGTTAAACTTGAGCCTGCAGGCATTCTTAGAATCAAATTTCTGTAACTTTCGAAAAACATCAACTTTCAGGCAACATTGCCTTATGCATCTGTCCTTCACAGAACTATCTCTTTATTTCTGGGAAGTTCTAGAAAATTTAGGAAGTTAGATTGACCTGAAGGAAGTAGGTCACTGGGGGTGGGTTTTGGGGAGTAGCTTGTTCTTGATCCTTTCTTACTCTTTTTTTTTTTAATTACACTTTATTCCCTTTGTATTCCCCCATAATCCCCTCCCACCTCCCCTCCTGATCCCATCCTCCCTCCCCCTTCTTCACACATGCCCCTCCTCAAGTCCACTGATAGGGGAGGTCCTCTTCTCCTTCCTTCTGATTTTATAATCTGATTGGCCTGCTCTTTGATCACCTCCCCCTGATGGGGGAGCAGCCTTACTAAGCCACAGAAGATGAGAATGTAGCTACTCCTGATGAGATCTGATAGACTAAGATCAGAAGGAAGGAGAGGAGGACTTTTCTTACTCTTTTTGCTCCTGTCCACCATGCTTTAAGCTTCTCTTTCAAGCTGCCCCCTACCCCCAAGGTGTACTGGCCTCTCAGAAACCATGAACCCAGATACATCTTTCTTCTTCTCAAGTTATTTTTTTCTCAGCACTGGACATACATACCCTAGCATCTCTTCTGAATATCTAGTCTGAATAACAATCCATGCTCAGAGACCAAATAGTGAATTAAGAGGAACTTCTAAGTCTTTTCTTTTTTTTAACCTGGACTTGAACCCAGGCTTCACTCATGATAGGTGAGTATTATACTACTAAGTTATAGTTCAGCCTCTTCTATTTTTTTTCTAAATTATTTTTGTCTCCTTGGCTTTGAGAAAAAGGCACTTTCTACCTTAGGCTTTCTTTGACAGCACATGGATTGGAAGGAATAGAGGGCAATGATTTGATAGAGCTAATCCTCCTAATTTTAGTTCTGAGTAAACTTTTGGAGAGATGGCAATCCTTATCGCTCAACAATTACCTTAATGAAAAGAGGATTTGACTCTCTGAGCCTTCACTATGAAAAGTAGCCAACTTATCAAGTACCTAAAATAAAATATATACAATAAAAAGAAATCAGTTCATATCTCTTGCCTGCCTAAAACTCTCCATTTTCTTCACATCTTATTCAGAGCAAAAGAAAAAATTTAAAATGATGTGCAAAACTATATTAATATTACTCCCATATTTCTACTTGCCACTCACATTGTTTAATGTCCTGAAAAATTGGGACTCCATGCATTTTGTACAAACTCAAGACCTTATGGCTATAAAACATTCAGAGCTTACTGTTCTTCTTTCCTAGAAGATTTGCATGTCTCCATCAAGGCTTCTAGGTCTGTGCCTGCATGTCACCCCTTCCCTATAGCTCTACCCAAATAGCAAGTCCTTTTTCTTGATAGGATTTATGTTCTTACTATGATTTCTTTTTCTCTGGATGAGTGCTTATATTTTTACATTTTTATTTTATTGAAAATAGATTATTTTATCATAGAATATGTCCTGATTATAGTTTACCTTCTCTCCACTCTTCCCAGTTCTTTTCCACCATGCCTTCTGCTCTGAATCTACCCCTTTTCTGTTTCTCAAAAGATAAGAACAGGCTTCTAAGAGATAACAACCATAGCAAAATAAAATATAATAAGATGAAGACAAAACTATCTTATTGAAGTTGGACATGGCAATCCAACAGAAGGTAAAGAGTCCCAAAAGTAGGTGCAAGAATCAGAGACCCACTCATTCTCACAGGTAGGAGTCCCAGAAAAATACAAAACACTTCCAGGCCTTTATTTGGTATTTGTATTTCTTCTTTGGATGACTGTCTACTATACCCATTAGCCCGTTAGCCCATTTATTGATTTGGATTTCAGGGGAATTCAATTTTTATATATCCTGGGCATTAATGCTCTGTCTGGCAAAGATGTTTTCCCCATTCTATGGGGTGCCATTTCACCCTGGTGACTGTTTCTCTTGCTACGCAAAAGCTTTTTAACTTCACATAATTCCATTTGTCAATTATTGGCATAAGTTGACTTTTGTGTTTTTCCATTGCCCATGCCCCATACATGGAAGTATCATCTTCTGATCCCCAATATTTGAAAGAGTGCCTTGTGAGACAAAAGAAAAAAATCCTATGTAGTCCCTCTGAGTATGTGGATTGTACTATGATCATCCTTCACTTTATAGCTAATATCTGCTTATAAGTGAGTACATACTGTGTTTGTCTTTCTGGGTTTCAGTTACCTCACTCAGGATAAGTTTTTTCAAGTTCCATCCATAGGAAACTATGAGAGTAAGCCTAGTAAAAACTCCTAGTAATGAGGGAAGTGGGGCTTGAGCAGGTCATCTTCTGTAACCAGGCAAGGCCTCCAGTGTAGGGATTGGGGTATCAACCCAGCCATACATACATACATACACACACACACACACACACACACACACACATACACACACACAAATTGACCTACAGTTTTTTCTGCCTGCAAGTTGTTCTGGGACCAAAACCTAGCGTAATCATCATCAGAAAGACTTAATCCAACCACTGAGAGGAGTGGATGCAGAAACCCACAGCCAAACATTAGGTAGAGCTTGGGGAGTTCTGTAGAGGAGGAAAAAGGATTAGAGGAATCAGAGTGGTCAGGGATGCTACAAAAACACAACCCACAAAATCAACTAACCTGGACTCATGGGAGTTCAAAGAGATTGGGGAACCTTTAGGGGTCTGACTAGGTCCTCTGTATATAGGCTATGTTATGGTTGAGTTGCTTAGTGTTCTTGTAGGATTTCTAACAGTGGAAGAGAGAGAGAGAGAGAGAGAGAGAGAGAGAGAGAGAGAGAGAGAAAGTGTTGGGGGGTGGCTCTGACTCTTTTGCCTGCTTGTAGGACCCTTCTCCTACTGGGTTACCTCATCCAGCCTTAATGTGTGAATATGTCCCTGGTCTTATTATAGCTTGCTAGCTACAGTAATGTTTGGTTGTTGTCTGTGGGAGGTATCTTCTTTTCTGAGGGGGAAGGGAGGAAAACTGCAGTCTGGATGCAATATGTGAGAGGAGAATTTAAAAGGAAAAAGAAAATGGAAGAAACACTTACTTCCTACACTTCTTTCATAGCCCATTGCTGCAACAAACACCTTGGATCCCAGATGATGTCTTTGCACTTAGGGAGTAGCTTGCATCTAGCAACCAATCACAAGGGCCCAGGAAGTCAGAAATTCCTTAAATGTGACAAAGCCCCAAAGCCAAGGACAATGGAGTCATACATTCCATTGCCTGTGTGAATTATCACCTTCATGGACCAGAATGAACATGAATAGACAAGAGTTGAAGGTAAGACCACAAATCACAATTCCTAAATGTTCCATGAGAATACAGCAGTTGACTCTAAAGGGACAGTGTTGGGGAAAATGTGAGGACCAGAGACAGCGGCCCTTTGGCCCTTCGTGTTTGTGATGTCTCAGGCTGTTAGGAGAAGCAAGGAGTAGGTCGGATCTGGATTTCAGTTGTTGGGATGTTTGTTTATTTAAAGAGGATCAAGTCAAGTGTCAACATTCCCACCTAGAAATCTACAGGAGGAAAACAGATTAGTCTCTCTGTTTATCCTCAGGGTTAGGGGAAGATTTGTTTGTCTGTTACCATAAACAGTTTCACTGAGGTGCTTGGAAGGTCTATTTGCTTTCCCTAGGAGGGAAGTGCATCCCATTCCTTAGAAATGTTTGACCCCTCCCCTCCCCTGACCCAAGAAAAACAGTGGTGTGGTAGGTGAAGGCTGGCCCTGTCCAGTGAGGGCCTCTGATTTTTTTTCTCCCCTATAAAGTGAGTGTGATAACAGAAGCCCACCAGACAGAGACCATTAGGAGAAACAAATGTTCTGCTCTCCATGCATGTAATAGCTGAGTAATTGCCCAGTCCAAAGGCAACCCTTCAGGGAAGGGATACTGGGTCCATAAATCCAGACCCTGTTGCATCCTGGGAAAAGTCTGTCTTCTACATTTCAAATAGAGGAAATGATGTAGAACCAGATCTTTCCTACAACTCACTGAATCATAATTAAGATCTTGGTAGATACCAATCATAATTAAGATATTAGTGTTGATACCAAAAAATAAACCTTTTAATAAAATAAGGCTTTTATACTCATACCTAAAAACTGTGGTTCTCAGCCTTTCTAATGCTGTGACCCTTTAATACAGTTCCTCACGTTGTTGTGAACCCCCAACTATAATACTGTCTACGTTACTACTTCATAACTGTAATTTTGCTACTGTTATGAATTGTAAAGGTAAACATCTGATATGCAGATAATCTTAGGCAACCCCTGTGGAAAGATTGCTCGAATCCCAAAGGGTTGTGACTCACAGGTTGAGAACCTCTGCCTTTGAGTGTGTGTGTGTGTGTGTGTGTGTGTGTGTGTGTGTGTTAACAGAGAGAAAGAGAGGAGACCAACCCAGCAGAGCAAGCAATAAACTAACAAACAGCCACCTATCTAATCAACTGTCGTAAAGATTACCACTCAAACTAGACAAATTGATCCAGCTAGCTTTATATAGCTGCCTGCCTAGACTTCCCCTCAACCAAGAGCATTTGGTTTGATGAGATGTCCTGTTGCTTTAGAAAGTATCTCATTTGCTGTCTGCCTCACTCTCTGATGCAGATCCAGTTGCTCTGGGTTGGTTTTTTTAGACTTTTGGCTTGATGTGAAGCAAGGTGGAGAGGGCCGGGGGTGATATTACTAAGGATTTAAAACAATGTAACTTGACTTCCCAGACAGCATTGCTAAGTATTAATTTAATAGCAAGGAAAGGAGAAGGGAAGAACAGGGTAAGAAAGGGGGAGGAGGAAGAAGGGAAAAAGCTGTGTCATCACACCACCTAGATGTCAGTTGCTGTTTAGTTGTTCAAGTTCATTTTTTATTGGGCCCAAAACTCTTAAGAAGTATTTTGAAATATTCTCTTCTCCTTTGTAATTAAAGTTAGCAAGACCAGTATCTCTTAACATCTTTAAGTATCTGTCACCATTTTGAAGACTTTCCCTACAGTGAAGCCTGTAATTAAAATTTATACTGTATTATACAGCTAACTTTATTTTAGATTTTAAAAAATTAAGAGCCTCTTTTGGCTCTTTGGTCAATTGCCAATGAAAGCAGAATGTAGAAATGGATGAGACTCCAATAATGAAAAGATATCTGAGTACATTAAGTTCTTGCATGGCACAAACTCTACAGATTGGGGAGCTGTTACAGAAAAACTTACACACACACAGCTATTGAACATTGAATAATTCTAGTCAAAGGAATCCCCATGTTCCTACTTTAGCAGGTGTGTGGGACCTTTACTTTGGAAAGAATTTTGGCATCATTATTTTATTATCTGGACAAATTCTGCATCTAATATTACAAGAGATACATACAAATGACGTGTGGGGCGTGGGGCGGATAAAGCCTATGAAGATGGGAGCTGGGATGAGAGTAATACTGTCATAACCCAGGGAATGCTTACGACCTCCAGAAGACAGAAGAACCAAAAATGAGTTTTTGTCTAGAGCCTTCAGAACAAGTGTGATCCTGCTTACATGATTTTAGATTTTTAGATTCCTGGTCTCTAGAACTATTACACAGTAATTTCTGTTGTTTTGGCCATTTAGTTCATGATGTTTTACTACTGTAGCCCTAAAAACTGACACTCCAACTATGTGATCTTGGGCTTACTCTCTGGACCATTTTTGTAGATTGCAGATGAGTTACCTGTAGTGTGGAGGTGAACTTAATCTCAATGTAACATAAACAACCAGGTGTCCAGAGGCGCTCCATTAAACAGTATTCGTAGTTACTATGTTGCTGATATTCATAAGATCAACTTTGTAGTGATGCTAGTCTTCATTTTCAACCTCACCATGTTTGGAATTACCTAGAAGACAGAGTCATGTCTCTGGATGTGTTCGTGAGGGCAATGTGAGTTGTGCCACATTGACTACTGGATAGACTACTAGGAGGGAAAAGGATGAAGTGAGCTCAAAAGAAGCATTCCTTGTTCATGTGGTTTCTCCTTCTTTTTGCTTTCTAGCCAACCACCTCCCCCCCCACAAAAAAAAAAAATATATATATATATATATATATATATATATATATATATATATATATATATATATATATATATATCGGTTTCCCACACAGTGCTCTACCCTACAACAGGCCCAGAAACATGGAGCCAAGAGTTAAAATAAATCCCTCTAGCAAGGCTTTTTCTGTCAGGTAGTTCTTCACATCTTGGCAGAAGTAAATAGTACATGAATAAGAAATTGAAGAGAAACAACCATCTGAGGCCCAGGAGGACTTGGAGACTGTGGCTGTTCTTACTCTAACACACTGCGAAAGACTGTTTAACAGCCCCATTAAAAACATTGGACGCTGTCATTCAGAAATGTTTCTCAATGTCTTCATGTTATACCGAGATACGTACTAAATGCTAAGCTGAGTAAATTTTAAACTAAAGAAAGTGGTCAAGGAAACAGGTATAATTAAGCTGGTGTTACAGTCTATTAACCACCTTTATAGGAACAAAACAATGAGCTGGCCATAAAAGAACACTAACTTGAATCACTCGCCAGAAACTGGTGAGAAAGGAATCTGATTAGGCAGTCATTTTCTCCTCCCATAAATGAGTGTCTAGTTAAGACTCTCGATGTTGTGGTGTGAACCTCAACTATCCCGAGTAAGGCACTCTTTTGCTGTAAGTTTGTGACTACATGGCTGTGTCTGGAACAGGAGATGACACTTTGCAGTGCTTCTCCCTATAGTTCAGATCTAGCTTTCCTTCCACTCCTGCTTTTGCATCCCTCCCTGAACCTTAGAGAAGATGACATAGTGACTAACACGTATTTGCTACAGCACCTTGTATATCTGTGAGTCCCTGCATTGACCACCCATTGCTCACTGGAAAGCCGGGATCAGAGTCACCTTGCCTATGAGTGTAAGCATATATATTTAGAGGGCAGCTTGTCTCTATATCAATTTGGTAAGCAACAGTATTCAGATCCTACTTAAAGTCCATGTTCTCTGTTGCCAGGGAGGTTTGTTTTTTTTTAATTTTTTAAAATATAACTTGTTTTGTTTTTAGAATTTATAATATGATTATATCATTTCCTTCTTTCCTTCCCTCCTTCCAACTTCTCTCATTCCCCTTCTTTGTCTTTCTCAAATTCATAGCTTCTTTTATTTAATTTGTGTTACATAGATTCCTAAATATATAAGTACAACCTGTTTAGTTTGTAATAGAGCAAAACATCCCACCTCATAGAGATTGTAAGGCAGAGAAAGAGAGTGAAAGAGGGAACAACTATGGATAGAAAATACCATCCAAAACATTAGTTTCCTAAATATATAAGTACAACCTGTTTAGTCACCTGTATGAACATGAGCTCAGGAATGACCACTTATTATTGGATATACAATTGGTTAGTGCTTTCCTCTGGAAGACTATTTCTCTTGCTCTTTGCATTCTTTATTTGTCTATAGCTCTTTGTCAATGGTTGAAGGCTTTTGAGTTTTCCACCTTTTGCTTTAGCATGCTGTAAAGAGCATGGTAAAAAAAATGCCTTTTAGACATGTGAAAATAGCTTAGTCAGGATCCCCACTACGCCTGAGGCTATTCCTAATAACCGGAACTCAGTGACAACACTCATTCAAGATAGCTACACACAGTGCTACAGCATCATGACACCCATTGGTCAATATATGTGCAGAGACCAAGAGCAATGCTCTGCTCCGCACATCTGGAGAGACTCCACCTTGATCAGGCCTGTGGTTGGAGAGTCTCCCCCAGTTCCTTAACCCTTAAATCAGAAACTTCTGTTAGAGACTAGACCTGGCCTTCAGCTAAGGTACTTCTCACAGGTGAGCAGCTTGGAGAAATAGGCTTAGGACTGTAGTTAGGAATGTAGAGTGTGAACATTGTATAATGGCTTTCAGCATAGTAAAATATAACTTCTGCTATATCAACTACCTATATCTACCTTCTCGCTTGCAACACATGCCTATTGCTGTCACCATTGCTCAGAGCGTGTTTAGGCAGCTACATTGATGAGACTTCCTGGGTGTAGTTTCTCTTATATTTCTTTGAAACACAATCTCACAGCAAACTCTTCACAGAGTTTTGCTCAGATTTACAATACAGGCGTGGATTCCACTCTATGGATCCATTCAGCCAAAGAATAGTTGTTGTCCCATAACAGTAGTGACACTATTACACAAATGGGCACATCTTACCTGGACGTTTAATATCATAGATCAAAGGATGTACAGCGAAGTAAGACCACTGATAACTTTTCTGCTCTGGAAGCCTGCATAGTACCTTCTGAAACTAAGAAAGCTAACCATCATGGAGGAAACACTGAGATTCATATAAATATACAGGACAAAATGACATAAGTGTATTCAGGGTCATTTCAGAAACTCTCAGAAAGTCTGTCCTAATTATAAGCAAAACTTAATTTATTTTTTTTTCTGAAACTACAGTCAGCACCTTAAATGCCAAATTTTAAAATAAAATATTCTCAGACAATACCAGCCACAGATACACTAATTTCACAATTACACACTGAGGAATGATGGTAAGAAAATATTAAAAGTCTTTGTTTTGGGAAATGAAACCATTATGCATTTAGAAGAACAAAGTATTTCATTATATACAGTAAAAAAAAAAAATGCAGTTTATAACATACAGTGGTCTTGAATCTGAGCCAATGTGTTTCAGGCAGCATTTGATTATGTTGCATGATGGGATGTCATAGACAGTGCAATGTGCTTGTACTGTGGTTTTAGAAACAAAGCTGCAGTGAAGTCACACATGCAACATGGGTTAGTGCTCTCAAAAGTGCCTTTAATTGGTGACACGTTTGGTTTTTTAAGTTAATTTTTGGTGATTCCACACTCAGAAAAGACCATTGCAAATTCTTTTCAAGGCCCCTAAATCTAGTTACACAACTTCTTATGGAATCCAGACTCACTGTTTCAGAATCTAGCTCTAAAGATCTGTGTGTTAAAGGCTTGTTTGTCAGATAATGGGCTGTCAGAAAATAATTGTATCATGGGAGCACTCATGTCATTGGTGGGTTCATTTATTAAAGCATTCATACTTTATTTTTATCTTTTGAAAAGGGTCCCTTGAGTCCCAAGCTAGCCTGGAACTTGTTTTATAGTCAAAGATGGCCTTGAACTTTATTCTGCTACTTCTGTCTCCAAACTGCTAGAATTATAAACATGTACCCCTATGCCTGGTATTAGGACGTGCTGAAGGTTGAGCCTATGGCTACATCCCTGCTGAGCAAGCACACCATCAACTGAGCTACACTTCCCAGCAAGTATATGCAATCTGGTGGCAATTTGGGGAGAAAATAAAATTAAGAGCTTGGGCCTGACTAAGAAACTAGATCACTGGAACTAATGTTTTAAATGGTATTTTCTATCCATAGTTCCCTCTTTCACTCTCTTTCTCTGCCTTCCAATCTCTATGAAGTGGGATGTTTTGCTCTATCACATGATATTCAGTATTCTCTTGAGTCCAAAGCAACCAGGCCAAGCAATCGTGGACTAAGACCTCTGAAATAATTAATCATGATAAATTCACATGCACAATATACACACACGCCCATACACACACACACACACACACACACACACACACACACACAGACATACTACTGAAAATTTTGTCACATTGACAGAAGGGCAATTCACACAGAAATATCTTTTCACAATTAGTCTATCTTTATTCTGTGTTTTCATGCCCTCTTGCGGCATTCCTTCATCTTCCTTCCTTGATGATAATGATGATGATGATGTTTTCATGTCCCTAAAAATTCCACCGCAGCTGTCCTAGTACTGACTCCTATAACTTCTCCCTGAGATGATGGCCACAGTGTTCTTTCTTACTTCATTTTTTCGTTGCTGGCCCCAGTAGACAGTTACATACAGCAGCCAAAGCTAATAAAGTAAACCAGCATCACTCACGGCAGCACAGTGGCTTCCCTTCTCACTTGAATCAAAATCCAAGTTTCCAGGGATCTAACACTAACATGGTCTGGATTTGCGCCTTACCTCTTTTTCTAGGCTGGGTCACACATTAATTATATGCTCCACATGTCCCTAAATTATTCCCTCCTTTGGGACTTTTCTCCAGATGTCCCTCGACTGCAAATACCCCCTCCTTTTCTTACAACTGGATGTTCCTTGACACCCTGACCTCACCTGCAGGAACATAGTGAGAAAGGCTATTTCACCATCCAGAAACCTGTTTAACTTTCTTCTTTGCGTTTGACACCCTCTGAATGAACATGATGATTAATGTGTTTCCTTGGCTTCTGTTTCTCTCTCCCAATAGAATATAAACATCTTGAATGCAAGAGCTCATGTTTTTCACTGCTACATCTCCAATGGCCAGAGAGAATTTGGCTCATGCAGAAATATTAAAAATATATGCTGGAGGTTCAAGCAGAACTGACTAATACTGGCTTAGAGCAGTGGTTCTCCCCTGGGACTGATTTGGGTGCCTAAGAAGCATCTGTTAAAGCCTGGAAGCATCTAGTATTGTCACATCTCCACTGAGTGTTGTTGACATCTAGTAGAGAGAAGCCAAAGGCTACTGGTAAATCTCTCACAATACTCAGGACAGCGCCACAATGAAGCACTATCCAGCTCACAATGCCCGCAAGTTCTGGTTTACGTTCCCTAAGTTGCCAGCCAGATATTCAAAATCCCCTATATATTATAGTATAGATAACTAACGTGTGGCCACCAAAGTTAAGGGGGGAAGACACTACAAACTGTGAACTGACCACAGTGCATGGCAACTGTCTGACTTATTATTCTAGGCCATATTTAAAAGTGGTACACAACTTTGCAAAACATACAGGAAAACATTACCAAAATGTCACAGAAGGTTTTCCTACCACAATAACTTTTCCTAACCCATCATGTCCAATTGCATATACCACACACCATATATTCCATAGTATGTTACATCACATTTTCTCCAAGTCCAATCAGTTCTTACATGTGTTTACTGTAAATATTTGATCTCACCAGTTTTGTGAGATTGCTGAGTCTTTCTAAAGCTATACCTTTTAAATGTAGTCTTGTATTTGTTAAATAAAATGGTATTTGTTCATTATAAAGAACATGATGTTTTAAAATAGAGACATCCATTGTAAATTATTTAATTGATCAAATTATTGTATGTATTGCTCGGTGGCTTGAACAAGAATGGCTCCAGTAGGCTCATATATTTGAATTCTTGGTCCACAGATTGTGGAACTATTTGGGAACGATTAGAAGGTGTGGCCTTGTGGTCACACCTTGTGGTCCTTTTGGAGGAGGTGGTGTCAGTGGTGGCAGGCTTTGAGCTTTCAAAAGTCCACATGAGATCCAGTCTCTCTCCTTTCTACCTGCAACTTACTGACCAGATAAGAACTCTCAGCGGCTGCATTAGTGCCATGGCTTCCTGCCTGCTGCCATACACCCCACCATGATGGTGATGGACTCAAACTGTAAACAAGCCTCCAGTTAAATTCTTTCTTCAATAATCTGCTTTATGATGGTATCTCCTTAACAGCAATAGAACAATAAATAAGATATATTACAACACATATTTTCAGAGTTAGTAGAATTTTCAAATAGGAAATATACTACTTACTCTGGTTACAATTGAATCTACAGAGATATCTATTAGCCAATAAATTTATTGTGATGTATCCACATGCCATACAATTTGACAATTTAGAATGTACACCTGAATAAGTTCTACCATCCTTAAAGATATGTATGGCCATCCATACGAAAATCTTAGAACACTCTTTAGCATCACTCTGTTTAGAAATGCTTAACAGTTCATGGGCATTTTGTTATCCAAAGGCAGTACTTACTTTTGGAGATAGAGATTAACATACAGTGTTCTCTAGGCTATTGAACTGGAAAAGAATGGTCATACTTCTCCTGTTGCACTTGACCCCTGATTTATGCCAACAGGACTAAGTCAGAAAGAGTTAATGCCTATGGAGCAATGCAGTAAGACTTTGTGGTTTTGGAGAGGCCTGAGGTAAGGAGTAAGGCCAAAAGCAAAGTGTTTGCTTGAGGTATCCAAGATGCTAATCATGGTCAGAAATTCCTGGAAGGCAGAAAGGTTCTTACCCTAATGTGAAACTACAGCTTCTCTGGCATAGAAAACTCATCAATAGCAGAAGATTCCTGGTAAAAGAGGGAATAGTGTAGTCACTTATCCTGGACCAGACCAATCTGTTATACACTGTCTGACTACCTCTAAAGTAATGGATCCATTCAGGGTCTTCAAGTACTCTTCTTATTGTCCACATACTGAGGTCAACGTCAGTTTCACATATCCTAAGAATCCAAGACTCATGCCCCAGGTGCACGCTTTATCATCTCATATCACTCCCTGGAGACCCAACAAAATCTTTTTTTTTTTTAAGAGCACATTCACAAAAGAGAAGGAAAAGATGAGAAAACAAAGAAGCCACACATGGGGAGCTTCTGTGCCTCTTTTTTTTTTTTTTTTTTTTAGTCTATTTTTTTTTAATTTTATTTTTCTTTTTAGTTACATTTTGTTAACTCTGTGTCCCAGCTGTATCCCGCTCCCTTATTCCCTCCCCAACCCCACACTCCCTCCCTGGCCTCCTCCCTGCCCCTTTCCAAGTCCACTGATAGGGGAGGACCTCCTCCCCTTTCATTTGACCCTGTTTTATCAGGTATCTTCAGGGCTGGCTGCAAAGTCCTCCTCTGTGGCCTAACAGACTGCTCCTCCCCTGGGGGGGGGGGTCAAACAGCCTGCCATTGAGATCCTGTTAGAAATAGTCCGTGTTCCCCTTACTTTGGAAAACTACTTAGTTACTGAGCTACCACGGGCCACATCCGAGCAGAAGTTCTAGGTTATATCCATAGATGGTCCTTGCTTGAGTGTCAGTCTCAGAAAAGACCCTGTGCCCGGATATATTTGGTCCTTGTAGAGCTCCTATCCTTTCCGTATCATACTAACTTCCCTTCTTTCATATGATTCCCTGCACTCTGCCGAGGGTTTGGTTATGAGTCTTAGTGTCTGCTATGAAACACTGCTAGGTAGAGTATTTCAGATGCCTTTTGTGGTAGACTCCTGTCATAAGTTCAATGCACATCCCATTTGTCTTTCTAAATGAGGATTAATCACCTTCGCCTGTGTCCACTTTCTTGATTATCTTCTTTAGGTGTGTAGATTTCATTATGTTTATCATATCTTGTAGGTCTATATAAGCGAGTATATACCAAGTTTGTCTTTCTCCTTCTGGGATACTTCACTCAGAATGATCTTTTCTAGATCCCACCACTTGCCTGCAAATTTCATGATTTCCTCCTTTTTGATTACTGAGTAGTATTCCATTGTGTAAAAATACCACAATTTCTGTATCCATTCCTCCGTTGATGGACATCTGGGTTGTTTCCAAGTTCTGGCTATTACAAATAAAGCTGCTACGAACATGGTTGAACAAATGTCCTTGTTGTGTACTTGAGCAAATTTTGGGTATATACCTAGGAGTGGTATAGCTGGGTCTTGAGGCAGCACTACTCCTAGTTGTCTGAGAAAGCGCCAGATTGACTTCCAAAGTGGTTGAACCAGTTTACATTCCCACCAGCAATGGAGGAGGGTTCCCTTTTCTCCACAACCTCTCCAGCATGTGCTATCACTTGAGTTTTTCATCTTGGCCATTCTGATGGGTGTAAGGTGAAATCTCAGGGTCGTTTTGATTTGCATTTCCCTAATGGCTAATGAGGTTGAGCATTTCTTTAAGTGTTTCTCTGCCATTCGATGTTCCTCTTTCGAGAATTCTCTGTTTAGCTCTGTTCCCCATTTTTTAAGTGGATTACTTGGTTTGTTGCTTTTCTGCTTCTTTAGTTCTTTATATATACTGGATATTAGCCCTCTGTCAGATAAAGGGTTGGTGAAGATTCTTTCCCAATCTGTAGGCTGTCTATTTGTTTTGATGACAGTGTCTTTTGCTTTACAGAAGCTTTTCAGTTTCATGAGGTCCCATTTATTGATTGTTGCTCTTAGAGCCTGTGCTGTTGGTGTTCTGTTCAGGAAGTTGTCTCCTGTGCCAATGAGTTCTAGGCTGTTCCCCACTTTTTCTTCTAACAGATTTAGAGTATCTGGTTTTATGTTGAGGTCTTTGCTCCACTTGGACTTTAGTTTGTGCAGGGTGATAAATATGGATCTATTTTCATTTTTCTGCATGTAGACATCCAGTTGGACCAGCACCATTTGTTGAAGATGCTGTCTTTTTTCCATTGAATGGTTTTGGCTTCTTTGTCAAAAATCGAGTATACATAGGTGTGTGGGTTTATTTCTGGGTCTTCTATGCGGTTCCATTGATCCTTTCTGTTTTTATGCCAATACCATGCAGTTTTTATTACTATTGCTCTGTAGTACAACTTGAGATCGGGGATAGAGATACCTCCAGATGATCTGTTGTTGTACAGGATTGTTTTGGAGATTCTGGGTTTTTTGTTTCTCCATATGAAGCTGAGAATCTTTTTTTCAACGTCTCAAAAGAATTGAGTTGGTATTTTGATGGGAATTGCATTGAATCTGTAGATTGCTTTTGGCTGGATGGCCATTTTTACAATGTTAATCCTACCAATCCATGAGCACGGGAGATCTTTTCATCTTCTGAGATCTTCTTCAATTTCTTTCTTCAAAGACTTGAAGTAACAAAATCTTTTTAAACAGACCTTTATAGCTCCATTCAATCCATTGGAATCTTTACAAGACAAAACTGGTGATTTTTTAGAAGTGAAAAACATTGCCACACATAGCATGAAGTCTATATTGGCATCATTTAGATAAAAGTGAGTCAGATGACAGAGCATGCCCCCTACATCATAGAAGGCAATGTGATAAGAATCACATAAATACAGAGTTGGCATGTAGAGCTTTCTTTCTTTCCTTTTTTCTTTCTTTTTTTTTTTTTTTTTTTTGTTCTTCTGATACCAGACAGTCTGTTGCCATGGAAATTATTCTGTTGCTTCACAAATAAGATTTCCTTCCAACAGTACAGAATAACCAAGCATGTCTACATTGAAGAATCAATCTTGTCTTTCTCTCCAATATAGGAACAACATGCTTCTCACATCTCTCAGACTGACTCTTTCAACCTTGACCAAGCCAAGGTTTTTGTCACATTAAGAAGGTTTTTAAAAATTAAGTAACTCCTTTGCTCATGAAAATAATCTCACTTCGTCTTGTGTTTCTTCCATCAAAAGGAAGTTTATATTCCAAGCTGCCTTAAAGCACTCAATACCTGCTAAGGGTCTGCCTAACCTGATTTTGAATGTTCTTCGGATGGTTCAAAGCCATTTGTCTACTAAAATTTTATAGTTGTCTACTTGAGATGTTAAATGGCCACATGTTTGACAAGACAGCTGTTTTCCAATGCTGCTTGTTTCAACACATCCAGTATCATTTTAAAAATCATCTTTCTGGTTAACAAAGTATCATCTGTATGTTCTGGTCCAGTCTCATGAGACTGCAAAGGAAGAAATTACTGTTAATGTGAGTCTTTCTTGGTGAACATAAGAACAATTAAATCAATGTCTTGTTCCAAATTTCTTGATCCTGACACAACACATATTCTCAAAGAACTGTGATGGCTATTTGTATTTCTTCCTTGACTTCCCTTGAAGAGCTGTGGCCTGGAGTATAAGCAAAATAAAACCTTTCCTCTGAAAGTTGCTTTTAGACAAAGTGTTTTATCTTAGCAACAGAAAGAAAACTGTAAAACTAGGGTATAAGATTTAGCTTTCATAATACAGACATTGACTCACTGAAAACACCTAAATTCATATTAGAAATAATAGTGTTATGATTAAACTTACAGGCCCAAAGATTGTACTACTTGTATTTAAATGCTGGGCTTGCAACAATTTCTAAGTTACTCGGGACAGATCACCTAGCCACTCTGAACTTCACTGCCCTTATCCATGGAAAAAGTTTATTTCAGAGATTAATTAATTCAACAGAGTACTCTTTATCAAATGAGTAAGTATTAAATATTCTACCTCTTTATTATTTGAGTGTTTGTAAAACTCTGGAATAAAATACGCTAAATCATTTACATAAGAAAAAAGATACAGGCTTGTATTTATACATTTTCATTTGCTTTTGCTTTACAAAAACAAACAAACAAACAAACATGTAAATTCCACCTAAATAAGAAAAAAATTAGAAAAGGTGGTGTTTAAATCAACAATGAATGAATGATAATATATGCTAAGTACAGTGTTAATCCTAAGTATATTACAAAAAAACAACCACAAGCAAACAAGCAGAACTTTCAGATTTGAAAAAAAAAAAAAAGTGCAGTAAACAAGATAAGTAAGGAAAATGGATGGTATATTGGAGTATTTAGTGCTAAACAGGAAAGATGATGCAGGGCATCTCCTATGTGCGGTCATTTAATGAATCAATTGTATTAAATGCCTGCAGACTAGTATATAGTAAAGACACTAGATCCTGGTTAAGCAGAATTAATGAAGTCCTGTGGCATAAGCACACCACTGCTGTTCTAAAATGAAGATGACATTCTCTAAGACTGTGCCTTGAAAGATTGATCTTTGTGCATCTGTTCTTGGCATGTCATACCTATCTTTATTTGTTGATGCAGGAATCCTTCAGACCACCGTTCTGTTGGAGTTATTTCTCCTTTTTATGGTGTTAGACAAGATGATACCTCCCCCTGAGGACCGTGCAGCATGTGGAGGGAGCTCCTCTGTGCTCTGTCAACCAGTGTTTGGGTTTCTGTACATTTGTTTCTTGAAATTTTTATGGTCTTTTGTTAGCTGGTCTAATATGAATGTCTGAGCCATCCATGAGGTCAATACCACAGCCTGATGATTGTGCAATAAGGGGGACAGATAGTACCAGCATTCTGATAATAATATTTAGGAGAGAAGTAAGAGGAAAGCTAAGCATATCAGTATGCATCTTTAATCCCAGCACTAAGAACACAGAGATAGAGAGATCTCTTTGTTCTGAGGCCAGTCTGATCCACATAGCAAATTCCATGCCTTCCAGGAGACCCTGTCTCAAAACAAAATAAAACAAAAAAAGGAGAACTAATACAAAGAAGTGAAGATAGTCCTCAGATCTGAAGACTGTCAAGTGATTGAGTCCCCACTACAAACCTGACATTTGTGCACGACCACTGTGGACCCAGCAGTGAAAAGCTGGAGATATTTATTGTTTAGTCATTTCAGATTCACTACAATATGTAACATCAGAATAGGTTTCAAAATTTAGGGATCTCTTGCTCTATCTTTAGACTGTATCGTAGAAGTAAAGGCTACCAGTTCCATTTTAATTTCAGAGGAATATTGGGTGAAATAGATCTCATTTTGCAGCCCAGGCTCACCTCAACACATGGTGATTCTCCTACCTCTACTTCAATCCCAAAGTGCTGGGATTGCAACTGTGTACCATCATACCCTGCTTTATCTCTATTTCAAATGAAAAGACTGGGATAAACAACAATAATAGTAAAAATAATAGCCTTGAAAACATTTTTTTATACCATCATAAAGGAAAATTGTCAGGTCAAATCACTTCTATGACATAAGGTTTGATACAACTGCTCAGATCTACCTTCTCCTCCAAGATAAGAAAATTTGTGCCTTAGAGAACAGAAAAGGGTAAGAGTAATCTAATGAAGATATAACTTCCTTTTCAGGAAAACAAGCAGCTATTTTGGAGAAGCTGATGAGTAGTGGAATGCAAAGGAGAGTTCCCAACTAAGGAAAACTGAAAGGGGCTTCTCTTGGGAAGCAGTAAAAATTCAAAGGCCAGGTGCTGACTTTGATGCCAATTCCCCAGGGAAAAAGGTTCAATAGTGGGGAACCAGTTTTACACCATGTTGTAGAGAGCCCAAAGAGAGAGGGAAAAGAAACGGGGACTATTCATTTGCTTTTCCTATGGAGGATGTTTTCTTGTTCTTTGTAGGTAATACTTGCTTGTGGCTAGGAAGGAAATTCTGCTCAAAAACGAGAAGTGAAGCCGGGAGAGATGATGCCACCCCTTGTATTGACAGGCGCTGGGCAAGTGGCACATGGCCGTGTCATGTAACTTTTGTTACAAACCAGTGATGGGGTTAGAGAGATGTATATGAGATTGCTGTTGACCTCAACAGGATGTTTCCAATCATCTCTGGGAAGGGAGGACTACCTTAGGAAACAGTGGTCACAAGTAATTGCTCAAAGAATGGAAAAGCCATCTGGATTGTCTCCAAGGCACTCAGAAGCTTCTAAAATGTGCCTTGGTTTTCACAGAATCTCAGAATTATTTGTAATGGAGGCAAATGACATCCAGGAAACAAAAGTCACCTCCTAGCCACATTTATTAATTGTTCCCAGGTAATGACAATAGAGGGCATGAATCTCCAAGGAATTCACTTTTGAGAGAAATGGGGGAAGGGCTTCAGGGAAGTGGCATTTGGGTTTGTCTATAGCTACAATTTCCTTTCATGAATATTTAATTTAATCCGGTATTAATCATTGAGTGGTAATGGCTGTCTCCCCTGTCTCTGTCACTCAAGCAGTCTTTCCTGTCTCTTTTTTCCCCTCTCTCTTCTCAGCCTCTTTTATTACCTTCATACAATTTCCTTGAATTTTTTCTTTTTCCTCTTTTCTGTTCTCTACCATTCATACTTTAAAACAACTTAGAATTTGTCCTTCTTCCTCTCTCTCTCTCTCTCTCTCTCTCTCTCTCACACACACACACACACACACACAAACACACCACCATCTTTCTTTTACTTATCCAATTACTTCATCTTTTAATCAGAAAGGTATCTAAATTCTGTGATTACTCACCTACATGCTACATGGACAAAGCTGTCTAGAAGAGGTTTACAGGTACAGCAGGGCCCAGGAGTTGACTCTGTGTTCCTGTCAATTACAAATGAAAAGAAGGCTTGCATAAACTCCTGGCTTTGGAGCTTCATTTTACACAAGATAAGTATACTCTAATAGAGACAATTCTACTGGGAAATGCATACTCTAAGCCCTCAGTTCACTTGTTAGGTATGAGAGGGCATTTCTCATAGCAAATTCGGTCAATGTGCCTAAGGAATTGATAAAATCAGGTCAGGCAGCAGGAAAGGAATGGAAAGAAAGTTGAGGTTGAGTGTCCTTATTACCTCCCAGGAAAAAGAGGAAGATTCTTAGTATCCCTGTCTAAAAAAAAAAAAAAAAAAAAAAAAAAAAAATCTGTTTGGCTTGGTCTCTAACATTATCTTTCTTTCTAAACTATACAGAGAACCAAATTCTCCTCTTAGCTCATGCCAACCCTGTGTGTTCAAATAATATTAGATGGCCAGAATTTTCTTTCACTTCTGTTTTCTCAAATTAAGAAATACATGCTACAGACGTCCTCAAATTCTTAACAAGCATTAGTTCTCAGTGTGTGATTTAATTTTTTTCTTTGTTAATGTTATTCCCCAAATTTTCCACTGTAAACATGGTAATCAGAATTTTTTAAAGTCAATAGCCAACCAGCATTCCATAAATCTTTGTTTGTAACCCAGTTTTTCTTTCAAATCCTCAAGGAAGAAATTTCACCTTAACTTCTGCCTTCCCAGAACTGCCAACATCTTTCTATGAAGTGATTTTTTAGCTTTTAATTGGAGATCTCCATGCTTACAGTTTACATAACTTTCATGACTTGGTAAACATAGAAAACTCTCCCAATTTTATAAGAGAAGAAAAGTGGGCTCGGAAAGGCCCGTGATATGTTTGCATTCATATATTTAATGCCAGATGCAAACTACAACACACGGATGCACACACACATCACATACCACACCACACCTCGTCTAGATTCTTCTAATTCTTGAGTTGACATAGTGGCCACAGAACTTTCCTTAAGAGCTCCACTGAAATCGAAAGGTGGATGGTATAGTTTGTCAGGGAGCAGATCAATTTGCTGAACCTAGATATTTCTGGATAATTACTGATGTAGAATGAACCCTCTTCTACTGTAACCATTCCTAAAGATGGTAGTTTCTTTCACTTTCCAAATGTTTAGTAGCTATTTTCCACCATCCTGAAAGAATCTTCACAAGAACTTGTTAAGAAGGTCTCCAATATGATGCATTCCACTTTCTACTACAACTGAGAAGCACTTATTGTTAAAGTTTGCAATTTCCAAGTGAGTTTGGCAATCTAGAGAGTCATGGCTTATGACAAGAACTCAAGATGACCCTGACTCCTGTAGTGTTGAAAAATCAGGTACCCTAGGCTCCAGAAGGCACTAGATATCCCTAAGCTAAAACTGTCACTTTAAAGATAGAAGAAATGCCACCACAGATTGGTTGGCTGTGGTCTATTTGTTCTTCATTTTGATACCTATACCAATAAAATAAACTCTCATGTCTCCTATTCTTCAGAAAAAAAATTTCTTCAATAATTTGATATTTCCTTTTGAAAATCATCTCAAGCCCCAGAATCATTTGATCACACCAAAGAATGAGAATTGAAATCTAAACTCTACTAGAGGTAATTAATCTTATTTATACATGACTTTCTGTTGAAACGTAACAGAAAAGTTTTCAACAGGTTAAGGGACTACATTTCATTGTCTGGAATAAAAGACTTAGAAATCAAATAAGACTTATGCATGTGGATTTTATTAGCCAGGAACAAAAATGCATTAATGACAACTAAGATGGGTTAGGGTTTTGTGACAGAAGGTCATAGAACCAAATTCACAGAAAAGATAAGGGATTCAAAATAAGAAGAATAAGAACAACATCCAAGGTTATCTTAATGAAAATTTAACCTAATTCTTTCCATTTTGCAGGTGAAGAAATAACACGTTACCCAAGGTCATTCAGCAAATCACCACTGTACTGTACTCTTGTGTGTTTGTGCTGTGTGTACAGGTATGAACTAGAATGAGATTGTAGGGTCACTGAAGAAACGTGTAACTCTCTCTTTATCTTTCTCTGGACATATGATCATTTTCTAACATTCTAAAATGTAAGACAAGGAGCTGGAGCGATTGCTTAGGGATCAGAAGTTCTTGCTGCTCTTGCAGAGGACTGAAGTTTGTGTTTTGTTTCCAGCACTCATATCACAGCTCACAAGCACCTGTGACTACAATTTCAAGAGGTCCAATATTCTCTTCTGGCCTCTGAGGGTACCCTCATACATGTGTTCATGCATATACACAAACACACATGTATAATAATAAAATGAAATTCTTAAAAGGCAGACATATTTTTTCTATTAACCATATTTTTAAAAAGTAAATGACACAGGTAAATTTAATTCGTGATATATTTTATTTAATGCAATATACATGGAGTATCATTATTGTTACATGAAGACAATGTAGAATTCTGGTCATGAAATATTATAATTCTCTTATTATAAGTCTATCACACTGTCAATTGAGAAAATTGCAAGCCTTCAACATTTAAGTGTTATGCAGAATAGCTTCAGTTCTTAGGAGTCCTCGAATCACGAGAATTTGTTCCTGTAGCCACTGTCAATCAGTAAGACCCCGCAGAATAGCTATGAGTTCTCTGTCTTAGAGATTCAGGAATCATCACTACCTGACAAGTTAGATTCTTGGAGTCTCAGCCTGGCTGTGCTGTGTGCCTGTTTAAATGCTTATGAGATGAAGTTAGATTTGTGACTTCTGGAAAAAAAAATACTTCTTATTCTATGTGAATGCTGATTGTCTTAAATAGAGAGTGGGACATTCAACACGTATTTAATGCACAAGTGAATCAGGTTTGGAATTGCGCTTGGATTTTTTGATTTCCAGGCCTTACTTTTCCACTAAATAGCCCTGTGATCATAACCTTCTACCCATAACATCTCTCTGAGTCTGATCCTCCTTCCTAACGGTCGCTAGGCCTCACCGCTCTGTCGCCCCTCTCCCCTCTCAAGTGAATAACTCTCATGTTATATGAACTCTTTTGGAGGTGATATGAGCAAATGTATACTTACGCCAAATAGATCACCAAGAGATAGATCAAAGTAATGATGCTACCCAAGTTCAACTTGGTGGATCAATAAGCTTCTTGCCCTTACTTATAGAACTGGGTAGAGAGTTACTTGAATTACTCTGGATGACCCCAAAACAGCTACATCACCACCAAATCTGTCTTCAGAATGGACAACAACCTTATGAAACTGCGCCGCTATGGATTTCCTCTCACTTTACCTTCAGCTCCATATATATATATATATATATATATATATATATATATATATATATATATATCCTGACATTTCCCAAGAACATTGGCAGCTGTGGCAGGCAGGGGGAACTAATGGGTGGGATTCCAAATGAGAATCTTCAGATGGACCCCTTCTACTATGTGATGCTACCATTAACATAGACCTATTATTATTATGTAACTATTACTATACTATCACATAGCTACTGCTGTGCATTACTGTGCTTAGATTGTTGCCATGGATACCTCGCAAGAAAGTTGTCTTTATTTTAAGACAGTGATGAAATGACTATGGTAAACCAGAGGCGGGGCACACACTGCACACCCCTGAAATACATGCCTGCTGAGTACCTGCTACACACAAGCAGAGCCTGGCAAGGTTTGTGCCTTTAGTCAGATATGAACCTCTATCTAAAACTCACGGCCTGGGGTCCACAATTACAGGGCATCCTGCTGCATGGCATTTGCTCAGCATATGTAATCACCATGTTGGTGGCATTGCCACAGCCACAGAAAATTGAAATTGCCTCTTTCAGGCCCTAACAGAGTGTTTCTCAGCCGTTTCGCATGTAGCTCCTAAGAGGAGGGCATCTTCTCTGTGCTCAGCTCTTACATTAATAACAGTGGATAGTGACATGCCACTGTGCAAAATGCAGGGACAGCTGCATCTCTGTGAGTGCACACTGTGCTCCGGGACAGGCAGATAGGAATAGGAAGGAACTGAGCATATGTATGGGCAAAGTGGCTGTTGCATGTGGGTGTCATTTGCAGCTGAGACCTGCAAAAACATTAGACAAGACATTGTGATCTTAGGTTAGTCCTAGGCGCCTTGAAATATAAGAGTGCTTTCTAATAATCTATACAACAAGAAACTGAAGAGGAGGGAGCAGGAAGACTGGCAGAGCCTTCAGTGTAGACCCAAATTCTGAATCAGATTTCTGAGAATCTCTGTCTCCAGTACCAAAAGCTGCAAGTCCACATCACTAATTGCTGGCTCTTAGAACATCCTTCAGTACTTGTCCCGTGACCCAAGCCCAACCAACAGTCACTCTCTGAGAGGACCCTCATCCCTCAAGATACCTTTTTAAATTATTTATTACTTATTTATTTACATTCCAACCACAGTTTTCCCTCCCTTCCATCCTCCCACCCTTTCTTTCTCTTAAGAAAAGGGGAGGCCTCCCATGGATATCAACCAATCCAAGCATATTAAGTTGCAGTAAAACTAGGCATATTCTCCTATTGAGAATAGATGAGGCAACCCTGTAGGGGGAAAGGGTGCCAAAGGCAGGCAACAGAGTTAGAGACAGCTCCTGCTCTTGATATTAGGAGTCCCACATGAAGACCAAGCTACACAATTGTAACTCATGTACAGAAGACCTAGGTCAGTCCCATACATGCTCCCTGATTAGTGGTTCAGGTTGAGATACTTTTTGTTTGTACATGTTCCTTTCCCGTCTTCTTGGTTACTAAATTCTACCCAGGCTTTAAAGCTAATTTGGATGCTACATCCTTCTCAGAAAATTCTTCCACCCTCATAGCAAGCTGAGTCTGGATCTGTGATCTCCCCTATCTGTTCTTTCAGCACCCAGGATCTCTCTTGTCACAGCACTTATTACCCTGTTGAGTCAGTCCCAATTTCTCATTTCTGCTGGATCCTGAGCTCAATAATGAAAATTGTACCTTTGTTCTGCCCTTCTAATACACGACAAATTGCTAATAAAACAAGAAGAGGTGGCAGGAGAAATTGTTCCATTGAGAAAGTGTTTGCCTTAGAAGCATGAGGATTTGAGTTGAATCCCCAGACCCCACTTCAAAATCCGTGTCATGATGGTCCGTTTGTAAACTCAGCATTGTGGAGGTGGAGATCTGTCAGTGGTGATCTCCTGGCCATTGAGAGAGACCTTGTCTCAAAATAAGGTAGACTACTCCTAAAGAATAATTCTCAAGGTTGTTCTTTGGTTTCCATATGTGCATATACAGATGTGTCAGCACACATAGATTCATGTTTATATATACATTCATATATACATACATACACTACACACTTTCTCCACATGATAGATAGACAGACAGACAGACAGACAGACAGACAGACAGACAGATAGATAGATAGATAGATAGATAGATAAGATGGATAAAGTAGGGAGAGGAATATATTAATCTATTACATATATATATATGTATGTATATATGAAAGACAGAGAGATCTGAAAATTTAACTATTTTCACCAAACCTATGAAGCCAACGTGGAACCCACAGTGAGACTATATTTTGAAATGAACAGTTGCAGGGGGTTAACTAAGGTTGAGCAAAGTCAACTGGGTCCTGATCCTAAATGTCTATTATTCTTATACCAAGCACCAGAGAAAAGGCAACATAAAGACACAAGAAAGACATCATCTTTCATGACGTTAGAAAGAAACCATTGGTTAGAAAGAAACCAATCCCGTAGATACCTTAACCTTGAAGATCAAGTTTCAAGAATTGCAAAATAATATATTTTTGAGTTTAGGCTAACATATTTATGGAGTTTTATTCTGCCAGACCTAGACTAACAAATTTAACTATAGAAATCTGTTTTTGTTGTTGATGGTATTATTTTGTTTTGTTTTGGTTTTTGAGACAGGGTTTCTCTGTGTAGCATTGGTTGTCCTGGACTCACTTTGTAGACCGGGCTGACCTCAAACTCACAGAGATCAACCTGCCACTGCCTCCCAGAGTGAGGTGTGTGCCACCTCACCCTGCTGAACAATAGAAATCTTTAACTCCGTGACATGAATATAGAAATTGAGAGGAAGAAAAGAAGGTTTGTATCAAGATGTCTCCTCAACAGGGATCCTAGGACTGGAACATAGGGAGGACATAGTGTCCAGCTGCTCCATCTGCAGTGTCCTTCTAGCACACGTAGTGAGGCTCACACGCTCAAGCTATTTCTGCCTTGGAACTGAGTGTTATGTATATATTAAAACCAAGCTGTTCCCTTGTAGCAGGACTTTGAGCAGAGTTATTTGTTCTGTGTTTCACCACCTGCCTGGCAGAGACCCAAGAAATAATGTTCTATGGCCTGTGACTCTGTGGACTTTCTCCCACTTCCCTCGTGGCCTTCTCTAGGGGCAGCACTCCCATCCCAGTGTGAGCTCTTTCCATTTCTTCTCATCCTACACCAACATTTCCCCCCAAATGTCTCGTGCTCATTTAACTCTACCTTGGCTTGTGCATAAGCCATTCTGAGTGAGCAGAGCATAGGGGCTTTGTATAAAAACTTCCTGTAAGGGCTTCTTTTAGAATCATCACCTGAATATACTGTCCTAATAACCTGAAAAGGAAATGTTTTATTCCCATGGTCTAGAAACTAATGTAATGGAGAAGAGAGTCTTGTGCCAACATACAGTTGGTAATGATGAAACCACATTCTTTCTTCTAAAGCCAAGCATCCATCCCCCTGCCTGCCTCCAGTGCTCAGGGTGCCTTTGTTCCCCTACTTCTCCAAGCCCTTCTCTTGCCCCAGCCTCTGAGCAGCTTTTGAACCTAATGTGGCTCTCATCAAGTTTCTGAAGGGATGTCTCTAACTAACCTCATGAGAGGAGGCTGTCAAAGTTTCAACCTAAAGCCTGAAACATGATCTTTATGGGGAGAAATGAGAAACCTGTTAAGGAAGCAGGGGGGACACAGTGTAGATGAGCAAGGTATCCTGCAAGTGGACCCAGCAGGCCAGTCATAACTCAGGAATGCATTGCCTCATTTATTCATTTATCTCCTGACCAGGATTCCACTGGGAACTGTTGCATAAGATAATAGCATGGTCACTTGTTACCACGTGACTACGAATCATAGGCCATGACAAAGCAGAGAGTGATACAGCATTTGACAGAGCTTTCAGAGGGCAAAGAATAAGTCCTGGTGAGCTTGTGCATGCCCCCCCCCCGAAAGCACCCTTGAACTTAGTCAAAATGGGCAAGTCAGGACTATATCTCCTACCTGCCAGCATGCCTTCTTATGCTTCAGAAGGGTCAAAGCAGGAGCTCACCCATTAGGAGCAACTGCTTTAGGATTTAACTCATTACTGCCAGGTGAAGCAAGTTAAAATCAGATCAACCACAATTTATTACTTACTGTGTGCTGTCATGCTGGCCACCAAATACTTGCTTTAAGTAAGATGAAGCCTTAGGTAGCTTCGATGAAGATAAACAATCTCATTAGTAATGGCATGTGTTTGCCAGGTTAAGGACAAGGGTTCTGGAAGGATCTTACACAAATAATGATGCCTGTGGTTGCTGATCTATGAACCTAAGTACTTCATAGACTCTCTCAGCTCTTTTATCTTCTGCCTACTTTCAAGCCTACTTCCATCCATTATTCCTTGAATCCAACTGCCAGAGCATTACCAAAGTCTTGGTCATTTCCATGATCTATACATATACACCCTCATCAAGTTTACCTTCCCATCTCTATCTGGCCTCTAATTCATGGTCTTTACTGTCAGCAATTGTTCTAAAATAAATCATAATAATTGCAGAAATAGCAACCACCATGACAGAATGTATTACTATATATTCTGTGAATACTATGCATTCTGTGAAATTTTGGCTGATTTATCCCATTGAATTCTCTTTTGTTCTTTCTTTTTTTTCTTTTTATAGTCTTACAGTACACATTTTGGTCTCAAATTCCCCATGCAGCAGAGGCTATACTTACATACTTAAACTCATGATGCTCTTGCCTTTATCTCCCAGCTGCTAAAATTCTAAACATGTGCCTACGATGCTTAATTAAAAGCCCCATTTATCCTGATTTTACACGTGAAGAAAGTATGACACAAATGGACTATTTTTATACTGTACTTAAACCCATGCTCCAAGCAGTCCAAAATGTCAGATGGATGGAGTGGTCATTTCGTTCCTAATGAAACTCAGACCACAAGGACCCAAACTATGACTAGAGCAGGCCAGAATATGGACTGCAAAATATGCCTCTTTAGCATAAGGGTTATTTTGAGTTTGTTATTTTGAAAAACTGTAGACATGAGAATAGTTCTTATAAAAGTAGGTGCTGTTTTATAAGAAGAACCACAACTATTTAGGAAATTGCCTTTGTAAGAGTCTTCCTCTTACAAAGAAAAAGATCCACTAAATAAATCACTAGAGAATGTCAACTTAGAAAAGGCATGGAGTTGGATCTGCAGAGTAAAGCTAACAATTTGGGGGGATGCTTTCCTATTCATCTTAGATTAAAATAATTTTTTCCCTCATCCTCTTTTTTTTTTTTTCAGAAAACAATAGCAGTTAAGCCTGAAATGTCAATGTTTTCCTTGAGATGTACTGTATAGACTCTTGCTACATTCTCTGGGTTTTCTTGCAGAAATGTATAAGGCTTCCTTTTGTTTGCTTTTTTTCTTGTTAATCTGCCTTTTGCTGTAACTGCAAGGCATGATGAAAGAAAATTATTATTCTTTCTCTATAGTCCCTTACCTAAAATTATCAGTGGCTCCCTATTTCACATCAGTGATAAAAATCCAAATTCTTCATGATAGATTGAAGAATAACATAATTCTACCCTAGCCTTAGCCCTAGCTTTACCTCTATCCACTAAGACTCCACATTCTAGGCCCCCACAATCAAGAAAGCATGAAGTTCCCTAGATCACTCTTGAATGCTCATGTCTCCTATTTTGTTGGTATTTAACCTTTCTCACTGGTTACCTTTCTTTATTAAGGTGCCTGGAAATATCAGAAGCTCTAGAATAGAAATTAGAGTCTCCTCCTTCTGTACTCCCACAACATAGGTTTATTCCCCACTCTTCAGTAGTTCACCCTGCTTTATACCATGTAGAGTAGGGCACATGCACATGGCTGCACAGGCCTGTAAAAATGCCTCTAGGCATTTACTCTAAGAATGGAGCCCCATCCCACTCTCATCATGATGGATTGGAGTAATTCACACTCGTTGAACACTTAGATGAAAGAATAGGCCTCAGTGCAATACCTTTAAAAAGCTGAAGTTGGATCCATCGAGTTCTGTTAATACATAGTCTTTGGAATTTACTAAGCTCCTGGAGCTATCTATTCTTTTAAGAAAGAGAGTAAATTTTAGTTTTCTCTCATGGAAAAGATTTCTTGAGGTCTTGCCACTCTACCATTGATGGGCATAACCTGAAGTGGAGGAATTTATTTGTTCAGCAGACCACCTTTTTCTTTTTAGGCAAAGACTCGAGAACTCTCTCTAGGCCATTTATATTACATCAGATACTAAGGAACTAGCCAGGTAATAATATCCATCTGCAAGAAGCCCTGTGGTTAGGAAGAAAAATGTACATCCCACTGCAATACTTCACAATAAACCCCTTGGCTGGGATGGGCCAGGGATACAAAGAGAGTGCAGGATAAGCAGGCGCCATACTGCTTTGGTACCCAGGTAAGTTAACATATATTTGGCACTGTAAGTATGAACAAAACATTTTTATGAAAGGAAGGAAGGAAGGAAGGGAGGCAGATAAGGAGAGGAAAGGAAAGAAGGAAGAAGGGAGGTAGAATGAATATTCAAAGCAGAGGGAGAAATAGCTACTAGGTCAGAATGTCATGATAGAATATGTGGGATACAAGCAAAAGAAAATTTCATTTAGTGTGAATAAAGAACTGTGCATGGCAACAATAACTCATTCTGTGTTTGGGATTCCCTTACTTTATAACTCTTGATAAGAGGCCAAATCCCTTTCAGTGTAAATGATAAAAATCTAAAGATCTTTATTTTTTCTATATTCCTAGTATCAAAGCTGTGATATGTGTTTTATTCTCATTCCTAAAATGCATCTGCCAAGAATTTTTATTTTGAGCCAAATAACTATAAGAGATAGGACATGAGAGTACCCTGCTACAGGACTGTGGGAACAGGAATAATTGCAGGATATACTGATGTCAAATGGCAGGGTAAATACAATACAGTGGTGGGAAATTTTAGTATTTTCACGTCATAGTCACTAGAGTCACCTTATCAGTGGGTTTTGTCATGCCAAATCTCTTTCTTACAATTTCTCCTTGCTTTTTTTTTCTTTATTTCTTCCTTCCTTGTCCTCTTCCCTCTCTTCTTCCCATTTTGTCTCCCCCATCTCTCTCACCCACTCCACGCCCACTCTTTCTATGTTCCTTTTTCTCTCTAAGCTGAGGATTAAACCCCAGTCCTAACCCATGATAAGTAGTCACTCTATAAATTACATCCCAGCCCCTTTGACTTATTTCCTAACCCCAAATGTCCTGTTAAATAACCACTATCTCCCCAGGCCAGATTTCCCAGGCATGTATCTTGAGACAGGGTATGGGAGGAAGTGATCCCGATCAGAGACAGTTTAGGAGTAGAAAAGTGAGTCCCCAAAATAACAAAAGCCACTAGAAAGTGAACAAATAAAAAGGCTAATGTTGAGGGAATATTAATGATTTCTGGAATATTCCTCAGAGATTTACTTGAGAAACAAGAAGCTGTGGTATGTATCCATCCTTGGCTCAGGACTTCACTTAGTCCATCAACTGCCAAAACAACTCCAGTAGCTCCCTGGGATTTGCTTTGGGCCCAGAGGAAAAAATCAATAGGCAGAGTCATAAGTGCTTGTCATCTTTCCCTGGGACCAAGTGTTCATGATGGTGTGCCCCTTGTAGCCGCCACACTGCTGCCTCATACAGCAATTTCTGTTTCAACTGGGTCTCACCAATTTCTGATGCTTTTCACCAACAACTCTGTCAGAATTCAAACATAGATAGGTGCTAATGGTGATGTCATCAACACTGAAAATCATGTGTTTGTCCTTGCTAGGAATAATATAGAGATAGAGACACTTGAAGCAAGAAAAATGTATTAGATTTGTGTTTTGGGAGCATGTAGGTGGGCCAAATATAAATCCACTAATGCCAATGAAATTAAAAATGATAATCAATTTAATACCAAACTTTCATTATGAATTCAGGGAGAGACTGTGCCGGGTTAGCTGCATGGACGTCAGCTCACTGATGCATGGGCTTTCTAAGTTAGCACTTTAACATAAATTTAAAGCAGTATTTAAGAACTGCTCTTAGGCCTGTCTTCAAGCTGAGAGCGTTGAAATTTGCCTTTGAGCTTGTAGGGCATGCAGTGTACAGTCAAGGCAAGTCTAAGGGACCCTCAGCTTCTGATGCGTGTCTGTTTAGATTTCATCATTCAGGTCCCCGAGCCTGTGTCTTGGGACAGCTCCCAGAGTTGACTCTTGGCAGAATCCCAAATCTACAGCTAAGAGCCCAGCAGCTTTCTCTTTCCCCACATCCAGATCAATCACAGAAGATTTTCCTTAGCCCTCTCTCTAAATTTCCCTTTGATCATTATCTTGTCCCTGTTATAAAGCCCAATCTCTGTCAGGCCCCTTCAGCAGGGGAGACAAACTGTGTGCTAGCAAACTGACTGCAGATTCCTTGGAAGCTGCAGCAATTTAAAGACCGCCTGCTGATGCTTTTGCTCTGCAGGACTTCAAAGGGGAGAGCCACACATTTAAACACCAGGAGGGAGAACTGCTGAAAATAGATGCAAAAGCCCCCCCC